>NC_134082.1:112298398-112626314 GCF_000715075.1 Nicotiana tabacum
ATGTATACAACGCCTTTCTATAAGATGATTTGTATGAGGAAGTGTACATGGAACTTCCGCAAGGTTTCAGGAAGCATGGGGGACAAAGGTTTGCAAACTACTGAAATCATTATATGGCCTGAAACAAGCTTCGAGACAATGGAACATCAAGCTTAGTGAGGCTCTCATAGTTGCAGGATACATTCAACGCCTTCATGACTACTCCTTATTCACTAAGAAAAGGGGAGAAGACTTTGTGGCAGTATTAATATATGTAGATGACTTACTGATAACTGGAAACATCACACAATTCATTAGTGAGACTAAGGAGGTGCTTCAACAACAATTTAAGGTCAAGGATCTTGGTGATCTTAAATACTTCCTAGAAATTGAAGTATTAAGGTCCAAAAGTGGAATTCTTTTGAATCAAAGAAAGTACTACCCTCCAGTTGATTTTTGATTTAGGCTTAGGTGGTGCCAAGTCTATTCTCACTCCAATTGATCTCAATCAAAAGTTTACTTCAGCAGAATTTGATAGACATACTGGTGTTACAAATGATGAGGTACTATCTGATGCAAATGAGTATCAACGACTGATTGGTAGGCTAATTTATCTTATCATTACCAGGCCATATATCGTATTTACAGTGCAGACTCTTAGTCAATTCATGCAAGAGCCAAAAAGTCTCATTGGGATGCAACTGTGAGAGTTGTCAGATACCTCAAACATGAGCCGGGGATGGGAATATTTCTACGCAGGTCGAATAAAGATAGCTTGACTTGCTTCTGTGATGCTAATTGGGCTAGTTGTCCAAACACACGCAGATCTGTTACTGGGTATTTGATCAAATTTGGTGATTCACTTATCTCTTGGAAATAAAAAAAGTAGCATACAGTGTCAAAAAGCTCTGCAGAAGCAGAATATAGAAGTTTAGGAGCAGTAAAGCAGAGATTGTATGGTTATTAGGGTTGTTTGCTGAGCTGGGTGTAATTATCAAGCAGCATGTGAGTATCTACTGTGATAATAAGGCTGCCTTGCAAATAGCAACCAATCCTATCTTTCACGAACGTACCAAACACATAGAGATTGATTGCCATTTTATGCGTGACAGGATTAAGCAAGGTGTGCTCATGCCTCTCTTTATAGGCACTAAGGATCAACAGGCTGACTTATTAACCAAAGGGCTTGGTCATTCACATCATACTTTCCTTTTAGGTAAGCTTGGAGCTGCTTTAATATCTTGCACCCTCCAACTTGAGGGGGAGTGTGAAGAGTAGTTTAATATAGTTAAACTAGTTTTAGTTAGTTAAAAGTAGTTAGTGGTGGGTCTCAGTTGACCATGGTTAGGTTGTTAGAACTATAGTTAGTTGTTACAACTATAGTTAAGTTAGAGTATATATTTGTAATTACACTGATTTGAAAATATACAAAATCATATTTTCATTCTCTGCATTCATCTTCTTCTTCTCTCAATTCTCAAACATTGAAGAGCTTCAGTTGTGGTTGCATGGATGAATCTGAGATGTGAACTCAGATTTATCAGGCTCACATTAGTATAGTGAAAGAATATATTAAAATTTTCCTTGAAAAGGTGATTGTACATTAATGTTAATGTTTTATAAAAAAGAAATGACATTATACATTTGCAATGTTTCAAAATGGAAAAAATATCATATAAATTAAAGCAGAGGGAGCATGATGAGGGTTCGTTCTTAGTACAAACTATCACTGATGCAAGAAAAATAATGCTCTTAACGGAATTCCATACTGACCTCAGCAAGGAGCAAACAAGATTTGGAATTCTTTTCTTTTTCTCTAACGAGATTTGGAGTTGACTATTCGCAAGTATTAGGAGTTTCTGATCTCTTTTTCTAACAACATCAATAATATAACTTTTAAGTATTCGCTCATTGATAAGTAAGGAACGATTAAGGATTATTTGAAGGCAGCTGAGAGCAGTACAACTCAGCACTCAGCAGTGTAATGCCTCAAAATTTTAATAATATTTGCATTCTTGATTGAACATTTTTATAACAAGGAGATATTTTATTTTGCACTTCCTAAACGTAAAATTGACAATATACGAAAATTTCTTACTTTAGGTTGTGTTAACATTGACAAAGAAGCTCCATGGTGTTGCTATGTGTAATACTTAATATTATTTTGATGAATTGTTATTAAATATATTATATAATTAAGTTTTTAGGCTGTCAATCTTTTGTATTTATCTAAAGATATTAGTAATTTGAGCAGCCACATTTTTCATACTTATCCAAAGTTTAGATATTACTTTGGAAGACTTGTTTTTCCATATCGTTCTCTCTTGTTTAATTCTTGCAAGACAAAGAAACAAAACCACCTACCCTCTCTCCTTCTTAGCCTCTGAAAACTTCATGAAACCACCATAAATTTCTACTAAATCAACCAGCAAAATTCGTTTTTTGGTGAAGATCAAGTTGCTCCTCTCTTTTGTGGTAAGTTTCTAAACTCGTTTTTGCACTAGACAGATATTAGTAATTTCTCCATATCTTTTTGTACAGACCTCCGATTTAAGTGATCCAGGACTTTATGGAAAGGTATTTCACATATCTATAACTCTTATGAAAGAACCAAATTCTAGTTTTGCTGGTATTTATCCGAAAAGGGATCAGAAAGTACAAGGCAGGTGCTGCCCAGATTTTCAGTTTTAGAAATACTCCATGTACTACTGTTAGTAATTTTAGCATAACTTTCTGTAAAAAAATAGATATAGGGGTGATTCAAAATGTTCTGAAACGCTAACACATAGATCTGCAATTTTTATGAAGACGATACAGTTTAGTTTGTCCGTTTAGATCTTCAAAAGTGAGCCACAACACGAAACAGTAATACTGTCTAGATTTTCTATTTCAAATATTTTTGGGTAATTTTCACCAATATCATGTTTAGTTTGACATGTTAAATCACTTAACTTATTTAGATATTTGATTATGTATTTAAGGTATATAAACCCTTAAAAATCAAAGGGAAAGTATTTGAGGAAGTGGACGGATTTGATTTGTTTACGGCATAGACGATTCGAACGTCCCCAAGTTGTGATTGAACTGTTTTGTGGTAAAACACCAAGGTTTGTGTATAAACTTTGTAATCTTTTTGCTTATTGGAATATTTTGAAATAACCTAATATTTATTTTTCTTGTCTTCAATTTATATTGTTATATTCGTATTATATCAAGCATTGTCAGATATTTGCTAAATCGCCCATTTGTACGGATTATTTGATCATTTTGCATTCTTGTTGGGACTATGTCCTTCTTATGGCAGTGACTTTGTCGCTCTTCTTGGCATGCCTCTTGATTTGGATATTTTGCCATCTTAACTTTGAATTTGTAGTTCGCTTAAATTATGGAACCTGTCCGTGTTAAGTACGAACTAGGAAGTCATTTTTAATATGGTTCTTGATTCTCTTAACTATTGGGTTTTGACCCTACTTGATTTGGGGATTCGGTCCATCTTGATATTTGATTATGCTTAGTGTGATAGCATGACGTACATATTGGGCGAAAAATGAATATTTGGTAAACTCTCTTGAATTGATAGTATACGCTTTCTCGACTCTTGAACATTATTATTGATATTTAGAAACACTTCAAAGTTTGATATTTAATATGTTTGATATTTAATATGTTTGATATATTTGTTCACTTATTTTAAATTATGTTAAATTGAGCTAACTATGACAGAAAAGGGGAATTGGAGAATTTAATGACTCCAAGCCCAAAGTTTATACGCCACTAAGATTTATGCTTAGTGATAGTTGTTTTCTATCGTAGGTAATGTACAGGATGAAATCTGAAGACGACCATTATGAAGTAGTCTTTTGGGAGCACTTATGGAGATCACATTTGCATATGCACCTTGATTTTGCATAGTTTTGGGACATGTACATGATATATATATATATATATATATATATATATATGTGTGTGTGTGTGTGTGTGTGTGTGTGTGTGTGTGTGTGTGTGTGTGTGTGTCACATTTATGTATGTTATTTGGAGGCTTGTTGGATTTTAAGACCAAAATCTTGTAACTTAAATTTGGTAACTTGTTTTGTTGTTTTAGGATGTGTTAATAACTCAAGTCTTGTAATATGCTGAATTTACACTTTGTCTTGTAAATATGTACAAAGGAGAAAACTAGTTTCCTTTTTATATACCCGATAGTTTGAAATTTATATACAATACAAACTTGCAATGATGTTGAATGACTGTATAAATTTGTTAGGTAGTTGCTTTAATCTGTTGATTATTCAAGAAGGGTTATATCATCTTATGTTGATATTTTGACATTGTATTTCATTTAAAATAAAATTATGAAGTGTATTTTCAAAAAAAAAATATTGCACTTTGAATATTTTCGCATGAGCCTATTTCCGCTACTAAATTATTCTGAATATTTTTAACTAATATCTTTTTAATACTTTATAAGTAGTAAATTAGATTTGTTTCCTAAGTAGCACCCTCCCAAAGGGGTTGCTACAAGTTTTCAGTTACATGATTGTTGGTTAGTTACTGTAGCGAGTGCGAATAGATGTTAGTTGAGCTAGCAACTTAGTCGGTTATCGAACTCAAGTTAGCTGAGTAATGCATTTGTGCATTGATCTTAATACATAGTTACTGTGAGCTGTATAAATTACATTGTAGAAGTGTAGCTTGCCACAAAATTCCAATTTAGTAGTAAAAGATACAATGAATTTTATCTAATTAAAGAATGAATTCAATAAGGTGCAACAGTGATTGGTTGTATTGCAAATTATGTGGATTCAAATGAGAAGAATGGAGCTCCAGAAATGCTCTTGGATCTCGCTATCTTTCTCACCAATATTCTCCATTTCATTTCATCCTTCTTGTTCTGTTTTCTTCTCTTTTGCTTAAAATTCCTGCTTAAACATTAAAAATAATAATTAATCAACCTATAAACAAGATCACTTCTGATACATAGAAATCAATAACTGACTGATCTTCAGTGTTTGTTCTTCTAAGTAGAGGAAAAAGATAATTATAACAAACCTGCACAAAGGAACCCGACAAACATCCGAATTGGCACAAAGGCGAGAATGCAATTCCAAGACTTGCCACATTCTCTTGCAGTGGATACAGCCACCAGGGACTCTCAACTTACACCCGGCAAAGTGACGAATGAGCAATTCTAGCCCCTTGCACGCTGCATACTGGCATGGTTCTTGATCCTCTTTCAGAACCTTATCACGTGGACCAATGGTACGACAACCGTCTTTGCATATGTGAACCAAAGCTTCCATTGCCTCATACAACTGCATATAGATTTTTCTCTCGTTGTTCTTTCTCACCCTTTCCTTCTCCCTCTGCAAACAAGTCATCATATTATTATTAAACCACTTAAATGGGATAAGATCCATTCTAAACATATGTGGGATACTACTTACCATATCCTCATCAATTACAGATCTCAAAATCTGTTTTTCAAGCACAGGGTGGCTTTGTTTCATGGCATTCCACCCTTCTGTGGCGGATACTGGCTTAAGATGCTTCAGCATAAAACGGTGACAAAGAAGGCTAAGCCGAGAGGCGTCACACAAGAGTGCCAACTGGAAGATATCAACCACATTTTCCGTGGTCAATCTTTGCTCCAGCTGCAACTCACATTCTCGCTTTAGGTGAGGGACCGCATATGCATGTGATAGCACCAATAGACTCAGCCCATGTTCCTTCATTTTTTCTTCCTCATACCTGCAATGTGAAGAATGAAAATAGAGATGATCAGAACCTAGTTATTGTCATTCAGATTACAAATATAGTTTCATTAGGAAACTATACTGCTATCTCAAAATTAATTTGGTCTATGAATCATTTTATAAAAATGGAATAACTGCATTGCCGTGCCTAAAATTGATTGTTCAGTCTTGGAAAACAAACAGCTATAAGAAAGTTGTGTTAAATTAAGCTAACTATTCAACAAGAGAACAAACCAATAATAATTTAACAACATTATTGACCTTCATTTGAAACCCTAGAAAATATGGTTAACGACTTTGGAAGCCAGATATGCACGTGCCTAAGAGCCAAAGTACAGAAATGATGTCAAAGGAGAATCAATCTACCTGGAAGAATATAAGAATCTGATGAAAACTTGAACGGCCTCAGGTGGAACCCCACTTATCGAGATGGATCGCTGATGACCACAACGACCACGTGCTCTTGATTGTTTCAAACTCAACATGCTTTTAAATACTGGAGAATTCATTCCCTGTTCGTATACATCCGGAGATCAACAACTAATACGTCTAAAAATTTCTATTCCATGCCAAAAGCACCCTAGTACTACTCTAAAGGCGCACAATTGTGTAAAGAACTTACCAAAATACTAGCATGCGCATAGAGGATGCCACCGTTATCTATATTGATAGAGACGTCGGCTCTGTAACCTTCATCAAAGAGGCAATCCCACGTATTCTTTGTAGCACTAGGTGTGCAGCAGTATTTTCTCACTGCTGATTTCCTCGTTACAAATTTGATCTCCTGCCGGCTATTTGTGAAAGACACTGGCAATGGAGGCGGGTTTGGCAAGGCTCTCACCCCCGGAGATTCCTCATTTCTACTGTTCATTCGCTTAACTATCCTTCTGCAGAAGAAAAGTTGAATCACTATTAATAATATGTCAAATTGGAGATTCAAGTTTCGAGGAAAAGAATATTATTCGTGATCCACTACAATTTTTAAGGTCGCATCAAATTGAGACTATCCTGAAATGAATCCATTAAACTAAAAGAACCCCTTTTGTTTGTTCTCTCGCCGCAAAACCAGAGAAATCCAGAGGAGAAGATAAAGGGAAAGAACGTTTCTTGTCTGGCTAAACAAAATAGGTGTTTGATTATCATAAAGAAAATGCAAACGGTAATTGTGTTCTTCTCGTTTTCATTTCATCATTTTATATTAGATACCTAAATGGCCAAATCGTTTAGAGAAAAACACATTGCAGGTTGAAAGCTAGAGGTTCCAATTGCAGGTTCAAATAGAACCTAACCGGAACAGCCACGGCCCCGCCCCGGCCCATTCTGGTAGCTATTAACAAATGATCGTCAGAGAATGTGAAGGTTTGATTTTTGCGATAACAATGAAAGAAGGTTCACGGTTGGATAGAAACGCCAAGAAATGGTGATGCAATCAATCAGTATGCATGGAATTACCTTGTTAATTACCCGACCGGAGGACAATATGAAGAAATTAAGGGAAACAGCTTCCTGGTTCTCACAACCCCCGTTGATCTCTGCTCTTCCAAAAATTAGAAAAAGGAGCGTTTTCTATCAATCAATATGTGCCTCGAATCCAAATTAATAAATAGCCTAGGCGATAAAAAAAAGATTTTTTTATCAAATATCTACAGATTATATTATGTACTAGAGATCAAAAATTGATTGCAGGTTACGCACCAAAATCGCTAACCTTTCAAACCAATCTATCAAAACCCCAATTGTTACAAAAATAAGACGAATTGGCAGCAGTCCTTAATTATTGACAATGCCTGCCTTCACCAGCAAAATAATGCTAGACTCTTCTGGCAACAATTGGGAGATTGGATCAAAAGGAAAAAGAGAGAAAGAATAGGAGATTGGAAATGAAGGTGGGGGTTGATTTTTTAAAGGGAAGAATTAAAGGATCCAAATAAGGCAGGGTGTTAAACGAATAGATAAAGATGTGATGACCTGTATATGTGTCAGCTCCTATGCAATGCCCATGTTTCCTCTGATTGACCATTGTTAGCTAATATAATAATTAGCCAATAGGATTAGGCAAAACCGAGTAAATCTATCTAAGTCTAACTTAATCCAACCGAGTTGTGCTTTAGGAAATCATTACTATTACTTGGCTGATTTGATTTTGTAAAAAATTGCAAAGATTAACATCTACTACTAACAATTATTAAATGATTACGTATTTATATTTGCCTTATAGCTCTAAGATGAATAGCATATTTTGCCAAGCTTTTAAAATTAACGTATTTTAAAAACTACTTTTCAAAAAAATATTTTTACTGAAAAGCAGTTTGTGTTGGCCAATAAAAAAAAGCTTGATCAAACAGTGAACTTTCTAAAGCTTCTAATCCTGAATAATCATTTGTTGAGATACGCTATCTGGACTGTTTTCACTTCCGGAAAAATTTATTTCTTAAGTTTATTTTCATTTTCATCTTTGAAAAATAAGGAAGTGCCTTTATACTTATTATATTACTCTTTTAATGATTTTAGATTGTTAAGTTTTTTTCCTGATTTTGTTGAGTTCTTCTTTTAAATATATACTCTCAAATAAAATGTGATGTTGTAAGACAATTAAATTTGTAACAATTGAACCGAATTAGAAACAGCAAACTGAAACCATAGGTTTATACTCTTTTATTTTCGTGTTTAGTCAAGAACCATAAAAATTGGTCTTGTCTTCACTACATACGCTATATCTAAATAATTTTGGGGCCCTTATATGTAATTGCACACAACAAGAAGTTAATATCTAAACAATCCACTACTTCACGAGGTTAATGTCACTATATGTAATTATTGCACACAACTAAGAGCCTGTTTGGCCATGCTCCAAAAATCTTCTTATTTTGAAAAGTACTTTTTTCAGAAGTACTTCTTTTAAAAGTATTTTTGAAAAAAAAAAACTTTTTGTGTTTGGCCAATTCATTTAAAAAGTACTTTTTGTAATATTTGGTAAATAAATTGTGTTTGGCCAATCTTTCTAAAAAGTACTTTTGAGTATCAAATTAACAAAAAGAATAGTACCAAGGTCTTATAATTCTTTTAAAGAGAAAAATGAACTTAAATATTTATCATAAGAGACTTTTATTATTTTTTATTTTATTTAAGTAAGACATAAAACATAAAGTAAACAAACATATTAAAGATTTAAATCAATTTTACATATATAGTTATACGGTTATATCAAAGCATATAATATTATCTAGTATAATTACTTATTGTTACATGATTATTTGAATAGTTAAAATACACCATTCAGTATCTATAAGAAGTCTATTCCACAAATTACTATATATTGATAATCCTCCACGAAATAATAAGTAAAGTCACTCACACATGATAGTATTTCTCAATAATTTTATCTCTACTTCTATCACACAGACGCCTCCATATTAGTAGAAGACTTGTCTTGCATTTATAAAATATCAGAAGGTCCATCTCCTTCCTCAATCTCTGTAATAATATCTTCATTAGCATAATAGTTGAATTCTTTAACGGTAGAAGAATATCGTCGGAATTATGTATAGCCATGGTAGTTGTAACTAGATGATTTTGAGTGTCAGACTTGAAAGATGGTATTGAGCATAAAACAGAAATAGTTTTAAATATATATATAAAAATATTTTTAAAAATAGTTAAGTATGTTTAAATTCAAATTCAAAAAGAGTAACTAATTATTAACAACACCTAATGTATAATTTAATTTTTTAAAAATTTAAATTTAAAAAGAAACTAATTATTACCTAACCTTACTAACTTTGTCCTAAATTGCCAAGTGGCCTATTGTGAGGCTGTCACTTGGTTTAATGTGGATGCTTTTTATTATTCTTTTAATAATATATAGATAAATTATACGATGTAATTGTAAATTTATTACCTATATGTAGGTAATTTTCACAAATTAGATTTGATAACTGTTTTAAAGATCCGAGAACTAATAGCATATAACAGAAGAAATTATAAATGATTATATGTAGGATGAGATTTGATAATCCAAAGAAGGATGTAGATAATTTGCTTTAGTATGAAAAAGAAGAAGATAATTTGGAAAGTTACAAGACATTACACAAAGAAAAAATCAAAAACAAGAAAAGTCAATAAAGAATTTGGAAAGTTACATTATGATTCATGTATATAATATCTTTAATTTTAAAAGAATGGTAAAAATTAGAAACAAAAATGAAAAGAAAAAACTTAAATTCGTAAGCGATAATTTGGAAAATATAAATTTGGTGAGGATAGTTTTGTCTTGAATAAATTAATTTTCTACTTCTTGGAAGAAGCTAGAATTTTCTGCTTCTTCCCAAAAGCAGAAAAACTGTTTCTGCTGCTGGCAAAAAGTACTTATCTGTATTAGCCAAACAACTTAAATTTTTTAAAAAAAAATACTTTTTAGAAAAAAAATACTTTTAGCCTCATAGAAGCTTGGCCAATCGGGCTCTAAAAAGTCGTTTGATTTATGTAAACCAATGCTCCCCTGCACAAGATGTTGATATCTTTATATTACAAAATTCATTTGACTACATGAACCTGTAGCTGCGAAAAAGTAAAAAGTTACTACTTTCGTTTTCCATACCTGCCTGAAGATTTAATAAAGAAAAACAACATCAACTGACTCAGCTGAATGCAACGTAAATATTTAAAAAGAACAAAATTGTTATAAAATAAAAGTAATGCAGTAAAATGTAAATAATAAGAGATAGAAAGAAGGGAGAAGTGTTTTCTTCTTTCACTTTGGTGTATTTTTCCATTGCAATTACATGACCTTTTATAGGCATAAAAAATAAAGATGATGGACATAAAGTAAGAAATTTAATCTTTAAGTTATTCACAACATGGATATTCAATGTAGCATCCAAAGTAGTATCCAAAGTAGTATCCAATATACAAACTATTCATAACACTCCCCCTTGGATGTCCATGTAAGATAATGTGCCTCATTAAAAACTTACAAAAAAAATATTGGGATGTACATAGTTATTTATAATATGCATTGCTTGCTGCCTCATTAAAAACCTTACCAGGAAAACCCGGTGGGACAAAACCTTGGTTAAGGAAAAGAGTGCAGCGTGTAGTTACTCCCCCTGATGAAAAATCACTTAATGTCTCGAAGATGACGCATTCCAATCTTATATATCAGCTTTTTAAATATTGAGGTTGGTAACGCCTTAGTGAACAGATCAGCCAAATTATCACTTGAACGAACTTGTTGTACATCTATTTCACCATTCTTCCGAAGATCATGAGTGAAAAAGAATTTCAGTGAAATGTGTTTTGTTCTGTCTCCTTTGATATATCCTCCTTTCAATTGAGCTATGCATGCAGCATTGTCTTCATACAATATTGTTGGAATATTCTCTTTCGAAGAAAGACCACATATTTGCTGAATGTGTTGAGTTATAGATCTTAATCAAACGCATTCTCGACTTGCTTCGTGAATGACTATTATCTCTGCATGATTTGAAGAAGTAGCAACCATAGTTTGTTTTGTCGAACGCCATGATATGGCTGTACCTCCACTTGTAAATAAATAGTCTGTCTGAGATCGACCTTTGTGTGGATCAGACAAATATCCTGCATCTGCATAACCAATCAATGATGGCTTGGATTCATTTGAATAAAATAAACCCATATCAATGGTCCCTTGAAGGTATCTGAATATATGTTTAATACCATTCCAGTGTCTTTGTGTTGGCGAAGTACTAAATCTTGCCAATAAGCTTACTGAGAAAGCTATATCTGGTCGGGAATTATTGGCAAGATACATTAATTCCCCAATTGCACTAAGATATGGTATTTTGGCACCAAAAAGCTCTTCATTATTTTCATGAGGTCGGAATGGATCTTTCTTTATATCAAATGATCTCACAACCATCGAGGTACTCAATGAATGTGCTTTATCCATATAGAATCGCTTTAAAATATTTTCGGTGTATGTTGATTGATGGACAAATATTCCATCTTTCATATACTCAATTTGTAGACCAAGACAAAATTTTGTCTTTCCAAGATCTTTTATTTCAAATTCTTTCTTCAAACAGTTTACTGTTTTTGGAAGCTCCCCAGGAGTTCCAATGATATTTAAATCATCAACATATACGACGATTATAACAAATTCAGATCCAAACCTTTTTATAAAGACACAAGAACAAATTGGATCATTCTTGTACCCTTCTTTCAACAGGTATTCACTCAGGCGATTGTACCACATACGACCTGATTATTTCAATCTGTATAAAGATTTCTGAAGCTTTATTGAACAAGTTTCTCGAAAACTTTTATATGCTTCTGGCACTTTAAATCCCTCAGATACTTTCATAAAAATTTCGTTGTCTAATGATCCATACAAATAGGCAGTAATAACATCCATTAGATGCATATCAAGTTTTTCTTGCACTGCCATATTTATGAGATACCTGAAGGTGATAGCATCCACTACAGGAGAATATGTCTCCATATAATCAATTCCAGGCCTTGGGAAAACCCATGTGCTACAAGTCGCGCTTTATATCTAACGATTTCATTTTTATCATTTCGTTTTCGCACAAAAACCCATTTATATCCTACTGGCTTTATGCCTTCAGGTGTTCGAACTATGGGTCCGAAGACTTCACGTTTTCCAAGTGAAGTTAACTCTGCCTGGATAGCGTCTTTCCATTTTGGCCAATCATTTCTTTGTCTACATTCATTGACAGATTTTGGTTCAAGATCCTCATCTTGTTGTATTATTTCAATAGCAACATTATAAGCAAAAATGTTATCGATAACAATATTATTTCGGTTCCATCTTTTCCCGGTTGAGACATAACTTATTGATATCTCTTTATTTTTATTATTTTTCAGGTACCTGTACCTCTCCTAAGGTCTTATCATTTGTTACGTCTTGGGGCTCTTCTTGAGCCACTAACTCTGTGTTGTGTTCACTTTGATCACTTGCTCCTTTTCTTCTTTGAGGATTTTTATCTTTAGAACCGATTGGTCTACCACGTTTCAAGCATGGCTTAGACTCATTTGCTTTAATTAATTGTCCTGCCGGGATATCAACTCGAATTGGAGCATTAGCAGCTGGAATATGTGACTTAGTCACCCTTGGTAGGTCAGTGAATGCATCTGCAATTGATTTGCAATATTTTGTAAATAAATAATCTTTTGAACCTCTTGTTCACATTGATTTGTTCGAGGATCTAAATGAGACAGTGATAATGCATTCCAATGTATCTTCTTTTCAGCTGCTTATTTTCTCCCCCTAATGTTGGATATACTGATTCATCAAAATGGCAATCAGAAAATCTTGCCGTAAATAAATCTCCTGTCATCGACTCTAGATATTTTATAATAGAAAGAGATTCATATCCAACATATATCCCCAACCTTCTTTGAGGACCCATCTTTGTGCGTTATGGTGGAGCAAGTGGAACATATATCGCACAACCAAAGATCCTAAGATTTGAAATATTTGGCTCCTAACCAAAAGCCAATTGCAATGGGGAGACTTTATGATAACTTGTGGGCCTTATCCGCACAAGTGTTGCTGCATGCAAAATAGCATGACCCCATACTGAATTGGGAAGTTTTGTTCTCATAAGCATTGGTCTAGCAATTAATTGGAGGCGTTTGATCAATGATTCTGCTAGACCATTTTGTGTATGAACATGAGCAACCAGATGCTCAATTGTTATCCCAGTTGAAATACAATAATCATTAAAGGCTTGGGATGTAAACTCACCAGCATTATCAAGACGAATTGTCTTAATTGCATAATCTAGAAATTGTGCTCTTAGCTTTATTATTTGAGCCAACAATCTCGCAAATGCCATATTGCGAGTTGATAGTAAGCACACATGTGACCATCTTGTAGATGCATCTACCAAAACCATATAATATTTGAATGGTCCACATGGAGGGTGAATGGGCCCACATATATCACCCTGTATACGTTCCAGAAATGCAGGGGATTTCATCCTAACTTTAATAGTTGATGGTCTAATAATTAATTTTCCTTGAGAACATGCAGCACAAGAGAATTCCTTAAATTGAAGAATTTTCTGATTCTTCATTGCATGTCCATGTGAATTCTTAATTATTTTACGCATCATATTAGAACTAGGATGGCCCAACCGGTCATGCCAAATAATAAAATTATCTTGATTAGTAAACTTCTCGTTTACTATGGCATGTGTTTCAATCCTGCTAATACTTGTGTAGTATAAGCCAGAGGAAAGAGCAGGTACGTTTCAAGCACATATTTCTTACCAGACATTATTGTAGTAATATAAAGATATTCAATCTTTTCATCATTTGTAGTCTCAATATGATAGTCATTTTGGCGAATATCTTTGAAACTTAATAAGTTTCTTTGAGATTTACTACAATATAGTGCTTCATCAATAGCCAAATTTGTTCCTCCTGGTAGTAATAAATTGGCTCTTCCAGAACCTTCAATTAATCTTGTACTACCGGATATTGTATTAACATTCGCTTTTTTCATTACCAAATAAGAGAAATATCTCTTATCTTTTAAAATAGTGTGTGTTGTAGCACTATCCAGAAGACATATATCATCTTTATTAATCTTGAGTCCAACTGAAGACTGGGAAATTTTCATATTCTTCATAAAAAAACAAATAATACATCATAAGAAATATGAAAGACAAGCGAAAAAAAACATTAAGAAATACATTAGGAATGTAGAAACTAGCAACACATGATGCATTAGGAAAATACGCTCAAGAAAAATAAACTAGTTGCAAACATAAAAATAACAACTTTTATAGCTTCATTCCCCAGTAAGATGATTAGTTCTTCAGTCAATATCCTCAAAGAAGTCTCCAACTTCTAAATGAGTAATATTTGTTAGACCTTCAAAATCATCATCTTTATATGCAAGATGTGCCTTAGAATCATATTTATTTGAGGGACCAGCTTCATCATCATTATTTTTAAAGGTCAAGTGTGCCTCCATATTATTTTCTTTTTTCTTGAGGGAGGCTTGATAATGTTTGACAAAATGTTCTGGCGTACGACAAATGCGTGCCCAATGACCTCTCATACCACATCGGTGACACATACTATCTTTACCTTTTGAATGATTAATTTGAGAACCCTTATTGTTCTCCAATTTATTTTCACCATAATGACGATAATTGTTTCACCCCCTGCCACGTCCACGTTTATGACCATGTCCACGACCACGGTAATTATTTTGTTTTCTTTCAAACTTATCATATGTTGCTACAACATTCACTTCCGAAAATGGAGCTGACCCAGTGGGACGAACTTCATGATTTTTCATTAATCGAGTATTATTCTGCTCAGCCACAAGTAGGCATGTGATTAACTCAGAATATTTCTTAAAACCTTTTTCACGGTATTGTTGTTGTAGCACCACATTTGAAGCATGAAAAGTAGAAAATATTTTTTCCAATAAGTCCTCATCTGTGATAGTGTCTCCACATAATTTTAATAGAGAACTTACTTTAAAGATAGCAGAATTATACTCACTTACGATTTTAAAGTCTTGCAACCTTAAATGTATCCACTCATACCGAGCTTTCGGTAATACCGTAAGTTTTAGGTGGTCATATCGATCCTTCAAATTAATCCATAATTCAAGTGGATCTTTTACGGTTAAATATTCAGTTTTTAACCCTTCATGTAGATGATGACGAAGGAAAATCATGGCCTTCGCTTTATCCTGATTTGATGCTTCATTTCCTTGTATAATAGTATTTTCAAGACCTTTAGCGTCAAGGTGAATTTCAGCATCAAGAACCCATGATAAATAATTCCTTCCGGTGATGTCAAGTGCCACAAATTCAAGTTTTGATAAATTTGACATAGTAAAAACTATCATAAAAGATGAATAAGTTAGAGAAATAATTATAATAATAAACAATTAATGAAAACAAAACGATTAAGGTAAAAGAAATGAAAATAGAGCTATATCATGTTAACAATTTACTATTTCATTTTATTTTTGCCATAAAGTAGAAATTACATACTTGTTTCATTTCACTTTATATTATTGATATATATGTGTTAATAGAATTGAACGTGACTAACATTATTTATATGTTCCAATAAATATAAAGTAATCAAAAAATTATTGCTTGTCAATTTATTTCTCACAGTTCTTCAAAATGCCTTAAAAGATATGTTTTGATCCAGGGAGTCCATGACATTAGTGCATAGCTAGTTTGATGACTTTGAGGTCCTCTAAGAGTTGAGCACGGAAGGAAGTAGTTATTTAATCACTGCAATGTACTTAAACTATTTAAGAAGCCCAAGCGCACAAGTAATCTGCAAACAGTGAGCATATGATATGTACTGCCATAAATAAGATGATTATAATGATACATACCTTAATAAAATATGGCTCAACTTAGCGGGAGTTAAGAATAAAATTAGAGCTTCGTGCTGATAACGTGTTATAAAATAAAAGTAATGCAGTAAAACGTAAATAAGAAGAGATAGAAAGAAGGGAGAAGTGTTTTCTTCTTTCACTTTGGTGTATTTTTCCATTGCAATTACATGACCTTTTATAGGTATAAAAAGTAAAGATGATGAAAATAAAGTAAAAAATTTAATTTGTAAGTTATTCACAACATAGACATCCAATGTAGCATCTAATATAGTATCCAAAGTAGTATTAAACGTACAAACTATTTATAACAAAAATAAAATAATGGGGAGAGAACAAGCTTTCACGTTTTAACAAACTGACCCGTCATGCGTCAGTAAAGCACATTCATTTTTAGTCTAGGCGTCTAGCTTATTTGCGGGAATCCAAAATGTTGATTCTGCAGCATTTCAAGTTTTATATTTGAAGCATGAAATTTTTTACTTTAAAATCTTGAGACATATATAAAATTTTAAATAGTAAATATAGAATACCATCATTCCAACTACTATTCTTTAAGGTAGGGTGTACATAATCCGGATTGGTTCGATTTTTTCCTTTGCCAAACCAAACCAAAGATATCGGGTTTTTATATTTATAAACCAAACAAATAACCCTCGGATTTTCCAAATTTTGAATTTTTTGGATATCTCGAATTTCTCGGGTTTTGTAGTTCGGCGTCAAAGATTCTTCGGCCAACAGATTCAATAAATTTCAAATCAACTTCAATGGGCAACCAATACTTAAATGAAGAAGCACAAGAGAAAAGCCACTGGACAGAATACTTGTTAAAACTAGCTAACACACACAAAAGCAGAGTTTTTAACCAATATTGTCTCTTATATTTGAGGGTAGGTCTATTTTTGTCCTTCAAATATAAACCTGAGCATATTTAGTCCATTAAGTATGCTAATGTTACATCTCGCATTTTCGTACGTTAAAATTTCGTTTTCAGTTAACCGACGTGGACTCGGGGATTAGATTATCTTGAGGTTAACGTATTTACGCTATTTATAACAACCGATAAATAAGTGTCATGAAGGATAAATGGTACACGAATTAAAGAAAACGAGTTTCGTTGAAAGTGGCCGATTTGGGATAAAATACAGGTCGAGCGATAATACCCGATAATTATGAACTACTATCATGCAAGGTACCATATGACCACGGTAGTATAATGTATAAAGTATATAAAAAAAAAAATAAGTAGAATTTTCAGAAATTTGTAATAATTTTTAAATTATGCGGGTAATTAATTAATTATCGGATAACGAAACATTACCCATTTAACTAATAAGTGGATAAAGATTAATAATTATCTCCAAAGAAATATGGCAGCCAACCACTTTCCAAACAATGACTCATGGTCATGTTGGAGTAGGCGGCTACCTAAGCTTAATTGAAATTAATAAGCAAGAAACATTTAAGAATTTCATTCAACTACATTAGGAAGTTAAATTTCATCATTTGGACAAAGGAGACTAACATCCCAAAATCTAGAAAAGCAAGAAACATTTTAGAGATAAGAAGCTAATTTTTATAGTACACAAAAACGTTAGAAGTAGAAACAATTTCGTCCAAAATTTCAAGGAATCCAGTGCCAAATTTTGTTCAAGGATTCAAAAAGCAGAAGCTTAATCCGATTTTTTGAGTTCTAAGTTCAATCAACAAAGGTTCTCCAACGGAATATTTTACGGAGGTTTCCCCACTCCGGGTATGTTAAGGCTATCCCTTCTTTCTCTTTTGGCATGGTCCAAATTATACCGAAGAAACGAGCAAATGCACAGTTCCCATAAATTACTCTATTCATAGAAATATTAGGGGTGTCTAAATTGTTGATTCCCCACGAGAATTATTATTATCTTCTGTTCATGGGTCTTGAAATAATACGCAGTTGAAAAAAAAGTTTGTCCGGAAGAAATATTGAGATTATTACATATTTTTCATGCATTTCACCCAGTTATACATGTGCACTGACCCATGACCAGATGACGTTATATACGTAAATATATGCATATGGGATATGGGAAAAGGTTACAGCGTTATATACGCACCACCACCTGATCAGCTGGTATATGTTGATGATGTTGCCCACAGTGGCCGAGATGATATGATGAGATTCCCTCAGTGGCTTGATGATATTATGTACACCCATACCTATGCAATGGCACAACATTTATACGCACGTGCATGACATTATAAATGTTTCAAAATTTACAAAGTTATTTAGATTTAAAAATGTGTTTCTTTATTCCATATTTCATCTATGTCTTTTACGTACTAATTTTCATGCATTACATACTCAGTACATTTTTCGTACTGACGCCCTATTTTACGGGGCCTGCGTTTTATGCCCGCAGGTGTAGGTAGGCAAGCTGACGGCCCTCCTCCTTAGGATCCTTGATCAGCGAGAGTTGGCGTGCTCCACTTGATCCGAAGCTGCTTTTGATTTTGGTACGATATGTGTGTATATATATACACATATATATGGGTATGGCATGGCTCCATCCCGTCTTGTTATAGTTATATTTCTATTAGAGGTCTGTAGACAATATGCCTAGTTGGGTTGTATGTAGCCTTGTCGGCTTTCAGTTTTGGATGTATAGTTGTCTATAGCAGCCTTATCGGCTTGCCCACTGTATTCTGCATGTATACGTACATATGCATTTTTTGGTAGGTTTCCTTCGTGTGTGTTATTTTTGTAATTCAGCAGATGTTATTCAGGTTCATATCTTAGACGTATGCTTAGGGATGTTTGACAGGTGGGACTCAGGCAACCATCGTCGCCCATCGATTTGGGTCGTAACAAAAGTGATATTAGAGTAGTTCTGTCCTAGGGTTGTCTACAGACCGTGTCTAGTAGAGTCATGTTTATGGGTGTATTGTGTACCACACTTATAGACAGGAGGCTATATGACATATAGGATATTATCCTTTCTTTTTATCTCGGATCGTGCGATACAAGAATTCATGTTCCTAACGATATGTTATATTTTCAGTGATGCCTCTAAAGAGTACGACCTCCCAGAAGGGAAAGTCCGTGGCTGGTGAGACTACTAGTCGAGCGCCACGAGTTACTAGGCTCGGGGAGAGTCTCATGGTGAGGTTCCATCTCAGACTTCACATACCCCGCCCTTTCCAGAAGAGCTCCGAGGGGCACCAGCCCAGCGCCCGCTTCTGTACATTTAGCACCTCATCTGGATGCATCGGATCAGGAGATGAGAGATGTTATTCACCTATTAACTCGATTAGTAGCCGCGCAGGTTCGGCATCAGGAAATAGGTATTGGTCATGCATATAGGTCCGTCAGTGCGAGGGTTCGTGACTTCATTAATTTAGACCCTCCGGTATTCACTAGGGCAGATCCGAATGAGGACCTTCAGGTATTTATTGATAGAGTGCAGATGACGTTACAGGTAATGAAGGCCACTGCGACTGAATCAGTTGAGCTAGCTTCCTATGGACTCTAAGTTGTTGCAGTTAATTAGTACGAGTCTTGGGAATTGTCCAGAGGTGAGGATGCCCCTCCAGCAGTATGACAGGAGTTTACAGAGGCTTTTCTTCGTCATTATCTGCCACCAGAGCTTAGACGAGCCAGAGTTGATAGGTTCTTGACCCTTCGACAGGGTAACATGAGTGTTCGGGAGTACAATCTTTAATTTGATTCGTTGGCCAGGTATTCTCCCACTATTGTATCTAAGATGGAGGATCGGGTTCACCGATTCATGATGGGATTAGAGCCTTAACGATTGTATGTCGGTCTCGCTTCAGATAAACATGGATATTTCTCGTATTCAGGCATACACTCAGGGTGTAGAGGAGCGTAAATAGAAATAGAGGGCCGATCGTGAGCATGATAGGGCCTAGAATAAGAGAGCGAGGTCTTCGGGTCCTTCTGGTGAGTTTTGAGGTGGTCAGAGGTAGCAGTACCTGAGGTATCCATCCGAGCCATCAACTAGTGCGCCCCCTCAGTTTGGCGGTAAGAGATTTGATCGTTCCTCATATTCAGGGTCTGGTCAGAATTTCAAGGCCTCAGGTTCTCAGTATAGGGGTGAGTCAAATCAGATGAGGCCGCCCTTGCCACGATATACTCAATGTGGTAAGCAGCATACCGGGCAGTGCCGTATGGGATTAGGTATTTGTTACACTTGTGGTTATCCGGCACGTTATGAGGGATTATCCGATGAGAGGTGATGTAAGCATAGCTCAGCCAGCGGGATTTGTAGCTAGTTCGTCATCATCAGTATGCCCCCCTAGGCAAGGTCCCCAAGAACCAATGAGTCGTGGTAGAGGCAGAGGCGGAGCATCTAGCTCGAGCAGCCCTCAGAACCGCATTTATGCATTGGCAGGACGACAGGACCAGGAGTTATCGTTTGATGTTGTTACATGTATATTATCAGTCTCCTCCTATGATGTATATGCACTGATTGACCCAGGTTCCACCCTTATCATACGTTACTCTGTTGGTTGCTAGTAAGTTTGAAATAAAACTTGAATTGGTTAAACCTTTTGAGATGTTTATACCTGTTGGGGACTCGATGATAGTTAAGTAGGTATATAGGGGTTGTATAATTGTAGTTCATGGTTGACCTACCGTAGCAGACTTAATCGAGTTAGATATGGTAGAATTTGATGTTATAATGGGTATGGATTGGTTGGCTTCTTGTCATGCCAACATTGATTGTAGATCAAAGATAGTCTGATTTCAATTTCCAGGGGAGACTGTTTTGGAGTGGAAAGGTAATACGGCATCGCCGAGAGGAAGATTCATTTCCTATCTCAAGGCAAGAAATATGATCAGAAAGGGCTGTATTTATCACTTAGTTCAAGTTTAGGATGTGGAAGTGGAGTCACCAACCATTCAGTCCAGCCTAGTGGTTAATGAGTTTCCCGATGTTTTCCCGATGAACTTCTGGGTCTTCCGCCAGAGCGAGAAATTGAGTTTGCCATTGACCTACTACCAGATATTCATCTAATATCTATTCCCCCTATAGAATGGCCCCCGCAGAGCTGAAAGAGTTAAAGGAACAACTAAGGGATTTGCTTGAAAAAGGTTTTATCAGACTTAGTACGTCACCGTGGGGAGCACCTGTGTTGTTTGTGAGAAAGAAAGATGGTTCCTTATGAATGTGTATTGATTATAGGCAGCTAAATAAAGTGACGATCAAGAATAAGTACTCGCTCCCAAGAATTGATGATTTATTTGATCAGTTACAAGGTGCCAAGTGTTTTTCAAAGATGGACTTGAGGTCCGGGTACCATCAGGTAAGGGTTAAGGATGAAGATATTCCGAAGATAGTATTTAGAACTAGATATGGGCACTTTGAGTTTCGGGTTATGTCGTTCGGTTTGACCAATACCCCAACAATATTCATGGATTTGATGAACCGTGTGTTCAGACCCTTTTTAGATCTGTTCTTAATTGTATTTATCGACGATATATTGGTGTATTCTCGTTCAAAGGCTGAGCATGCTGATCATCTGCATACTGTGCTCAGAGTTCTACAAGAAGGGAAGTTGTATTCAAAATTTTCTAAATATGAATTCTGGTTGAACTCTGTAGCTTTCCTTGGGCATATCATTTCAGGTGAAGGCATCTGGGTGGATATACAAAAGATTGAGGCAGTGAAGACTTGGCCTAGACCCACAACACTGATGGAGGTTCATAGCTTCCTCGGTTTGGCAGGTTATTACAGGAGATTTGTAGAGGGATTTTCTTCTCTTTCAGCACCTTTGACAAAGTTGACTCAGAAGGGAGCAAAGTTTCGATGGATTGATGCTTACGAACAGAGTTTTCAGGCATTAAAGGACAGATTAACTTCAGCACCGGTTCTAACGCTCCCAGAAGGGACCGATGGTTATGTTATCTATTGCGACGCTTCGGGTATTGGATTGGGTTGTGTGTTGATGCAACATGGTAAGGTTGTGGCTTATGCTTCTAGACAATTAAGAAAGCACGAGAAGAACTACCTGACCCACGATTTAGAGTTAGTTGCGGTGATTCTTGCACTAAAGATGTGGAGGCACTACTTGTATGGCATTCATGTTGATCTCTATACGGATCATAAGAGCCTCCAGTACATCTTCAAGCAAAAGGAATTGAATCTACGTCAAAGGAGATGGTTGGAGCTACTTAAAGACTATGATGTTGATATTTTATACTATCCGGGGAAGGTGAACGTAGTAGCCGACTTCCTCAGCCATAGATCTATGGGTAGCCTGTCGTATTTACAGCCAAAAAAGAGGAGAATAACCCATGGGGTTCAGCTATCTAGTCTTGGAGTTCGGTTAATGGACTCAGGTAATATTGGAATTACTTTTTAGGATACGGCAATATCCTCTTTAGTAACTGAAGTAAAGGAACGCCAGTACGAAGATCCTATGTTAGTTCATTATAGGGATACCACCCTTCAGAAGGAGAAGACGCCATTTGAAATTACAGAAGATGGGGTCCTCAGGTATCGAGGACGGACGATTATGTGTGCCTAATGTTGCAGGACTGCATCGACAGGTTGTGGGAGAAACTCACTATTCTCGTTATTCTATCCATCCAGGAAACAAAGATGTATCATGATATCAATGTATTGGTGGGACGGAATGGAAAGGGATATAGCAGAATTTGTTGCTCAGTGGCCTAACTATTAGCAGGTTAAGATTGAGCATCAAAAACCCGGTTGATTATTGCAAGCTATGGAGATTCCGACTTGGAAATGAGAAGTAATTAGTATGGACTTCATCGTAGGCTTACCTCGTACCCAGCGTAAGTTCGATTCGATATGGGTGATTGTTGATAGGCTTACAAAGTCAGTCCACTTTCTGCCTGTTAGAACTATATATTCCTCATAGGATTATACAAGGCTTTATATTAAGGAGATAGTACGACTGCATGGTGTCCTTGTATCTATTATCTCGGATAGAGGAGCTCAATTTATAGCTAACTTTTGGGGATCTTTCCAAAAAGGATTGGGGACTCAAGTAAGTCTTAGTACAACATTTCATCTCCAGACAGACGGACAGGCTGATCGTATTATTCAAATATTGGAGGATATGTTATGTGTAATAGACTTAAAAGGTATCTGAGATGATCATCTGCCGCTTATTGAGTTCGCATATAATAATAGTTACCATTCTAGTATTCAGATGGCTCCATACGAAGCTCTTTACGAACGAAAGTGTAGGTCGCCTATAGGGTGGTTCGATATTGGAGAATCTGGATTACATGGGCCAGACCTGATTCAGCAAGCCATAGAAAAGGTAAAGCTTATCCGGGATCGACTATTGACAGCTCAGAGTCATCAAAAGTCATATTCTGACGTGCGGCGACGAGATTTAGAGTTCAGGGTTGATGACTAGGTATTCTTAAAGGTGTCACCTATGAAGGGTGTGATGAGGTTTGACAAGAAAGGTAAACTTAGCCCACGGTATATTGGGACTTATAGGATCATTCGGAGAGTGGGCCAAGTAGCTTATGAGTTAGAATTGCCCTCGGAATTGGAGTCTGTCCATCCAGTTTTTTATGTATTTATGTTACGAAAGTTCATTGGCGATCCAACCCGAGTGGTGCCCACGAATGATGTACAGATTACAGAAGACTTATCATACGAGGAAGTTCCGGTTGCCATCCTAGACTGACAAATCTGCAAGCTACGGAATAAGGAGGCAGCCTCCGTAAAAGTAATTTGGAGGAACAACAATGTGGAAGAAATGACTTGAGAGGCCGAGGAAGATATGAAGTCTAGATATCCCTACTTATTTCCTCCTATAGAGAAGGGTCCGACTGAGACGTCATAACCATAAGGTACGTGTATAAATTCTTGTGTTGGTTATTGTCGTTGGTCATATGAGGCCATTTTTGCTATTCATAATTATGATCCTGTGTATCGTTGGGTTATTAAGCTTCTACGGGGAGAGTTGGTAGTGGTGTTGTTATAGAGGCGACCTTGCCAAAGTTATATAGATCATGGGGAGTTAAACATTCGAGGACGAATGTTTCTAAGGGGGGAAAGATGTTACATCTCGCGTTTTTGTACATTAAAATTTCGTTTTCAGTTAAATAAGTGTTACGCTAATGTTACAGACTCGGGGATGAGATTATCTTGAGGTTAATGTATTTACGCTATTTATAACAAGCGATAAATAAGTGTCATGAAGGATAAGGGACACGAATTAAATAAAGCGAGTTTCGTTGAAAGTAGCCGATTTGAGATAAAATATGGGTCGAGTGATAATACCCGATAATTATGAACTAGTACCATGCAAGGTACCGTATAATCATGGAAGTATAATGTATAAAGTATATTAAAAATAAGTAGAATTTTAAGTAATTTATGGTAATTTTTAAATTATGCAGGTAATTGATTAATAACCGTATAACGGAACATTAACCAGTTAACTAATAAGTGGATAAAGATTAATAATTATTTAAAAAAAACGTGGCAGCCAACCACTTTCCAAACAATGACTCAGGGTCATGTTGGAGTAGGTGGCAACCTAAGCTTAATTAAAATTAATAAGCAAGAAACATTTAAGCATTTCATTTAACCACATTAGAGATCAGAAGTTAAGTTTCATCATTTGGACAAAGTAGACTAACGTCCCAAACTCTAGAAAAGCAAGAAACATTTTAGAGATCAGAAGCTAATTTTCATAGTACACAAAAACGTTAGAAGCAGAAATAATTTCATCCGAAATTTCAAGGAATCCAGTGCCAAATTTCGTTCAAGGATTCAGAAAGCAGAAGCTTAATCTGATTTTTTGAGTTCTAAGTTCAATCAACGAAGGTTCTCCAACAGAATATTATACGGAGTTTTCCCCACTCCATATATGTTAAGGTTATCCCTTATTTCTCTTTTGGCATGGTCCAAATTATACCGAAAAAACGAGCAAACGCACAATTTCCATAAATTACTCTATTCATAGAAATATTAGGGGCGTCTATATTCTTGATTCCCCATGAGAATTATTATTATCTTCTGTTCATGGGTCTTAAAATAGTACGCAGTTGGAAAAAAAGTTTGTCTAGAAGAAATATTGAGATTATTACATATTTTTCATGCATTTTACCCATTTATACATGTGCACTGACCCATGACCAGATGGCGTTATATACGCGTATATACGTAAGTATATGGGATATGGAAAAAGGTTACGGCGTTATATACGCACCACCACCTGATCAGCTGGTATATGTTGATGATGCTGCCCACAGTGGCCGAGATGATATGATGAGATTCCCTCAGTGGCTTGATGATATTATGTACACCCATACCTATGCAATGGCACAACATTTATACGCACGTGCATGACATTATAAATGTTTCAGAATTTACAAAGTTATTCAAATTTAAAAATGTGTTTCTTTATTCCATGTTTCATCTATGTCTTTTACATACTAATTTTCATGCCTTACATACTCAGTACATTTTTCGTACTGACGCTCTATTTCACGGGGCCTGCATTTCATGCCCGCAGGTGCATGTAGGCAAGTTGACGGTCCCCCTCCTTAGGATCCTTAATTAGCGAGAGTTGGCGTGCTCCACTTGATCCAGAGCTGCTTTTGATTTTGGCACGATATATGTATATATATATATATATATATATATATATATATATATATATATATATATATGTGTGTATGTATGTATGTATGTATATGGGTATGACGTGGCTCAGTCCCGTCTTTGAACAGTTATGTTTCTATTAGAGGTCTGTAGACAGTATGTCTAGTTGAGTTGTATGTGGCCTTGTCGGCTTTCAGTTTTGGATGTATAGTTATCTATTGCAGCTTTGCCGGCTCGCCCACTATATTCTGCCTATATACGTACATATGCCTTGATGGCAGGTTTCCTTCTTGTATGTTATTTTTGTAATTTATTAGATGTTACTCAGGTTCATATCTAAGATACATGATTAGGGGTGTTTGACAGGTAGGACTCAGGCACCCGTCGTGGCCCATCGGTTTGGGTCGTGACAGCTAAAGTGGAGCACCTTTAATCTCACTGACAGAATCTGTCCAAGATCAATTACGGGGTTGGTTTCGGCACACACCGTCTTTTTAATTTATTGAAAATATTTTATAAACCAACACCCACTAATAGTACATAGCTGGTAAATTTAAAATTTTAACGTTGAAACTTTTACTTTTAAAAATTTCGGTTGATTTTTTTAAAAAGAAAAGTTAAAACTTGAAAAAAATAAAGCTGCCAAGATCACTTCTAGGCATATAATTGAAGCAAACGAATAACCAGATTGTATTAAAAATTTTAGCCCGCGCCAAAAACTATTTACATCTGGTTGCGGAAAAAGTATATAAAATTTGTATAATTTTGTATGTTAACATACAAAATGTATATATATACAAATAATATACAAATTTTATACATTTTTTCGAATATTGTTTTTACAACAACTATACAGTGTCGTTTTCTCATTGAAAACTAGCACATAAGGGGATATTTTCAAGGTCAAAATTTTAGAAGACATTATCTAAAAATGAGGAAATAAAGTGATAATTTGTGTTATCCAATATAAGGAGAGGAAACGTTTTGCTTCTGAGCAGAAGATTTGCTTCATAAATCAGAGTTGGTTAACACCGTTAGTTTTTGAACACATTCTATTAGTGAGACTAAAGGTATTCCACTTTAGCATACTTAAGGGACTAAATATGCTCAAGATTATATTTGAGGGCCCAAAATATATCTACCCTCAAAGATAAGGGACAATATTGGTCAAAAACTCTACAAAAGCACATCCACATCACTAGAAAGAATAAACCCATGGCATCAAGTTGATATGCCTCTACTTGCCACCAATTTCAACACTTAAATCCAAGGCTAACTGCTAAAAAATAACTTCAACAAGTAAACAATTGCTAGAGAAATTCATCACTTTACTCCAACCCCTTCCAATAGCATTAGATACAAAACAGAATATGGCAAAACTATAAACTACATTAGAGTTGATGGAGTAATACTCTAAGATCATCTAGACTATTATAATTCACAATTGTCTCAAGTAAACTTAAGAAGTCTTGGTTAATTGAAAAACTTCATACAACTAATAGCTATTGATAACAAACAAGCCTCTATTCCATAATGAGCTGTAACATCATGAACAGAGCTATAGTTTCCATCTAAAAAGAGAGTCACTACACATGATAAAAAAAAGTTGTCATCTCAAAGCAATAGCTATTAGCTTCTGATACAAAACTAAATAAAAAAGATTAACCAACAAAGAAAATTGGGAAATAGAAGGCAAAACAGAACATCATTTGTCCTATTTGAACAAATTCAATGATCATCACCGTGAGCTCTAGCACATAAACAACAAAGAAATGATACCTCAATCGCTGAACCATTAAATGAAGTGAAGTTTAAACTAAGTTCAACACTTAAATTCCTTTTAGACTAATGTTGATACCTCAAATGATAACACCATAAACTTTTTCCCACACTAGATAATCAATACCATTTACATATATGAATATCTACCTCAACTTATAAACAGAAAGCATCCATATATACCTATATATGCAAATAAGTGGCTACAAACTCCTATATAAGTTAGCAAGAAATCAAAGAATTCAAACGAACCAACCATTTATGTTTGAACTTTATGGGTTTGAGTTCAAAAAACTACCACAACTCATTTGATTTACTAAATTTGAACTCTTTCATAATGGCATTACCTGTTGCATTCCTTTGGAATAGAAAATTAAAATCATAAGAAACTATCCAAGAAGTAAACAGTTGACCAAGGCAATGAAACTTCGAGCAGAACCTTTGATGTTTATAGGAAGTATTTGAAATAGAGATTTAGAACATATTCCCATTGTGAAAGATATAGAACATTCAGGTTGTTAACATATTAAAGAACGATACAAACTCACCCCAAATCAAGATGAGTTGATTCGAAATTAAACTGAGTTGGGACGAACTGGACTTGAATTAAAAAGGAAGAGCTCAAGATGTGCGGCTATAAGGTTTGCTTCTCTCTCAACTTTGGAAGTGAATGAAAATTTTCTTCTCTCCAACTTTGGAAGTAAACTAAACATCAGTACTTGGGTTGGATGTAATGAATTGGGCTTTTTTACCTAAGTAATATATGGGTAGTGTGCATAAATTGTAGTCCAAATCTGATATTAAAAAATAAAGAGATTTTTTCCTTCCTATACCATATATGAAACCTTATTACCAAAAATATGCATAGTTTCATATTTACCTGCCATGTTCATAGTTATTCTACAAAATATATACCATTCATTAAATATCAATTATTAGGAGCTGATTCCTTCCTAATTAGGTGCGCTACAAATCTGGAATTAAATATTCTTCCAGATATTCCTATTTAGGCGCGCTACAATTATGGAAGTAAATATTCTTCTAGATATTTTCCACCATTGACAGCCATTAAAAAGCTTGAAAGCTTTGAATTCAAATTTGGGTTTTCAAAAATCATTATTCGTTTGGATTGGGTGTTGTTGAAAATAATCGGGAATATGGTTTGGAATTTATATCTCAATTTTGAGGGGTTTTGGAGAAGATTAGACTTGGTTTTGACTGCATTTCAAATGAAACTCGAAGAAGAAGAAGACATATTGCAGAAATTGTAGATAAATTGTAGATTATTTGTATTCTGATTGTAGATGCTTTATTTTCTGTTTTCACAAATAAAAAACGGCTAAAACTTCTACAAATCTTCTGAAAAAACGCAATTATATCAAAAATCACAATAATGCTACAATTGAATGAGAATTGGGATATAAAAATTCAATGTACCCAGTTTGTAGATATTTTGTAGATAAATTGTAGATTATTTGTATTCTAATTGTAGATGCTTTGTTTTCTGTTTTCACAAATCAAAAAAGACTAAAACTTCTACAAATCTTCTGCAAAAACGTAATTATGTCGAAAATCCCAATTAAACTACAATCGAATGAGAATTGGGATATTAAAATTCAATATACCCAGTTTGTAAATATTTTGTAGATGAATTGTAGATTATTTGTATTCTGATTGTAGATGCTTTGTTTTCTGTTTTCACAAATCAAAAACGACTAAAGCTTTTACAAATCTTCTGCAAAAAACAATATACAATTTTTCTACAATTTATCTACAATTTATGCAATATGTTGTCTTCTTCTTCTTCTTCTTCTTCTTCTTCTTCTTCTTCTTCTTCTTCTTCTTCTTCTTCTTCTTCTTCTTCTTCTTTCAATATGAAATTCAGCCAAAACCAAGTCTAAATCTTCACCAAAACCCCTCAAAATTGAGATATAAACTCTAAAACATATTCCCAATTATTTACAACAACACCCAATCAAAACAAATCATGATTTTTGAAAATTCAAATTTGAATTCTTTCGTATTCGGATCTCTTATCTCCGCAGCACCCCCATGGCCTTCTCCTTACGCCTAAGTATCTGCAATTGTTCTGTTGTTCCTCTGCATTTTGAGTACTTATATTGCTGCCATTCTTTGTTGGTTTTGTGCACTTGTTATTTGAAGAAATGGATGATTTGATGATATTCATATTCAAATTTATTAACGTGGGAGGTGGGTTTGGGAGAGAGAAACGTGAGGGGGGGGGGGATTTGGAGGAATATACGGTAGCGTTAATTAAGGAGTGATATACGGTACATTAATTGTACAGTTAAAACACATTATGGTATAGAATTGGTAATTAGGTATACTAAATATAATTAAATCAAACCTTAAACATTGAGGGTAATATAGTTTCCTATATGGAATAAGAATGTAAAAATTCCAAAAACAAAAATTAGTCGTGGGTTGACTTTTTTTAGTTAATACCAAACCAAACCATTTATAGTCGGTTTTTTTTAAAAAAAAATCAAACCAAACCACTAGTCGGGGTTTTTTTCCGATTTGACTCAATTTGTCGGTTTGATGCGGTTTCCGGTTTGGTTTTGTTCACCCCTACTTTAAGGTATTCAGACGCAATCGATGCGGTGAATCTGTCACTGTGCTCCAAATTTAAATTTAATGGTTTGATCTTTAGACTTCTTAATTTTGAACTTATTATTATATCTTAAAAATTATGGTTTCAGGTTTAATATTCGATAAAATTTTAATGGGTTTCACAATTATATGGGAAAATAGCACTTTTAATCCTTGAGTTATTGCTATATTCCGCTTTTAATCGTTGCGTTATCCAACTCACTATATTTGACCTTTAATTAAATCAGGTGTCTGCTTTTAATCCTTTAACGGAAATGACAAAAGCTAATAGAACATTCGCTGTTTTGGTAGTATTTAAATTCTTGGTGTAATTAGCCAATTGTTTACTGTTAACAAGCAGCGTTCATAACCAAAATTTTAAACCCAGTTGCTAACTGCGACGTCAATGCAAGAGAAACAACTTCAAACAAATCTTCCCAACAGTAAATGTAATACTTTGACATCAAAATCGAATTACATATTCAATATCCCAAAGCTCACGGTAAGGACTGTGGAAAATCTCAACACACCTAAACTTTTTAATTTTCAGCAAGTAGGTATCGAATTTCAGCTCAAACACACTTTTCAGCGACAAACATGGAAACCAATTTTTCAGTCACAAAACCTAAGATTCAGTACGAGACAACATCGAAAAATAACATCTATTCTTAAAGGATTTCACAAACAAAATCGAAACAAGGATGGTCAGCAAACATTCGCAGCGAAAGCGTAGCTTTCGCGAAGTTCTAGGTTCGAATCAGTGCTGCGATGTTCGTCAAAGTTCAGCTTCAAAATCAATCCAAAACTGGTCCAAGCTTCACCAAGATTGTATAGAACTTCAGAAGCACTCTTAGTGGGCGTTTGGACATAAGTGTTGTGAAATTTCGGAAGAAAATGAAAAAAAAAATTGAAGTAAAAATGGTATTTGAAAATTAGAATTGTGTTGGGACATGAATATAATTTGGAGATATTTTTGAATTATTTGCGAGTGATTTGTGTTGAAGACTGAAGCTGCACTATTTGAAAGTTAGGGACGGAACTGTACGTAAGAGAACCCGTAACTGAAATTAGGAAGTTAGTTATTTCCTCTCTCTTATGGTAGTTAGTGAGATCTAATTCTACAAAGTTGTTAGCTCGTGTATATAAGCTAGTGATCAACTCACTTTGTAAACAAGTGAATCAATATGAAATCAGATCTTATGGTAGTTAGTGAGATCAGATTCTACAAGAGTTGTTAGCTCGTGTATATAAGCTAGTAATCAACTCATTTTATAAAAAAGTGAAGCAATATGAAACCAATACATTCTTCCTCTTCTCCTCTCAAGATTCTTTAAATCACACTCTTCTCTTCTTCTCTCCTTCATCCCTCGTTTCATTTCACTACTACTTTGTTTCTGCATTTCTGGTTTCTTAAGTTCATACATTTGAATATAAATCAGTTCATGGTATCAGAGCTATCAAGCCATAGAGCTTGAGATTGATTCAATTCGGCACAAAAAATTACGAAAAAGAAAAGTTCATTCAAATCAAAGAAACAAGAATGAGTTCCAATGCAGATCAAGAAGCTCTTGCAAATGTTGTTGCATCTGGTGGAGGAAACAGTCAAGCTTTTCTGAGAATCGATTACAATCATCCTCTATTTCTTCATCCATCAGATATTGGTGGTATTCATATTATCACATTGCAACTTACAAGTATCGAAAACTACTCTATTTGGTTTCGGTCAATGAGACGTTCTCTGTTAGGAAGGAATAAACTAGAACTTGTTGATGATTCTTGTAAAAAGGAAGATTTCCTGAAGCTATGTGCAATCATTGGGAAAGGGTTAATGCCATAATTCATTCTTGGATAATGAGTTCAGTAGCAAAAGGACTTTTAGGAAGAATTATGTATGTTACTAATGCATAAGAAGTTTGGGAAGAATTACATGAACGATTTGACAAAATTGATAGTTCAAGAACATTTAATGTTAAAAAAAAACTGCTACTTTGTCCAAAGGAGTTGCTTCTGTGTCCAGTGATAAGTAGGATTTTTGACCGCTTATTTTCGCTCTTTTCCTTGCGTTTTAGCTCCAAAATGCTTTAAAGTATTTTCGAAAACTAATGAAATGTGCTTGCTTGCAGAAATGTTGCAATATGAGCCAAAGAAATCAAAATCAACTCATAAAGGAGTTAAAAGTGGACAAGGACCAAAATAAGGCAAAAAGACCCACAGTGCGGAGCACAATACTGTGTGCGGTCGCAAAACAAGGAAAGAGTCATGTCAGTTTTTCTTCAGATTATGCGGACCGCATAAATATTGTGCGACCGCAGAAGAGGAGATTTAGAGAATTGGTTTTGGGCAAGCTGTAGATATGCGGACCACACCATAATTGTGCGGTTGCAGAATGGCAAGTGAGGCCGCACTCACAATTATGCGGTCCGCAGAAGAGAAGAATCAGAGAGTTGGGTTCAATTCCAAAATTAAGGAGTATGGACCGTACTAAAATTGTGCGGCTGCACTCACAATTATGCGGTCCGCACAAGAAAAAGGAGTGCGGCCACAACCCAAAATTGTGCGGCCGCAAAGATAGAACCTGTCAAGCCAAGCCTATTTGTGCGGACCGCACACATTATTGTGTGGCCGCACAATCCGCAGGTTAGGGTCTTGACAAGTTGGTATCAAAGCCTAAGTTACATAGGTCTCACGAGTCATGAGCAGATTTAGTAGAGTCTCACGGATCGGTACAGAGACGTTTGTATTTATCCTCGAGAGGCTGCAGAACCTTTAGGAAAAACTTCATATTCTTGAAATTCTTGTCGTACGAATTTGTTGATCGGAGTACTAAACTTCCGTTATTCTATTGGTGAGGACACGCACTACCGGTCAGGATGGACGACCACCAGTACCACCAACCGTGGCCATTAGAGGCCGAGGACGCGGTCGTGGTCGCGGTAGGGGCAGATGTGTGGCCCGCACAACTGCTAGAGCAGCACCTGCAGATCCACCAGCCACCCCAATTCAGGATCAGATCCCATTGTGGACGCTCTAGCAGCACTAGCTCAGGCACCAGCTATGCCCATTGTGATTTCGGGTCTTCAGGAGGCCTTGGCTCAAATTCTATCAGTTTGCACTGGCCTAGCTCAGGCGGTCTCAGTTACTACAGCCGCAGCTACTTCTCAGGCCGGGGGAGGTACTCATACTCCCACCGCTCGCACACATGAGCAGGTCGTACAGAGACTTCAGACACCGGGGGCAGATCTAGCCAAGCCGGTTGCAAGCTGCTCAGGACTATGTAGTTCCTGCCATGCCAGAGGACGAGCAACCTAGGTTGGAGATGTTTGGTAGACTCAGCCTCCGACCTTCAGTGGTGCAGAGGGCGAGGATGCCTAGGGTTTCTTTGATAAATGTTAGAGGATGCTTCTTACAACTGGTATTCTGGAGACCAGCGGGGTCACTTTCACTACTTATCAGTTTTCTGGAGCTGCCTTCACTTGATGGGAGGCTTTTGAGAGGCGTAGGCCTATTGGTGTAGCACCCCTTACCTGGCAGCAGTTCTCCATTCTCTTCTTGGAGAAGTATGTGCCGCAGTCTCGTAGAGAGGAGCTGCACATGCAGTTTGAGTGGTTACGTCAGGGAGAGATGACTGTGACGCAGTATGAGATGAGGTTCTCTAAGTTAGCTCGTCATGTGATTTTGTTGGTTCCAACAGATAGAGAGAGGATTATGAGGTTTGTTGATGGCTTCACTTATCAGCTTCATATTCTCATAACCAGGGAGAGGGTGACTGGTGCTATTTTAGAAGAGGTTGTGGACATTGCTCGTGAGATTGATTCTGTCCATCGCCAGGAGCGAGAGGAGAGGGAGGCCAAGAGGCCTCGAGGATCTAGTAGTTATAGTGGTGCCCCTTCGAGGGGTCAGTTTCAGCACGACAAAGGCTATCCATTCAGGCATGCTCAGCCAGCTCACCCAAGTTATCGTGGGGCGTCATCAGGTCATGGTTCTCACAGTTCTCATTAGGGCTAGTCATCACTTAGTGCCCTTCCAGCTCAGAGTTCGTCCCATGCTCCATTAGTTCAGGGCTCTTCTATGCCAGATGCATCATCTAGTCATTCTGGTGCTAGGGGTTCCTTTAGTGCCCTTCTCCAGCACCTGGGAGTTGTTATGAGTGTGGAGAGATGGGTCATATGTGGAGGCAGTTTCCTCATCGTCTTGTGGGTTCATCTCAGCAGAGGAGTTAGCCATCGGTTTCAGTGCCAGTTACTTCATCACCACCCGCCCAGCCAACTAGGGGTGAAGGTTAGTTAGCTAGGGGTCGCCCTAGAGGGGGAGGTCGATAAGGTAGCGGTCAGGCCCGTTTCTATGCACTTCCAGCTAGACCCAATACTATTGCTTCCGATGTTGTTATTACATGTATTGTTTCAGTCTGCCACAGAGATTCCTCTGTATTTTTTGATCCCAGTTCTACCTTTTCTTATGTGTCATCATACTTTGCTCGTTATTTGGGTATGCCCCGTGAGTCTCTTGCTTCACCTATTCATGTATCTACCCCGGTGGGTGATATTGTTGTTGTAGACCATGTGTACCGGTCGTGTGTGGTGACTATTGGGGGTCTAGAGACCCGAGTAGATCTTTTATTATTGTGTATAGTGGATTTCGATGTCATTTTGGTCATGGATTGGCTATCTCCATGTCGTGCTATTCTGGACTTCATGCCAAGACAGTCACATTGGCTATACTGGGTGTGCCACGGATTGAGTGGCGAGGTTTGACTAATTATGTTCCCATTAGGGTGATTTCATTCTTGAAGGCATAGCGTATGGTTGGGAAGGGTTGTCTCTCGTATCTAGCCTTTGTGAGGGATGTCAGTGCATTTAATCCCAGTATTGATTCTGTTCTAGTTGTGAGGGATTTTCCCGTTGTGTTTCCTGCAGACCTATCGGGCACGCCGTCGGACAGGGATATTGACCTGGTGACGGGCACTCAGCCCATTTCTATTCCGCCGTTTCGTATGGAACCAGCAGAGTTGAAGGAGTTAAAGGAGCAGCTTTAGGAACCCCTTGATAAGGGGTTCATTCGGCCTAGTGTGTCACCTTGGGGTGCGCCAGTTCTATTTGTGAAGAAGAAGGATGACACTATGAGGATATGCATTGATTATAGGCAATTTAACAAAGTAACAGTTAAGAACAAGTATCCTTTGTCTCGCATTGATGATTTATTCGACTAGCTTCGGGGAGCGAGAGTGTTCTCGAAGATTGATCTCCGATCAGGTTATCACCAGTTGAAGATCAGGGACTCGAATATTCTTAAGACAGCTTTCAGGACTTGATATGATCATTATGAGTTCTTGGTGATGTCTTTTGGGCTAACCAATGCCCCAACAACGTTCATGCATTTGATGAAAAGTGTGTTCCGGCCTTATCTCGACTCGTTTTTCATAGTCTTCATTGATGATATTCTGGTGTATTCGCGTAGTCAGGAAGAGCACGCGGAGCATTTGAGAGTTGTGTTGCAGAGATTGAGGGAGGAGAAGCTTTATGCAAAATTCTCCAAGTGTTAGTTTTGGCTCAGTTTAGTGGCTTTCTTGGGACATGTGGTGTCCAGTGAGGGTATTCAGGTTCATCCGAAGAAGATAGAGGCAGTTCAGAGTTGGCCCAGACCATCCTCAGCCACAAAGATTCGCAGCTTTCTTGGTTTGATAGGTTAATATCGCCGGTTTGTTTAGGGATTCTTGTCTATCGCATCACCCTTGACCAAGTTGACTCAGAAGGGTGCTTTATATGTATGGTCGGATAAGTGTGAGGAGAGCTTTCAGAAGCTCAAGACAGCCTTGACCACAACTCCAATATTGGTTTTGCCATCAGCTTTAGGTTCATATACCGTGTATTGTGATGCTTCGAGAGTTGGTATTGGTTGTGTATTGATGCAGGAGGATAGAGTTATTGTTTATGCTTCCCGTCAGTTGAAGCCCCATGAGAAGAACAACCCTGTTCATGATTTGGAGTTGGCTTCCATAGTTCACGTATTGATGATTTAGAGGCATTATTTGTATGGTGTGTCTTGTGAGGAGTTTACTGATCATCGTAGCCTCCAGCACTTGTTCAAATAGAAGGATCTCAATTTGAGGCAGCGGAGATGGTTGGAGTTGCTAAAGGATTATGATATTGTACCTTCCGGGGAAGGCCAATGTGGTGATCTATGCTTTGAGCTGAAAGGCGGTGAGTATGGGGAGTTTGGCATGTATTCCAGTTGAGGAGAGACCTCTTGCAGTTGATGTTCAGGGCTTGGCCAATCGGTTTGTGAGGTTATATATTTCGGAGCCCAGTCGGTATTGGCTTGTGTGGTTTCTCGGTCTTCCTTATATGATCGCATCAGAGAGCGCCAGTATGATGATCCGCATTTGCTTGTCCTTAAGGAGAGAGTTCAGCATGATGATGCCAGAGATATGACCATTGGTGATGATGGGGTGTTGAGGATGCAAGGCCGGATTTGCGTGCCCAATGTGGATGTGCTTCGGGAGTTGATTCTGGAGGAGGCCCATAGCTCGCGATATTCCATCCATTTGGGTGCTGCGAAGATGTATTAGGATTTGAGGCAGTATTATTGGTGGAGAAGAATGAATAAAGACATTGTGGGATTTGTAGCTCGGTGTCTCAATTGTTAGCAGGTAAAATGTGAGCATCGGAGACTGGGTGGCTTGCTTCAGCGGATGGATATTCCATAGTGGAAGTGGGAGCGGATCACCATGGACTTTGTAGTTGGGCTCCCACGAACTTTAAAGAAGTTCGATGCTATCTGGGTGATTATGGATCGATTGACCAAGTCCGCTCACTTCATTCCTGTGTGTAATACCTATTCTTCAGAGCGGTTGGCAGAGATCTATATCGGGAGATTTTTAGTTTGCATGGTGTCTCAGTTTCCATTATTTCAGATAGAGGCACTCAGTTTACTTCAAAGTTTTGGAGGTCTGTGCAGCAAGAGTTGGGTACTCAAGTTGAGTTGAGCACAACATTTCACCCTCAGATGGACGGGCTGTCCGAGCGCACTATTCAGATATAGGAGGACATGTTGGATGCTTCTGTCATTAATTTTGGAGGGTCATGGGATAAATTTCTACCGCTTGCAGAGTTTGCTTATAACAACAGCTACCAGTCAAGTATTCAGATGGCTCCATATGAGGCTTTATATGGGAGGCGGTGTAGATCTCCAGTCGGTTGGTTCAAGCTGAGTGAGACTAGGTTATTGGGGACAGACTTGGTGCAGGATGCATTAGAAATGGTGAAGGTAATTCAGGAGAGGCTTCGTACAGCACAGTCGAGACAAAAGAGTTATGCTGACAGGAAGGTTCGGGATGTGTCCTACATGGTTGGTGAGAAGGTTCTGTTGAAGATTTCACCCATGAATGGTTCAACCTGGGCCTTTTGAGGTGCTTCGGAGGATTGGGGAGGTGGATTATGAGCTTGTTTTGCCACCCAACTTGTCGAGTGTGCATCCGGTATTTCATGTTTCTATGCTTCAGAAGTATATTGGGGATCCGTCTCATGTTCTGGATTTCAGCACGGTTCAGCACGGTTCTGGATTTCAGCACGATTCAGTTGTATGGTGTGTCTTGTGAGGAGTTTGCTGATCATCGTAGCCTCTAACACTTGTTCAAATAGAAGGATCTCAATTTGAGGCAGTGGAGGTGGTTGGAGTTGCTAAAGGATTATGATATTGTACCTTCCGGGGAGGCCAATGTGGTGATCGATGCTTTGAGCTGAAAGGCAGTGAGCATGGGGAGTTTGGCATGTATTCCAGTTGAGGAGAGACCTCTTGCAGTTGATGTTCAGGGCTTGGCCAATCGGTTTGTGAGGTTAGATATTTCGGAGCCCAGTCGGTATTGGCTTGTGTGGTTTCTCGGTCTTCCTTATATGATCGCATCAGAGAGCGCCAGTATGATGATCCGCATTTGCTTGTCCTTAAGGAGAGAGTTCAACATGATGATGCCAGAGATATGACCATTGGTGATGATGGGGTGTTGAGGATGCAAGGCCGGATTTGCGTGCCCAATGTGGATGTGCTTCGGGAGTTGATTCTGGAGGAGGCCCATAGCTCGCGATATTCCATCTATTTGGGTGCTGCGAAGATGTATTAGGATTTGAGGCAGTATTATTGGTGGAGAAGAATGAATAAAGACATTGTGGCATTTGTAGCTCGGTGTCTCAATTGTTAGCAGGTGAAATGTGAGCATCGGAGACCGGGTGGCTTGCTTCAGCGGATAGATATTCCATAGTGGAAGTGGGAGCGGGTCACCATGGACTTTGTAGTTGGGCTCCCACGAACTTTAAAGAAGTTCGATGCTATCTGGGTGATTATGGATCGATTGACCAAGTCCGCTCACTTCATTCCTGTGTGTAATACCTATTCTTCAGAGCGGTTGGCAGAGATCTATATCGGGAGATTTTTCGTTTGCATGGTGTCTCAGTTTCCATTTTTTCAGATAGAGGCACTCAGTTTACTTCAAAGTTTTGGAGGTCTGTGCAGCAAGAGTTGGGTACTCAGGTTGAGTTGAGCACAACATTTCACCCTCAGATGGACGGGCTGTCCGAGCGCACTATTCAGATATAGGAGGACATGTTGGATGCTTGTGTCATTGATTTTGGAGGGTCATGGGATCAATTTCTACCGCTTGCAGAGTTTGCTTATAACAACAGCTACCAGTCGAGTATTCAGATGGCTCCATATGAGGCTTTATATGTGAGGCGGTGTAGATCTCCAGTTAGTTGGTTCGAACCGGGTGAGGCTAGGTTATTGGGGACAGACTTGGTGCAGGATGCTTTAGAAAAGGTGAAGGTAATTCAGGAGAGGCTTCGTACAGCACAGTCGAGACAAAAGAGTTATGCTGACAGGAAGGTTCGGGATGTGTCCTACATGGTTGGTGAGAAGGTTCTGTTGAAGATTTCACCCATGAATGGTTCAACCTGGGCCTTTTGAGGTGCTTCGGAAGATTGGGGAGGTGGATTATGAGCTTGTTTTGCCACCCAATTTGTCGAGTGTGCATCCGGTATTTCATATTTCTATGCTTCAGAAGTATATTGGGGATCAGTCTCATGTTCTGGATTTCAACACGGTTCAGCACGGTTCTGGATTTCAGCACGGTTCAGTTGTATGGTGTGTCTTGTGAGGAGTTTACTGATCATCGTAGCCTCCAACACTTGTTCAAATAGAAGGATCTCAATTTGAGGCAGCGGAGGTGGTTGGAGTTGCTAAAGGATTATGATATTGTACCTTCCGGGGAAGGCCAATGTGGTGATCGATGCTTTGAGCTGAAAGGCGGTGAGCATGGGGAGTTTGGCATGTATTCCAGTTGAGGAGAGACCTCTTGCAGTTGATGTTAAGGGCTTGGCCAATCGGTTTGTGAGGTTAGATATTTCGGAGCCCAGTCGGTATTGGCTTGTGTGGTTTCTCGGTCTTCCTTATATGATCGCATCAGAGAGCGCCAGTATGATGATCCGCATTTGCTTGTCCTTAAGGAGAGAGTTCAGCATGATGATGCCAGAGATATGACCATTGGTGATGATGGGGTGTTGAGGATGCAAGGCCGGATTTGCGTGCCCAATGTGGATGTGCTTCGGGAGTTGATTCTGGAGGAGGCCCATAGCTCGCGATATTCCATCCATCTGGGTGCTGCGAAGATGTATTAGGATTTGAGGCAGTATTATTGGTGGAGAAGAATGAAGAAAGACATTGTGGGATTTGTAGCTCGGTGTCTCAATTGTTAGCAGGTGAAATGTGAGCATCGGAGACCGGGTGGCTTGCTTCAGCGGATAGATATTCCATAGTGGAAGTGGGAGCGGATCACCATGGACTTTGTAGTTGGGCTCCCACGAACTTTAAAGAAGTTCGATGCTATCTGGGTGATTATGGATTGATTGACCAAGTCCGCTCACTTCATTCCTGTGTGTACTACCTATTCTTCAGAGCGGTTGGCAGAGATCTATATCGGGAGATTTTTCGTTTGCATGGTGTCTCAGTTTCCATTATTTCAGATAGGGGCACTCAGTTTACTTCAAAGTTTTGGAGGTCTGTGCAGCAAGAGTTGGGTACTCAGGTTGAGTTGAGCACAACATTTCACCCTCAGATGGACGGGCTGTCCGAGCGCACTATTCAGATATAGGAGGACATGTTGGATGCTTGTGTCACTGATTTTGGAGGGTCATGAGATCAATTTCTACCGCTTGCAGAGTTTGCTTATAACAACATCTACCAGTCAAGTATTCAGATGGCTCCATATGAGGCTTTATATGGGAGGCGGTGTAGATCTCCAGTCGGTTTGTTCGAGCTGAGTGAGGCTAGGTTATTGGGGACAGACTTGGTGCAGGATGCTTTAGAAATGGTGAAGGTAATTCAGGAGAGGCTTCGTACAGCACAATCGAGACAAAAAAGTTATGCTGACAGGAAGGTTCGGGATGTGTCCTACATGGTTGGTGAGAAGGTTCTGTTGAAGATTTCACCCATGAATGGTTCAACCTGGGCCTTTTGAGGTGCTTCGGAGGATTGGGGAGGTGGATTATGAGCTTGTTTTGCCACCCAACTTGTCGAGTGTGCATCTGGTATTTCATGTTTCTATGCTTCAGAAGTATATTGGGGATCCGTCTCATGTTCTGGATTTCAGCACGGTTCAGTTGGATGGTGATTTGACTTATGATGTGGAGCCAGTAGTTATTTTGGAGCATCAGGTTCGAAAGTTGAGATCAAAATATAGCTTAGTGAAAGTACAGTGGGGAGGTCGGCCCGTGGAGGAGGCTACCTGGGAGACCGAGCGCGAAATGCGGAGCAAATATCCCCACTTGTTTGAGGCTTCAGGTATGTTTCTTGACCCATTTGAGGACGAACATTTGTTTAAGAGGGGAGGATGTGATGACCCGACCAGTCGTCTCGTGAGTTACCACTCTGGTTCCCCCATTTCTACTTCTTATTGCTTTGTCTATCAGTTTTATATGTGATTGGGTTGGTTGGTTCGGGTTCGGAAAGGATTTGGTAAGGTTTGAGACACTTAGTCTTTTTTGAGGAAGCTTAAGTTGGAAAAGTTAACCGGATGTTGACTTATGTGTTATAGGGCTCGGATGTGAATTTCGATGGTTCGGACAGCTTTAGGAGGTGATTTGGGACTTAGGAGCGTGATCAGAATGTGTTTTGGAGGTCCGGAGTAGATCTAGGGTTGAATTGGCGAAATTGAATTTTAGGTGTTTTCCGGTTGATAGGTGAGATTTTGATAATGGGGTCGGAATGGAATTCTGAGAGTTGCAGTAGTTCCGTTGTGTCATTTGGTATGCATGTGCAAAATTTCAGGTCATTCGGACGTGATTTGGTTGGGTTTTTGATCAAAAGCGTAATTTAGAAGATTTTGGAATTCTTAGGCTTGAATCCGATGCAAATTTGGTGTTTTGATGTTGTTTCGAGCGTCCCGAAGATTGGAACAAGTTTGAATGATGTTATGGGTTATGTTGGCATGTTTGGTTGAGGTCCCGGGGGCCACGGGTGAGTTTCGGGTGGTCGATCGGACCATTTCATGTTGTTGAGAATTGTAGAAAAACTACTGATTGTTGCAGAGAAATTAGACCTTCGCGTTCGCGGGTAGGTCCTCGCATTCGCGAAGGATTAGCTCGTGAAGGTTGAGATTTTTTCCTTCACGTTCGCGAGGAAGGCTCCGCGTTCGCAAGGAAGGCTCCGCGTTCGCGAAGCGCTGGGTGATCAGGCATCGCGTTTGCAAGAAGGGGAGCGCGTTCGCGTAGAGGAAGTTGGGTAGCTGAGTTTCAGGGTGTTTGTTCATCGCGTTCGCAAGAGAGGGAGCGCGATCGCGAAGGGTCAAGCTGAGGAGCCCTTGCGTTCGCGAGTGGCTGGTCGCGATCGCGAAGAGGAATTTTTTGGTCAAAGTTGGTTTGTGCTTCGCGAACGCGAGGCGTTGACCGCGTTCGCGAAGAAGGAATTGAGGCCTGGGCAGAATGTTTAAATAGTCGTCTTGTCCGCGATTTTGGGGTTTATTTCCACCATTCTTGAGTGATTTTGGAGCTTTTTGAAGAGGATTGAAGAGGGATTTAAGGGGAAACACTTGGAGGTAAGATTCATGGACATAATACTCGATTCTAATGTGAAATTTACCCTATTAATCATGGAAATTAAGCCTAAAAATTGAAGAACTCGGGCTTGAAATTGGAGACCTAGAATTAGGGATTTGAGGGGTCATTTTTGATTGGACTTTGATGCTTTTGGTATGAATGAACTCGGGGAGTGATAAGGAGTCCATTGATGTAAATTTTATTGGAATCCGAGACGTGGGCCCAGGGGCCGAGTTTGGCCAATTTCGGGATTTGTGTTGTAATTTGATTTCTTTCGAGCGGTCTTTGTTCCCTTAGCATATTTTGATTGTTTTGCACTGATTTTTGTTATATTTGGAGCATCCGGAGGCCGATTCGAGGGGCAAAGGCATCACGAGCTAGAGATTTGGACCGGGTAGAGGTGAGTAATGATTGTTAATATTGTCCTGAGGGTATGAAACCCCGAATTTGCACATCGTTTTGCTATATTGAGGTGTCGCACACGCTAGATGACGAGCGTGGGGTCGTGCACTGTTAGGGATTGTGAGTTAGTCCATCCTGAATGACTATTTTACCACGTATTTGACTGAAAATTATTTGCTATCATCATCTTTTGGGCTGAATGCATATTTGGGGCATTGTGCCAATTATTTGAACAGTTAGGGAATTTTTACCGATATTTCCTCACTCTTTTGACTTTATACTTGTACTCAGTCATGCTATACTCTACTGTTTTCATAGCTCAGCCATATCTACTCTGCTTTAAAACTTAAAATGATATTTTAACGGATATTTTGGGCTGAGCATCATGTTTTACCGAGGGCCTATGTTGTGAGGAAACACGGATATTGATTTGAGGTCGAGGGCCTGAGATATGTACGCCATGAGGTGGCTTTATTGATATTGATATGAGGCCGAGAGCCTGTCTATGATGCCACGAGGTGACTTGATATTGCGCTTGGGCCGTAAGGGGCCCCTCCAGGAGTCTGCACACCCCCAGTGAGTGCGGGTATCCATTATGATGTGAGATATAGCCCGATGGGCTGGTGTTGTTCTATGATATTGCCCGAGGGGCAGATTTTGTTGACATTGTGCCTAAGGGACAATCCTTTATGTGTTTATCTTTCCTAGTTGCCTGTCATATACCTGCTTAATTGTTAAAAAGCATTTCATGAAGTTTAAACTGAACTAAAATGACTTTACATATCTTCACTGATTCACTGTGTTTACTGGCTTTTATTGCTTCATTATAGCCAGTAATGTGCCTTACGTGATTTCATATTTGAGAGCTCCCGGCAGATTTCGGAGTTCACGAGGTAGCTGCTCGGCGTCTGCAGCCCGATGCTTCCCCCCCTTTATCTCATTTCCTTTATCTTCTTAGTGATTTTGTAATAGCTTGGTAGACGCTTCAGACTTGTAGTATATTGGTAGATGCTCATGACTAGTAACACCCCGATATCGGGCTGTGTTGGTTTTATTTTCCGCAACTGTACTGTTTCACCTTACTTATTTTGGGATTGTTATTATGATGTTAAAGACTTAGTTTTACTATTTAATTGCTTAAAAATGAATTAGGAATGTGTCGGCTGGCCTTGTCTTCACGAGAGGCGCCATCACAACCGGTTTAGGATTTAGGGTCGTGACAAGTTGGTATTAGAGCCTAGGTTACATAGGTCTCACGAGTCATGAGCAGGTTTAGTTGAGTCTCGCGGAACGGTACGGAGATGTCTGTATTTATCCTCGAGAGGCTGCAGAACCTTTAGGAAAAACTTCATATTCTTTAAATTCTTGTCGTGCGAATTTGTTGATCCGAGTACTAAACTTTCGTAATTCTATTCTCTCACGGATGGTGAGGACACGCGCTACCGGTCAGGATGGACAACCACCAATACCACCAGTTGTGGCCACTAGAGGCCAAGGACGTAGTCGTGGTCACGGCAGGGGTAGAGGTGTGGCCCTCACAGCAGCTAGGGCAGCACCTACAGATCCAACAGCCGCCCCAGTTCAGGATCAGGTCCCAGATATGGACGCTCTAGCAGTACCAGCTCAGGCACCAGCTGTGCCCATTTTAATTTCGAGTCTTCAAGAGGCCTTTGCTCAGATTCTATCAGTTTGCACTAGCCTAGCTTAGGCGGTCTCAGTTACTACAGCCGCAGCTACTTCCCAGGCCCGGGGAGGCACTCAGACTCCCGCCGCTCGCACACATGAGTAGGTCGTGCAAGGACTTCAGACACCAGGGGCACATCCAGCCTAGCCGATTGCAGCTGCTTAGGACTATGTAGTTCCTGCCATGCCAGAGGATGAGCAGTGTAGGTTGGAGACATTGGTAGACTTCAGCCTCCGACTTTCAGTGGTGCAGAGGGCGAGGATGGCCAGGGTTTCTTGGATAAGTGTCAGAGGATGCTTTTTACAGCAGGTATTTTGGAGACCAGCGGGGTCGCTTTCACTACTTATCAATTTTCTAGAGCTGCCTTCACTTGGCGGGAGGATTTTGAGAGGCGTAGGCCTGTTGGTTCCACACCCCTTACCTGGCAGCAATTCTCCGTTCTCTTCTTGGAAAAGTATGTGCCGCAGTCTCACAGAGAGGAGCTGCGCATGCAGTTTGAGTGGTTGCATCAGAGATAGATGACTGTGACATAGTATGAGATGAGTTTCTCTAAGTTAGATCGTCATGCGATTTGGTTAGTTCCGATAGATAGAGAGAGGACTAGGAGGTTTGTTGATGGCCTCACTTATCAGCTTCATATTCTCATGATCAAGGAGAGGGTGACTGGTGCTACTTTCGAGGAGGTTGTAGACATTGCTTGTGAGATTGAGTCTGTTTGTCGCGAGGAGCGAGAGGAGAGGGAGGCCAAGAGGCCTCGAGGATCTGGTAGTTACAGTGGTGCCCCTTCGAGGGGTAAGTTTCAGCATGGTAGAGGCTGTCCATTCAGACATGCTCAGCCAGCTTGCCCAGGTTATCGTGGGGCGTCATCGGGTCATGGTTCTCACAGTTCTCATCAGGGCCAGTCATCACTTAGTGCCCTTCCAGCTCAGAGTTCGTCTCGTCCTCCATCAGTTCAGGGCTCTTCTATGCCAGGTGCATCATCTAGTATTCCGGTGCTAGGGGTTCCCTTTAGTCCCCTTCTCCAGCACCTGGGAGTTGTTATGAGTGTGGAGAGAATATGGAGGCAGTGTCCTCGTTGTCTTACGGGTTTATCTCAGCAGAGGAGTCAGCCATCGGCTTCAGCACCAGTTGCTTCATCACCACCCGCCCAGCCAGCTCGGGGTGGAGGTCAGTTAGTTAGGGGTCGCCCTAGAGGGGAAGGTCGATCAGGTAGCGGTCAGGCCCATTTCTATGCACTTCCATCAAGACCCGATACTATTGCTTACGATGCTATTATTACAAGTATTGTTTCAGTCTGCCACAGAGATGCCTCTGTACTGTTTGATCCCGGTTCCACCTTTTCTTATTTGTCATCATACTTTGCTCGTTATTTGGGTACGCCTCATGAGTCTCTTGCTTCACCTGTTCATGTATCTATCCCAGTGGGCGATATTGTTATTGTAGACCGTGTGTACCGGTCATGTGTGGTGACTATTGGGGGTCTGGAGACCGGAGTGGATCTTTTATTATTGTGTATGGTGGATTTTGATGTCATTTTGGGAATGGATTGGCTATCTCCATGTCGTGCTATTCTGGACTGTCATGCCAAGACAATAACATTGGCCATACCAGGTGTGCCACGAATTGAGTGGTGAGGTTTGACTGACTATGTTCCCAGTAGGGTGATTTCATTCTTGAAGGCCCAACGTATGGTTGGGAAGGGTTGTCTCTCGTATCTAGTCTTTGTGAGGGATGTCGGTACAGTGACTCCGAATATTGATTCTGTTCCAATTGTGAGGGATTTTCCTGATATGTTTCTTGCAGACCTGCCGGGCATGCTGCCGGACAGGGATATTGACTTTGGTATTGACCTGGTCCCGGGCACTCAACCCATTTCTATTCTGCCATATCGTATGGCACCGGAGGAGTTGAAGAATATAAAGGAGCAACTTCAGGAACCCCTTGATAAGGGGTTCATTCGGCCTAGTGTGTCACCTTAGGGTGCACCAATTCTATTTGTGAAGAAGAAGGATGGCACTATGAGGATTTGCATTGATTATAGGCAATTGAACAAAGTAACAATTAAGAAAAAGTATCCTTTGCCTCGCATTAATGATTTATTCGACCAACTTCAGGGAGCGAGAGTGTTCACCAAGATTGATCCCCGATCAGGTTATCACCAGTTGAAGATCAGGGACTCGGATATTCTTAAGACAACTTTCAGGACCCGATATGGTCATTATGAGTTCTTGGTGATGTCTTTTGGGCTGACCAATGCCCCAGAAGCGTTTATGCATTTGATGAACAGCGTGTTTCGGCCTTATTTCGACTCGTTTGTCATAGTCTTCATAGATGATATTCTGGTGTATTCGCGTAGTCAGGAGGAGCACGCGGAGCATTTTAGAGTTGTGTTGCAGAGATTGAGGGAGGAGAAGCTTTATGCAAAATTCTCCAAGTGTGAGTTTTGGCTCAGTTCAGTGGCTTTCTTGGGACATGTGGTGTCCAGTGAGGGTATTCAAGTTGATTAGAAGAAGATAGAGGCGGTTCAGAGTTGGCCAGACCGTCCTCAACCACAGAGATTCATAGGTTTCTTGGTTTGGCAGGTTATTATCGCTAGTTTGTTCAGGGATTCTCGTCTATCGCATTGCCCTTGACCAAGTTGACTCAGAAGGGTGCTTCATTTGTATGGTCGGATGAGTGTGAGGGGAGCTTTCAGAAGCTCAAGACAGCCTTGACCACAGCTCCAGTGTTGGTTTTGCCATCAACTTCAGGTTCATTTACCGTGTATTATGAAGCTTCGAGAGTTGGTATTGGTTGTTTATTGATGTAGGAGGGTAGAGTTATTGCTTATGCTTCCCATCAGTTGAAGCCCCATGAGAAGAACTACCCTGTTCTTGTGAGGTGTTTACTGATCATCGTAGCCTCCAACACTTGTTCAAACTGAAGGATCTCAATTTGAGGCAACAGAGGTTGTTGGAGTTGCTAAAGTATTATGATATTACGATATTGTACCTTCCGGGGAAGGCCAATGTGGTGATCGATGCTTTGAGCTGAAAGGCGGTGAGTATGGGGAGTTTGGCATGTATTCCAGTTGGGGAGAGACCTCTTGTAGTTGATGTTCAGGCCTTGACCAATCGGTTTGTGAGGTTAGATATTTTGGAGCCCAGTCGGGTATTGGCTTGTGTGGTTTCTCGGTCTTCCTTATATTATCGCATCAGAGAGTACCAGTATGATGATCCGCATTTGCTTGTCCTTAAGGACAGAGTTCATCATGATGATGCTAGAGATGTGACCATTGGTGATGTTGAGGTGTTGAGGATGCATGGCCGAATTTGCATCCCCAATATGGATAGGCTTCGGGTGTTGATTCTGCAGGAGGCCTCTAGATCGCGGTATTCCATCCATCTGTGTGCCGCGAAGATGTATTAGGATTTGAGGCAGCATTATTAGTGGAGAAGAATGAAGAAAGACATTGTGGGATTTGTAGCTCGGTGTCTCAATTGTCAGCAGGTGATAATGAGCATCAGAGACCGGGTGGCTTGCTTTAGCGGATGGATATTCCAGAGTGGAAGTGGGAGCGGATCACCTTGGACTTTGTAGTTGGGCTCCCACTGACTTTGAAGAGGTTCGATGCTATCTGGGTGATTGTGGATTAGCTGACCAAGTCCGTGCGCTTCATTCCTGTGTGTACTAGCTATTCTTCAGAGTGGTTGGCAAAGATCTATATCTAGGAGATTATTCGTTTGCATGGTGTCCCAGTTTCCTTCATTTCAGATAGGGGCACTAAGTTTACTTTACAGTTTTGGAGGTCTGTACAGCGAGAGTTGGGTACTCAGGTTAAGTTGAGCACATCTTTTCACCATCATACGGACCTGCAGTCCAAGCGCACTATTTAGATATTGGAGGACATGTTGCGTGCTTGTGTCATTGATTTCGAAGGGTCATGGGATCAATTTCTACCGCTTGCAGAGTTTGCTTATAACAACAGCTACCAGTCGAGTATTCAGATGCCTCCATATGAGGCTTTGTATGGGAGGCGGTGTAGATCTCCAGTCGGTTGGTTCGGGTTCGGAAGGGATTTGGTAAGGTTTGAGACACTTAGTCTCTTTTGAGGAAGCTTAAGTTGAAAAAGTCAACCGGATGTTAACTTATGTGTTATAGGGCTTGGATGTGAATTCTGATGGTTCAGACAACTTCAGGAGGTGATTTGGGACTTAGGAGCGTGATCGGAATGTGTTTTGGAGGTCCGGAGTAGATTTAGGCTTGAATTGGCGAAATTGGATTTTTGGCGTTTTGCGGTTGATAGGTGAGATTTGATATAGTGGTCAGAAGGGAATTCCGAGAGTTGCAGTTGTTCCGTTGTGTCATTTGGGATGCGTGTGCAAAATTTCAGGTAATTCGGACGTGGTTTGGTCAGGTTTTTGATCAAAAGCGTAATTTAGAAGATTTTAGAATATTTAGGCTTGAATCCGATGCAAATTTGGTGTTTTGATGTTGTTTCAAGCATTCCGAAGATTGGAACAAGTTTGAATGATGTTATGGGTTATGTTGGCATGTTTGGTTGAGGTCCCGGGGGCCTCGGGTGAGTTTCGGGTGGCCAATCGAACCATTTCATGTTGTTGAGAATTGAAGAAAAACTGCTAAGTGTTGCAGAGAAATTAGACCTTCGCGTTCGCGAGTAGGTCCTTGCGTTCGCGAAGGATTAGCTGGTGAAGGATGAGATTTTAGCCTTCGCGTTCGCGAGAAGGGGAGTGTGTTCGCATAGAGGAAGTTGAGTTTCAGTATGTTTGTTCATCGCATTCGCGAGAGAGGGAGCGCGATCGCGAAGGGTCAAGTTGAGGAGCCATCGCATTCGCGAGTGGCTGGTCGCGATCGTGAAGAGGAATTTTTTGGTCAAAGTTGGTTTGTGCTTCGCGAACGCGAGGCGTTGATCGCGTTCGCGAAGAAGGAATTGAGGCCTGGGCAGAATGTTTAAATAGTCGTCTTGTCCGCGATTTTGGGGTTTATTTCCACAATTCTTGAGCGTGTTTTGAGCTTTTTGAAGAGGATTGAAGAGGGATTTAAGGGGAAACACTTGGAGGTAAGATTCATGGACATAATACTCGATTCTAATGTGAAATTTACCCAATTAATCATGGAAATTAAGCCTAAAAATTGAAGAACTCGGGCTTGAAATTGGAGACCTAGAATTAGGGATTTGAGGGGCCATTTTTGGTTGGACTTTGATGCTTTTGGTATGAATGAACTCGGGGAGTGATAAGGAGTCCATTGATGTAAATTTTATCAGAATCCGAGACGTGGGCCCGAGGGCCGGGTTTGGACAATTTCGGATTTTTGTTGTAATTTGATTTCTTTTGAGGGGGCTTTTCCCTTAGCATATTTTGATGGTTTTGCACTGATTTTGGTTAGATTTGGAGCATTCGGAGGCCGATTGGAGGGGCAAAGGCATCGCGAGATAGAGATTTGGACCGGGTAGAGGTGAGTAATGATTGTATATATTGTCCTGAGGGTATGAAACCCCGGATCCGCACAACGTTGTGCTATATTGAGGTGACTTACACGCTAGATGACGAGCGTGGGGCTGTGCACTGTTGGAGATTGTGACTTAGTCCGTCCCGAATGACTATTTTATCGCGTATTTGACTGAAAACTATTTGCTATCATCGTGTTTTGGGCTGAATGCCATATTTGGGGCCTTGTTCCAACTATTTGAACCGTTAGGGGATTTTTACCGATATTTCCTCACTGTTTTGACTTTATACTTGTACTCTGTCACGCTATACTCTACTGTTTTCATAACTCAGCCATGTCTACTCTGCTTTAACACTTAAAATGATATTTTAACTGATATTTTGGGCCGAGCATCATGTTTTACTGTTGCCCGAGGGGCTTGTGAGAATTTTGACTGAGCGCGAGTACCCATTGTGATGTGAGATATAGTCCGAGGGGTTGGTGTTGTTCTATGATATTGCCCGAGGAGTGGATTTTGTTGACATTGTACCTGAGGGGCGATCCTTTACGTGTTTATCTTTCCTAGTTACCTATCATTTACTTGCTTAATCCTTAAGAATTCATTTCATGAAGTTTAAACTAAACTAAAATGACTTTACATATCTTCCATGATTCACTGTTTTTACTGGCTTTTATTGCTTCATTATAGCCTGTAATGTGCCTTACTTTCTCTTGTTAGTGATTATGTAATAGCTTTATAGACGCTTCACACTTGTAGTATATTGATAGATGCTCATGACTAGTGACACCCCGATGTCGGGTTGTGTTGGTTTTATTTCCGTAACTGTATTGTTTTACCTTATCTATTTGGGATATTTATTATGATTAAGGCTTAGTTCTATTACTTTAATTGCTTAAAAATGAATTGGGAATGTGTCGGCTGGCCTTGTCTTCACGAGAGGCATCATCACGACCAGGTTCGGGTTTAGGGTCGTGACAAGTTGGTATCAGAGCCTAGGTTACATAGGTCTCACGAGTTATGAGCAGGTTTAGTAGAGTCTCGTGGATCGGTATGGAGACGTTTGTATTTATTCTCGAGAGGCTGAAGAACCTTTAGGAAAAACTTCATATTCTTGAAATTCTTGTCGTGCGAATTTGTTGATCCGAGTACTAAACTTCCGTTACTCTATTCTCTCATGGATGGTGAGGACACGCGCTACCAGTCAGGATGGATGACCACCAGTACCACCAACTGTGGCTACTAGAGGTCGAGGACGCAGTCCGGGTCGCGGTAGGGGCAGAGGTATGACCCGCACAGCAGCTAGGGCAACACCTGCAAATCCACCAACCGCCCCAGTTCAGGATCAGGTCCCAGTTATGGACGCTACAGCAGCACTAGCTTAGGCACCAGCTGTGCCCATTGTGATTCTAGGTCTTCAGGAGGCCTTGGCTTAGATTCTATCAGTTTGTACTAGCCTAGCTCAGGCGGTCTCAGTTACTACAGCCGCAACTACTTCTCAGGCCGGGGGAGGCACTCAGACTCCCACCTCTCACACACATGAGTAGGTCATGCAGGGACTTCAGACACCGAGGGCACATCCAGCCAAGCCAGTTACAGCTACTCAGGACTATGTAGTTCCTGCCATGCTAGAGGACAAGCAGCGTAGGTTGGAGATGTTTGGTAGACTTCAGCCTCCGACCTTCAGTGGTTTAGAGGGCGAGGATGCCCAGGGTTTCTTGGATAAGTGTTAGAGGATGCTTCTTACAGCAAGTATTCTGCACTACTTATCAGTTTTTTGGAGTTGCCTTCACTTGGTGGGAGGCTTTTGAGAGGCGTAGGCTTGTTGGTGCAGCACCCCTTACCTGGCAGCAGTTCTCCATTCTCTTCTTGGAGAAGTATGAGCCACAGTCTTGCAGAGAGGATCTGCGCCTGCAGTTTGAGTGGTTACATTAGGGAGAGATGACTGTGACGCAATATGAGATGAGGTTCTCTGAGTTAGCTATGATTTGGTTGGTTCCGACAGATAGAGAGAGGACTAGGAGGTTTGTTGATGGCCTCACTTATCAGCTTCATATTCTCATGACCAGAGAGAGGGTGACTAGTGCTACTTTCGAGGAGGTTGTAGAAATTTCTCGTGAGATTGAGTCTGTTCGTCACCAGGAGTGAGACGAGAGGGAGGCCAAGAGGCCTCGAGGATCTGGTAGTTATAGTCCCCTTCGAGGGGTCAGTTTCAGCACGACAGAGGCTGTCCATTAAGGCATGCTCAGCCAGCTCGCCTAGGTTATCATCGGGCGTCATCGGGCGTCATCGGGTTATGATTCTCACAGTTCTCATCAGGGTAGTCATCACTTAGTGCCCTTCTGGCTCTGAGTTCATCCCGTGCTCCATCAGTTCAAGGCTCTTCTATGCCAGATGCATCATCTAGTCATTCCGGTGCTAGGGGTTCCCTTCAGTCCCCTTCTCCAGCACTTGGGAGTTGTTATGAGTGTGGAGAGATGGGTCATATGTGAAGGCAGTGTCCTCGTCATCTTGCAGGTTCATCTCAGTAGAGGAGTCATCCATCGACTTCAGCTCTAATTACTTCACCACCACCCACCCATCCAACTAGGGGTGAAGGTCAGTCAGCTAGGGGTTGCCCTAGATGGGGAGGACGAGCAGGTGGCGGTCAGGCCCGTTTCTATGCATTTCTAGCTAAACCCAATACTATTGCTTCCGATGCTGTTATTATAGGTTTTGTTTCAATCTGCCGTAGAGATGCCTCTGTATTGTTTGATCCTGGTTCTACCTTTTCTTATGTGTCATCATACTTTGCTCATTATTTGGGTACGCCCCGTGAGTCTCTTGCTTCACCTGTTCATGTATCTACACCGGTGGGCGATACTATTATTGTAGACCGTGTGTACCAATCGTGTGTGGTGACTATTGGGGGTCTGAAGACCTGAGTGGTTCTTTTATTATTGTGTATGGTGGATTTCAATGTCATTTTGGGCATGGATTGGCTATCTCCATATTGTGTTATTCTAGACTGTCATGCCAAGATAGTCACACTGGCTATACTGGGTATGCCACAGATTGAATGGCGAGGTTTGACTGATTGTGTTCCCAGTAGGGTGATTTCATTCTTGAAGGCCCCAGTGTATAGTTAGGAAGGGTTGTCTCTCGTATCTAGCCTTTGTGAGGGATGTCGGAGCAGTGACTCCCAGTATTGATTCTATTCAAGTTGTGAGGGGATTTTCCCGATGTGTTTCCTGCAGACCTGTCGGGCATGCCGCTGGATAGGGATATTGACTTTCGTATTGACCTGGTGCCGGGCACTCAACCCATTTCTATTCCGCCATATCGTATGGAACCAACGGAGTTGAAGGAGTTAAAGGAGCAGCTTTAGGAACCCCTTTGATAAGGGGTTCATTCGGCCTAGTATGTCACCTTGGGGTGCGCCGGTTCTATTTGTGAAGAAGAAGGATGGCACTATGAGGATGTGCATTGATTATAGGCAATTGAACAAAGTAACAGTTAAGAACAAGTATCCTTTGCCTCACATTGATGATTTATTCGACCAGCTTCAGGGAGCGAGAGTGTTCTCCAAGATTGATCTCCGATTAGGTTATCACTAGTTGAAGATCAGGGACTCGGGTATTCTTAAGACAGCTTTTTGGACCCGATATGGTCATTATGAGTTCTTGGTGATGTCTTTTGGGCTGACCAATGCCCCAACAACATTCATGCATTTGATGAACAACGTGTTCCGGCCTTATCTTGATTTGTTTGTCATAGTCTTCATTGATGATATTCTGGTGTATTCGCGTAGTCAGAAGGAGCACGCGGAGCATTTGAGAGTTGTGTTGCAGAGATTGAGGGAGGAGAAGCTTTATGAAAAATTCTCCAAGTGTGAGTTTTGGCTCAGTTCAGTGGCTTTCTTGGGACACGTGGTGTCCAGTGAGGGTATTCAGGTTGATCTGAAGAAGATAGAGTCGGTTCAGAGTTGGCCCAGACTGTCCTTAGCCATAGAAATTCGCAGCTTTCTTGGTTTGGCAGGTTATTATCGTCGGTTTGTTCTGGGATTCTCGTCTATCGCATCGCCCTTGACCAAGTTGACTCAGAAAGGTGCTTCATTTGTATGGTCGAATGAGTGTGAGGAGAGCTTTCAAAAGCTCAAGACAACCTTGACCACAGCTCCAATGTTGGTTTTGCCATCATCTTTAGGTTCATATACCGTGTATTGTGATGCTTCGAGAGTTGGTATTGGTTGTGTATTTATGAAGGAGGGTAGAGTTATTGCTTATGCTTCCCGTCAGTTGAAGCCCCATAAGAAGAACTACCATGTTCATAATTTAGAGTTGGCTTCCATAATTCACGCTTTGAAGATTTGGAGGTATTATTTGTATGGTGTGTCTTTTGAGGTGTTTAATGATCATCGTAGCCTCCAGCAGTTTTTCAAATTGAAGGATCTCAATTTGAGGCAGCGGAGGTGGTTGGAATTGCTAAAGGATTATGATATTACGATATTGTACCATCCAAGGAAGGCCAACGTGTTGACCGATGCTTTGAGCTGAAAGGCGGTGAATATGAAGAGTTTGGCATGTATTCTAGTTGGGGAGAGACCTCTTGCAGTTGATGTTCAGGCCTTGGCCAATCGGTTTGTGAGGTTAGATATTTCGGAGCCCAGTCGAGTATTGGCTTATGTGGTTTCTTGGTCTTCCTTATATGATCGCATCAAAGAGTGCCAGTATGATGATCCACATTTGCTTGTCCTTAAGGATAGAGTTTAGCATGATGATGCCAGAGATGTGATCATTGGTGATGATGGGGTGTTGAGGATGCAGGGCCGGATTGCGTGCCCAATGTGGATGGTCTTCGGGAGTTGATTCTGGAGGAGGCCCATAGCTCGCGGTATTCCATCCATCTGGGTGCCGCGAAGATGTATCAGGATTTGAGGCAGCATTATTGGTGGAGAAGAATGAAGAAAGACATTGTGGGATTTGTAGCTCAGTGTCTCAATTGTCAGCAGGTGAAATATGAGCATCAGAGACCAGGTGGCTTGCTTCAGCGGATGGATATTCTAGAGTGGAAGTGGGAGTGGATCACCATGGACTTTGTAGTTGGGCCCACAGACTTTGAAGAAGTTCGATGCTATCTGGGTGATTGTGGATCGGCTGATCAAGTCTGCGCACTTCATTCCTTTGTGTACTACCTATTCTTCAGAGCGGTTGGCAGAGATCTATATCCGAGAGATTGTTCGTTTGCATGGTGTCCCAGTTTCCATCATTTCAGATAAGGGCACTCAGTTTACTTCATAGTTTTGGAGTTCTGTGAAGTGAGAGTTGGGTACTCAGGTTGAGTTGAGCACAACTTTTCACCCTCAGATGGACGGGCAGTTCCAACGCACTATTCAAATTGGAGGACATGTTGCATGCTTCTGTCATTGATTTCGGAGGGTCATCGGATCTGTTTCTACCGCTTGTAGAGTTTGCTTATAACAAAAGCTACCAGTAGAGTATTCAGATGGCTCTATATGAGGCTTTGTATGGGAAGCGGTGTAGATCTCCAGTCGGTTGGTTTGAGTCGGGTGAGGCTAGGCTATTGGGGACTGATTTGGTGCAGAATGCTTTAGAAAAAGTGATGGTAATTCAGAAGAGGTTTCATACAGTGCAGTTGAGACAAAAGAGTTATGCTGATAGGAAGGTTCGGGATATGTCATATATGGTTGGTGAGAAGGTTCTGTTGAAGGTTTTACCCATGAAGGGTGTTATGAGATTTGTGAAGAAGGGTAAATTGAGTCCTCGGTTCTTTGGGCCTTTTGAGGTGCTTCAGAGGATTGGGGAGGTGGCTTAAGAGTTTGCTTTGCCACCCAACTTGTCGAGTGTGCATCCGGTATTTCATGTTTCTATGCTTCGGAAGTATATTGGGGATCTGTCTCATGTTCCGAATTTCAGCACAGTTCAGTTGGATGGTGATTTGACTTATGATGTGGAGCCAGTAGCTATTTTGGAGCGTCAGGTTCGAAAGTTGAGATCAAAAGATATAGCTTCAGTAAAAGTACAGTGGGGAGGTCGGCCCGTGGAGGAGGCTACTTGGGACACCGAGTGGGAAATGTGGAGCAGATATCCCCACCTGTTTGAGGCTTCAAGTATGTTTCTTGACCCATTCGAGGACGAACGTTTGTTTAAGAGGGGGAGGATGTGATGACCCGGCCAGTCGTCTCATGAAGTACCGCTCTGTTTCCCCCATTTCTACTTCTTATTTCTTTTTCTATCGGTTCTATATATGATTGGGTTGGTTAGTTCGGGTTTGGAAAGAATTTGATAAGGTTTGAGACACTTAATCTCTTTTGAGGAAGCTTAAGTTGAAAAAGTCAACAGGATGTTGACTTATGTGTTATAGGGATCTGATGTGAATTCCGATGGTTTGGATAGCTTCGGAAGGTGATTTGGGACTTAGAAGCGTGATCGGAATGTGTTTTGGAGGTCCGGAGTAGATTTAGGCTTGAATTGGCGAAATTGGATTTTTGGCGTTTTCCGGTTGATAGGTAAGATTTTGATATAGGGGTCGGATTGGAATTCCGAGAGTTGCAGTAGTTCCGTTGTGTCATTTGGGATGTGTGTGCAAAATTTCAGGTCATTCGGATGTGGTTTGGTTGGGTTTTTGATCAAAAGCGTAATTTAGAAGATTTTGGAATTCTTAGGCTTGAATCAGATGCAAATTTGGTATTTTGATGTTGTTTCGAGCGTTTCGAAGATTGGAACAAGTTTTAATGATGTTATGGATTATGTTGGCATGTTTGGTTGAGGTCCTGGGGGCCTCGGGTGAGTTTCGGGTGGTCAATTGGATCATTTCATGTTGTTGAGAATTGCAGAAAAACTGCTGAGTGTTGCAGATAAATTAGACCTTCGCGTTCGCGAGTAGGTCCTCGCGTTCGTGAAGGGTTAGATGGTGAAGGCTGAGATTTTAGCCTTCGCGTTCATGAGGAAGGCTCCGCGTTCGAGAAGGGCTGGGTGATCAGGCATTGCATTCGCGAGAAGGGGAGCACGTTCGCGTAGAGGAAGTTAGGCAGCTGAGTTTCATGGTGTTTGTTCGTCGCGATCGCGAGAGAGGGAGCGCGATTGCGATTGCGAAGGGTCAAGCTGAGGAGCCATCACATTCGCGAGTGGCTGGTCGCAATCAGGAAGAGAAATGTTTTGGTAAAAGTTGGTTTGTGCTTCGCGAACTCGAAGCGTTGACCGCGTTCGCGAAGAAGGAATTGAGGCCTGGGCAGAATTTTTAAATAGTCGTCTTGTCCGCGATTTTGGGGTTTATTTCCACCATTCTTGAGCGATTTTGGAGCTTTTTGAAGAGGATTAAAGAGGGATTCAAGGGGAAACACTTGGAGGTAAGATTCATGGACTTAATACTCGATTCTAATGTGAAATCTACCCAATTAATCGTGGAAATTAAGCCTAAAAATTGAAGAACTAGGGCTTGAAATTGGAGACCTAGAATTTGAGATTTGTGGGGCCGTTTGTGGTTGGATTTTGATACTTTTGGTATGAATGAACTCGGGGAGTGATCAGGAGTCCATTGATGTAAATTTTATCTGAATCCGAGACGTGGGCCTGGGGTTGGGTTTGGCCAATTTCGGGATATGTGTTGTAATTTGATTTCTTTCGAGTGGGCTTTGTTCCCTTAGCATATTTTGATGGTTTTGCACTGATTTTGGTTAGATTTGGAGCATCCGATGACCGATTCGAGGGGAAAAGGCATCACGAGCTAGAGATTTGGACCGGGTAGAGGTGAGTAATGATTGTAAATATTGTCCTGAGGGTATGAAACTCCGAATTTGCACATCGTTGTGCTATATTGAGGTGACACACATGCTAGTTGATGAGCGTGGGGTCATGCACTATTGAGGAATGTGACTTAGTCCGTTGCGAATGACTTTTTTACCGCGTATTTGACTGAAAATCTATTTGCTATCATCATGTTTTGGGCTGAATGCCATATTTGGGGCCTTGTGCCAACTATTTGAACCGTTAGGGGATTTGTACCGATATTTTCTCACTGTTTTGACTTTATACTTGTACTCAGTCATGCTATAGTCTACTGTTTTTATAACTCAGCCATGTCTACTCTGCTTTAACACTTAAAATGATATTTTAACGGATATTTTGGGCTGAGCATCATATTTTACTATTGTCCAAGGGGCTTGTGAGAATTTTGACTGAGTAAGGCCGAGGGTCTATGTTGTGAGGATACACCTGATTATGATTATGAGGCCTAGGGCCTGAGATTTGTACGCCACGAGGGGCATGTTGATATGAGGCCGATAGCCTAGTGATGATGCCACGAGATGACTTGATATTGCGCGTGTGCCATAAGGGGCCCCTCCAGGAGTCTGCACACCCCCAGTGAGCGCGGGTACCCATTGTGATGTGAGATATAGCCCGAGGGGCTGGTGTTGTTCTATGATATTGCCCGAGGGGCAGATTTTGTTGACATTGTACCTGAGGGGCGATCCTTTATGTGTTTATCTTTCCTAGTTGCCTATCATTTACCTGCTTAATTGTTACAAATTCATTTCATGAAGTTTAAACTGAACTAAAATGACTTTACATATCTTCACTGATTCACTGTTTTTACTAGCTTTTACTGCTTCATTATAGCCTGTAATGTGCCTTACGCGATTTCATATTTCTCAATCTTTATTTATGATTATTACTCACTGAGTTGGAGTACTCACTTTACTCCCTGCACCCCGTGTGCAGATTCAGGCGCTGCTGATCCTGCTTGCAAGGGTTGAGAGCTCCCGGCAGATTTCGGAGTTCACGAGGTAGCTGCTCGGCGTCCGCAGCCCCATACTTCTCCCCCTTTATCTCATTTCCTTTCTCTTGTTAGTGATTCTGTAATAGATTTGTTGATGCTTTAGACTTGTAGTATATTGATAGATGCTCATGACTAGTGACACCCCGATGTCGGGTTGTGTTGGTTTTATTTTTTGCAACTATACTGTTTCACCTTATCTATTTGGGATATTTATTATGATTAAGGCTTAGTTCTATTACTTTAATTGCTTAAAAATGAATTGGGAATGTGTCGGTCGGCCTTGTCTTCATGAGAGGCGCCATCACGACCGAGTTCGGGTTTAGGGTCGTGACACGTGTATTGTTTGGTATGGCGGGACTCTATCCTGACCTTTATGAAAATTTCATATTCTTAGAGTCTTGTAGACAGATGTCATGTATGTTAGATATTGTATGGCCTTGTCGGCCTATATTCAGGGTACGAGTGGTTATTTTGGGCTTGTTAGCCCGTATGTTTCATGTATAGATTGATATTACATGTTGTATCCTACCTATTTCACGGCAGCCTCTCCGGCTCAGTTATTCATGATATTATGACATGAAAAGATACGTTATGTTGGTACTCGGTTAAGTAAGGTACCGGGTACCCATCGCGGCCCATCGGTTTGGGTCGTGACAAAAGTGGTATCAGTGCAGTTCTGTCCTAGGGAGTCTACAAGCCGTGTCTAGTAGAGTCTTGTTTATGGGTGTGTCGTGCACCACACTTATAAGCAGGAGGCTACAGGGCATTTAGGGTTGTCACTCTTTCTTCTTACTCTAGATCGTGTGGTAGAGATCAGTTGTAAGAACTCAATTTCCTAAACTCTATCTTATGCATAATACGATGATGCCTACATATAGAAAGACGATTGGTAAGAGATTGCATATAGCTGTGAAAGAGTTGAGGCGGAGGAACTCGATTTCGCATCATGCTCATGACGAGTAAATGTAAGGTCTTCAGTAGACCATGTGCATACTAGGATGTGTAAACTTTTTGATAAGGAGCCTTAAGGCGAGAATATCTATCGATCCATATGGTAAAAAGTAATAAGAGATTCAGAAGATAGATACAAGTTTCAACAAGTAAAAGAAGCAAGGTGAAGAAGGGAACGAGGTACCCAGCTTGTGAAGATAATCATTATCTACAATTCAGGAAAGGAGACATAAGCATTTTGAGTTACCTTCGACAGTAACAGAGGTATGTACAATTAGTCACACTCATCTTAGTTATGCTCCATGGGAGTCACAACATATAGTCTAAGAGAAGGACGTGATATTAGGATCCAGCTGGGGTTAAAGTAACCCAAAATGTTAGATGGATTGTTAGCATTAGCTGACAGCCCGAAGGATATTGCGAATGTGCTAATAAATTTCCTTGTGAGACACCCAGATGGTGCACTCTAAGATAGTACAACTAAATATGAGTACTGCAAAGATAGGCACTGGAAGCCTCGAAGGGATAAATATTACCTTGGTATGGCTCCCATCCCTAGTAGAGAAAGAATGTCTTGTTCAAGTTTTTGGAATAAAGTAATAAATATAAATGTTAGCGGGAAATAAGAAGAGAGTTAACGATGCATTATGAGTAAGATGTGATACATGGATGACAATGGTAGATCAAAAAAAGATGACAGTATTACAGAATCTATAGTCAAGTAAAGGAAAAGACAAGAGGTGATAGGCCTTGAGATAACAAAAGAGTATATGCCATAAAGTCATACCCTCATTTCAAGAAATAATTTCGTGACTCCAACGCGACTACCAGAAGGAAAAGTTAAACCCCAGAGTAATAAGAACCAGTATGGGCTGGTGAACAAGATAAACTAAACATGAATTAGGGACTGAGTAATTTGATAATAGTCGTTATTATGAGAATTTTAGAGATTGCATTCCAGCGATAATAGAATCGACGACAGAAGAATATTCTTTAAAGGTCATTCTAGAGGATGCTTCCCCAGAAGCATGCAATGTGAGCAAAGATAAGCTTAAAGGACTATGTGTGCCAGTTACACCAAGTGTCACCCTCGTGAGTAAGGAATATCGTTACCCTTGGTACAGAAGGATTACCGCAAGGCAAGTAAGGGTTATCGATGATGTGAAAAGATTCCAAAGAAGAAAAGGTAAAACATCTATAGGTAAATCTTCATAACTCTAAATCTTAGTACTCCCTTAAGGGGGGATATGGAGTGATATGGCAGTAAATCAGAATTAAGTGGTTCTAGTAACTATGGAATGGCAAAGGAAGAATGCGATAAAAAATGAGGAAGGAATGAGATTGTACTTATCCAAATCCTGCAGATATCCTGCAGATACTGCAAAGATAGGCACTGGAAGCCTCGAAGGGATAAATATTACCTTGGTATGGCTCCCATCCCTAGTAGAGAAAGAATGTCTTGTTCAAGTTTTTGGAATAAAGTAATAAATATAAATGTTAGCGGGAAATAAGAAGAGAGTTAACGATGCATTATGAGTAAGATGTGATACATGGATGACAATGGTAGATCAAAAAAAGATGACAGTATTACAGAATCTATAGTCAAGTAAAGGAAAAGACAAGAGGTGATAGGCCTTGAGATAACAAAAGAGTATATGCCATAAAGTCATACCCTCATTTCAAGAAATAATTTCGTGACTCCAACGCGACTACCAGAAGGAAAAGTTAAACCCCAGAGTAATAAGAACCAGTATGGGCTGGTGAACAAGATAAACTAAACATGAATTAGGGACTGAGTAATTTGATAATAGTCGTTATTATGAGAATTTTAGAGATTGCATTCCAGCGATAATAGAATCGACGACAGAAGAATATTCTTTAAAGGTCATTCTAGAGGATGCTTCCCCAGAAGCATGCAATGTGAGCAAAGATAAGCTTAAAGGACTATGTGTGCCAGTTACACCAAGTGTCACCCTCGTGAGTAAGGAATATCGTTACCCTTGGTACAGAAGGATTACCGCAAGGCAAGTAAGGGTTATCGATGATGTGAAAAGATTCCAAAGAAGAAAAGGTAAAACATCTATAGGTAAATCTTCATAACTCTAAATCTTAGTACTCCCTTAAGGGGGGATATGGAGTGATATGGCAGTAAATCAGAATTAAGTGGTTCTAGTAACTATGGAATGGCAAAGGAAGAATGCGATAAAAAATGAGGAAGGAATGAGATTGTACTTATCCAAATCCTGCAGATATGCTACGATTCCAGAACATTATACAAACACGACTTCAAGGAAAGGGAGTAAGGGTCCCTGCTCAAGATGTTATTGATAGATAAGGAGTCAGTGCGAGACGTAAGTTAAGACAAAAGAAATAACCCAAGAAAGATTACGCGGAATATTGATATGAGAATGGGCCAAAGAGTAGTCATTAATTGATTCAGGAAGAGCCTAGTTATGGCTAAATAGGAGGTTACATACGAGTTAGCAGATCGTGCAAGATAAACATAGTAAAACCCAATATGGTGAATTCAGTCTCGCAGATATGACATCATGATCTTTGAGAAATATTCAAATAGGAGTTGGGGTAGTTAAAGGTACCATATAAGTGTTACTGAAATAAAAGAGAAAGCCACTATGAAGACAGTCAAAATATCAAGTTCAAAAATGACCCCACAAGCACACGAGCCTAAACTACGGATAATTATAGGTGAGAAAGGACATCAAAAAAAATTCAAGTATTTAGTGTAATTAGCTCGTAGCTATATAAGAGTCAGAGAATCCTCCCTAAATACTACAATGAAAGACTAGGTGAGAAAGTAAAGAAGAAGGCTTTAACCTAAGCTCAGTGACATAAGGAGGAAATGGTCTTATAATAACAAGTCTCGCAACAACATTGTATGCACTCCAAAAGAAAGTGACACCTACCATGTCTAATGAGCGGGTAGTAAAACCAAAAGCAATATTTGAGAATGTATGAGTTGCACAAAAATTTCAGCATGCGTGATAACTCAGATAAGCTAAGTATGCACGCAACAAGGGGCAAAAAGACTAGGAAAAGCAATTGCTTACGTTTGAAGAAAGCTAAAATGGAACGAAAGGAATTATTCGATTCATGATCCAGAGTTAGTTATGTTATGAACGCACTTAAGAGTTTGGAGTTTTATACATGCATTATATACAGCCGTAGAAGATTCCGATATAAGTTAAAAGAAAGAATTGAGCCCAGGTCATAGACGACGGATTGAATTATTAAAGGATTGTATCATGGATATTCCTTAGCGCCCATGAAAGGCTAAACATAATAACTAATACCATGAGTCGTAGATCGGGAGGTAGCTTAAGCCTACATAAATGCTGATCAAAAGAAGGAGAAAACTAAGAGTAACATCAGCAAAGTAAATCAGGGATCTGATTATTGGACCCAGAAAATTATAGAAATCGTGATTGAGAACATTACATGATCACTCTTAATATCAGAGGTACAAGAGAGATAGTATAACAACCATATTCTATAACAGCCCTACGATAAAGCCAGTTGGAAAAGTACCAGCCTCATAAGAAGTCAGTACGAAGCTTCTACCGGATTGTGTATGCACCGGAGGTACAAGTATTATAATAGAGCTTCAAGTTATGAACGTGGATTATACCTATGTGGAAGGGAGGTCATGAAAGAGATAGAAGATACGATGCAAGATTTTAAGGTAAGTAAGGTAAAGGTGAACAACGTACGTGATACTCAAAGGTAGAAGATGTGAATAGTCCATACTTAGGATAGAAGTCTAGAAGTGCTGGGATTCAGTATCCAAGAATGATAGCGGCGGCGTCAGTGGCGTACCTTCCAGCCTATGGTTTCTAAGTATTGGGAGATCTAGTCAAAAGAGTAAAGAAGAGTTAGAGACGAGGTGATGTCTCACTTGATATTCCAGAATAACATAAGGAAATCTATGGTGCAAGCAAGTTGATGGAAGACTACGAATAGTATAAATAGATACGTATGGGTCGCAAGCTAAATTATAGTAAAGCGATAAAGTTTTATGACAGGAGTAAGGATAAGAAAGGGTGAGTGAGAAGGTAACAAGAATGGATAAGTCCTCGGGGTTAAGCCCATGAAAACAAGAGAGCTAATGGCTTCTCTAAGTTACAGAAAATTCAACATAGCCTGAATGAACTCAAAGGAGTCTAAGACTAATAATATCTAGAAGAAATGAAATGTTGCCTTGGTAATGGAATGAGGGTGTGATTGTGATAGATAAAGGATGGCGTTTGGGCCTTCGATTGAGTAATGACTTGAAGAAGATTTCATGAATTGTATGGGATTAAAATACCCATGTAAGTGAATCACATTGGGATGCTATAAAATACGGTTATTAAAGTACAATATCGCTAAGTGGACCAGGAAAATCACTTCGAATATTCCTCGATGCAACGTAAGCCCCTAGTGGCAAGGAATTATGTAAGAAGTTTCAAGTTATCAGTGGTATATTGTAGATCAATATTGAGGTGAATCAACAATGGATGGACAAAAGTCACAAAGTATGAGATGAGATTAGGCCATCATTCTTAAGATGAGTAGTAACGAGGAAGCATTAAAGGCCTTAGATTTATACATATGGGATAAGCGACGAGAGTAAGCTGGAATTCAGTAGCAGACCTTGGCAACGATAAATCAAAGTAAGAGTTATGGCAGTAAATTCATACGGATGGATAAACGGACCTATGAGATAAGATATAACAATATTGGTGAGTTTAACAAAGTACCGAGCGAAGAATTTCAGTACACCTATAGATGCCTAGAGAAGCATCCTATTAAGCCTTGTATATGTTTACAAAGTAAGCACTAGAGATTGGCTAAAAGCTGGAGGAAAAATGAGAGAAGAGTCACATATGCACACTGACAGTCACAGGGTCAGTATCGCAGAGGCTGCATGATAGGAGATAGCAAAAGTTACGAGATTAGAGGGAATTTGATTACAAGTCATGGCGTGGGAAAGAGGCCTAAAGGGGGAATGCCCTGGCCTTTGGAATTATTCACATAACAACTGCCTAAATAGAAAGGAGAGTATTAAAGTATTCACAAGAGCTATCAGTTATGAAAATGATAAGAGCATCTGTCAACATTCAAGGACGAATGTTCCAAAGGGGGGAATGTTGTTACGCCCCGCAATATTACGTTGATATTTCATCCTGCAGTATTACATTACGATAATGTTACGCTTCGTAATATTAAATTACGACAATATTACATCCTGTAGTATTGCAAGTGGAATTTGTCGTAAGGTAATTGACATCAGTCCAAGGTAAAGATTATTTGGAGATTATAAGGATTATGCTATTTCAAATAAGTGATGAGTAAATTCGTGAAGGTAAGAGGGGAAGCAAGTCAAGGAAAATGAATTTCCGTCCAAGTTTGGCATGTTGGGATAAAATATCGGACGCGCGATAATACTCGATATTTATAGACTAGTACCATATACGATACCATATGACCATGATAGTAGGATGTATAAAGTGTATTAAAAATAAGTAGAATTTTAAGTATTTTGAGACAATTCTTAATTATGCGGGTAATTGGTTAATTACCGGATAACAGGACATTACCTAATTAATTCGGGATATATTTGATAAGGACTAAGTGGTGATGTGACAGCCTCCACTCCAATTTAGTGACTAATCATTTTGGTTGAAAGGTGGCATCTAAAGAGAGATACTTACGTGTAAGAAAAATGACAAATTTTGACTTAATTGGACTCAAATCATCAAGACATAAAATAACTTTGTTTGTTTCATCTAAATTAGATAACATACTCCTAATTCAACTTTCAAACCAGACGCTATATCCATTCAAAGCTTCAACAGAGTAAACGTGAAAGATCAGAAGATTGATTTTCTTGATTTGGACAAAAGGGACTAACGTCCCAAAAATTTAGCCAAGCAGAAACACTTTCGTTTCAGTTTTATAGAATCCAAGCAACAATATCATTCAAATTCAGAGAAGAAGAAGCTTCATTTCGTGCAAATAATTCAAGGAACAGGTATGTTAAGTCTTTCCCTTCTTTCTTTTGGCATGATCCATACGTTACGAACGAAACGTGCAAATGCACAATATATATGGTGTTATATACGCGTATATATGTATGTATATATATATATATATATATGTATATGGGATATGGGAAAGGTTATGGCGTTATATACGCACCACCACCTGATCAGCTGATATATGATGATGATTTTTCCCACAGTGGCCGATATAATATAATGGGATTCCCTCAGAGTCTGATGATGTTATGAAACATGTACCTATGCACGACATAACATTCATACGCATATGCATGACGTTAAAAGTATTTCATGATTTACAGAGTTATCTAGACTTACAGGTTGAGTCAATTACTCTATATTTCTTCCATGTCTGTTATGTACTTATTTATGTGCCTTACATACTCGGTATATTATTCATACTGACGTCCCTTTTGCCTGGGGACGCTGCGTTTCATGCCCGCAGGTCCCGATAGACAGGTCGAGAGCCCTCCAAGTAGGCTATCAGCTCAGCGGAAGATGTTGGTGGGCTCCATTTGCTTCGGAGTTTCTTGTTTGGTTGGTATGATTTAAATGTGTATTGTTTGGTATGGCGGGACTCTGTCCCAACCTTTATGAAAATTTCATATTCTTAGAGGCTTGTAGACAGATGTTGTTGATACCTAATTTTTTCTCATATATTTTAACATATATATACACTTTCAAAATAGCACATATGCAATTATAAGCGTGCAAAAACATTTTTATAATTTTTTTCTATAATTTTTAAAACTCCAAATTGATTTATTTCTTCCCTTTTTATTTATAAAATTTCCAATAATTATCCTTCAAATTATTTTTTTGGTGATTTAGTCATCTAAATTCTTTATTTATGCAAAAATATTATTTAAATATTTTAGTGCATTTTTTATAATTGCATTTATATTTTTTAGGCTAAATTGCATATCTTTGCAATAATAGCCCTACTAACGCATAATTACGTTATTGATGCATAAAATGATTTTTTATATTTTAAAATGTTAAAAAACTATTTTAAATCATTTTAGTATACGAAAATATTTTTTATAAATCATTTATTATTTTTATAAGTTATATAGGATTAAAAGTGGCTATTTAAAACCTAGCCTATTTTTATTTCAATTTCAGCCTTAATTCTAACCCAATACCCAACCCAACTTTTAAACGTAAACCTATCCAGGCTCAAATACAATTAGACCTGACTCAGGCCCCCCTAATTTTGGTCGTTGATCTCTGAGATCAACGGCCCGTATTCGTTCTTACCATAATTAACCTAACGACCCCCCCTCTAACCTAATTCATTTCACACCCTACCGCCCTCATTGTTCCTCTCATCTCTCAAAATCTCTCAACCTAACCCTAATCAAACCTCACTGACCCTCATCCATGGCCATCTCCGATGACTTCTCACTACCTCCCAAGCCTCCAATGGCCTCCCTCACGTTACTCTTGCCATCTCCAGGGCCCTCAAGGGACCAAGGTTAGTTGGCTTGCATCTATGGTTCCTCTCTCGCCTGTTTCAGGTCATTCCAGTGTGATTTCGAATAAGATCGTCCTATATTGACTATGATCTATGGTTTTCTAAGCAGGTTTCTTCACCTCTATATGGTTCTCTTCGAAACCCTAATTTCTTTTCTAAACCTCTTAGATCTGCACAAATCTAAGATGATTTGGATTTGTTTCATGTGAGTTTTACAACAGTATTGAGATTCTTTACAAGAATCGAGTGATTTTTTAAGTGATTCTCATTTTTTTCTAAACTAGGGTTTCCGGAATTTTTTTAACAAATTGTTTGATGGATTTTTGTGTTTGATCTTCTGCTTCTCATATATTTTGATTGATTTTGTAAGTATACTACAACCTTAAATCGCTTGTGCTGAAGCCCTAATTTTTAGGGTTCTTCATTTGGTTTCTGAGTATTGGTACATCTGACTGTGTTCTTGCTTTGGGTTCTTTTGATTCTCATGATTTTCTTAATATGTTTCCACTGAATCTCTTAGTTCAATCCTTTTACTGATTCTATATGCTTGTGTTCATCTTGACCATTCAGGTCAAGACCTGTACTTTTCTCATTGAATCAGTATCGTTTAACCTTTGTTTTGTTAAAGTTATGTGTCGATTTCTGACTATTCACGTCTTGCTCTATTTTATGTGCTAAAATTGCTGACTCTTTCATGACTTTCTCTTTGATTGAACCCTTGATTATTATGAATTCCTTATTTCCTAATTTAATTTGAACACTTTCCCTTAAACTTTCGATTCTTACCTCTTTGCTCGATTTGATCGAATTGCCTACCTTAATTAATTTTCCCTTGCCTTGTTTGTATTTTGCTGATTCTTACTGATTTGTTTCCTTAATTGAAACCCCTATTCATTTACCCCTAATTACCTACCCTATACCAAGCTTTACTTGATTAATTTCTTTAAATACTTAGCATGCTTTTACCATTAATTTAATTGTCCCTTGATTAAGGGAAAAACTTGCTGATTTACATGTGACTTCCCTGATTTGCTACTTAATTGATCTCTTACCTTATTTGTTAAGCTTTTGATTACTATATAAAAACCCCTCTTATTTAAGTTCTGGACAACGAACACTAGTTCATCTACACTATTATACTCTCAAAAGCTCTCTACTTTGTTCTGTTCCTTGCAATTCTTATTAGTTCAGCCGGTTGTAAGCCAAGGCTGGCTACTAGTATCATCTCTACTCTGTATTTTGTATACTCTCCTTAAATGGTATGTTTTGATTCAATTCACATTCCAAACTATGTGTTTCCTTTGTTGCTGCAGTCTATCAATTTGTGATTTCCAGTTCTATGTGCTATTCTACTTAATATGCAATCAGCATGCCTAGATTACTGTATCACAAAGCATGTTTAAGCTTATTCTATTAAAAGCTATATCTATTATACTGTCTGGCATACCAATCATGCTTTAAATAATTGGTTCACCATCATGTCCCAAGCTGCATTGTGTGTTTATGATTTTACCCAGCATGACCAAATCCTGCCTGTTCTGTATATGATTAGTATTTTCTAAAAACCTTGAATGTTTCATGAAGTGTTTGTCTAGTCCAGTTTGTTCTATTTTACTAGTGAGATCCTATTTGTGTCTTAAACCTATGTGTTCTCAACTTAACTTTGCATTTGTTTTCCACCACTAAGGTGCATTATAAGTGTTCCCTCTACCCTTTCCCTTGGATGAAGTTTGTGTGTTCTATGACTTGATCTCTGATTTTTTTTTAAAAAAAATGTTCTTCATGTTTTTCTCAAACTATTTCTACTCTAACTATGTTCTGATTTTCATAAAGTTCTTTCTATTACTAAAACCTTCTTTCTATTGTTTACCAAACTCTTTCAAAGTCATCATGCACTCTCATATTATTCCTAAAATATTAGGTTCTGCCCTCTGACATGTGTACTGCCTTGAGATCCTGGAGATCTCTATGAACTCTGGCATGTCAGAGCTGACTTTTTCACACTGCACCTAAATTAATTGTTATTTGAGAAAAGGTCTAGGTGTGAGCACTTCCCGGGATCCTTGAGATCCTTAGGGAACTCTAACATACCTAGATATGAGATTGTCAATGGAACTTTGGCATTTGAGGCTATTGGAAGCTTGGAAAGTTATTTGGGCCTACTGTAGGCTCCCTATAGATTAACTCCTGTTTATTTATGTATTTTTATTCATTGAACTATATTAATTATTGTAAACAACATTGGGGTGATTAGTGAAAAAGGGTAGGTAGTTATATATATGTTGGGTAAATCGGGTAGATACCATACCTATATGGTTGTGTTAATTCAAATGCATTTGCTATGTTTGCTATACTTTCATAGTATTAGAAACCATTCCTATAGGATCCAAATGGCTTTAATATTTAGATATCATGCCTATAGAGATAAAGTAATTAAAGTTCAGTTTTGTCACAGCATGTATTCACATTCGTCTTCTTAGATATCATGCCTATAAGTTCAAGAGTCAGCTTTAATAACTAGATACCATGCCTATAGGGATTAAACTCGGCTCTAATAGAAATCATGCCTATAGAGCTTAAAATCAGTTTAGTAACTCAGTCTAATTCATGTTTGAATTAGTTTAATTAACTATCCGTTTCTTTAAATACGTTTTCTCAAACACTACCTTAATTAATGTTGCTAGAAAACATGTCTATAGAATCTCAAGTTGTCTGCTTAAAAATTGATCATTGTTCTACTACATTCGTAATAGATATCATGCTCTTAGGACACCACTGTTATGCGTTTAGGCAAGCTTCTAGGGCGATTCAAATTCTGCAACTATAAAACTGTGCTTTGTTATTTGAGACAGTGCAGATTTAACAGGTCTAAAATCAGTAGGCAAGCTAAATAGGTCTTTGACACATTGTCCCAATTCAATACTGTGTAATACCTGCTCACCTAGATATCATGTTCTAGAATTTTCTCTTAAATACCTAACTGTTGTTTGAAGACGTGAACTTACTTGTTATATTTGTGGAGGTGACTGTGAGCCTACAATTTGTTCTCTTTAAATGCAGTCCTAATTGTTCTTGATTGATGCCTAGACTTTTATCCTTTAAAACTTTAGGATGTTCTAGAACTACCCTAGTTGGAGGTCCTAAATACCTCCAGGGCGACAAGGAAGGGACGGGTAGGGCACGCATAGGACATCTGTCAAGGTTATTAGAACGCTTTAGGCTATGACCAAGGGGAGGGAATTGGGTAGTAAAGATATGATGACTACGCGCTAATATCACGTGTAGCCCCTCATTGAGGAGTAATTACCGGACATTGCGTGGGGTGATCCTGTAGGCTAACCAACCTAGGACCCCTCTTTCTAATTCCCGGTGCTTAAACTTTACCTTCTCTATATGTAAACAACTTGTTTAAGTCTTTTCCTTTTTATCTCATTACTTGAGTCATACAATGTCCAAAACATGCTTTATTTGCAAGTATGTGTTTAAACTATTTATTCGTTAAAAGGACTAATTCATAAGTATAAGTTCGGTCGGGACCTACCCTTGTGGACCGTGAGGGGTGCCTAACACCTTTCCCTCAAGATTATTTCGAGCCCTTACCCTAAATCTCTGGTAATGTAAACTAGTCTAAGAGTTAATCACTCTAGGTGTCTAACGCACCATAATCCGTTAGGTGGCAACTCTTCAAAAACCCAAATTCCCAAAAAGGAAATAAGTTATTACCCCCCATGAATGTCAGAACCCGGACTTCTCTCTCCGCGGAGGGAAAAAAGGGGGCGCAACAGATGTCATGTACGTAAGATATTGTATGTCCTTATCGGCCTATATTCAGGGTACGAGTGGTTATTTTGGGTTTGTAGGCCCGTATGTTTCATGTATAGATTGGTATTACATGTTGTATCCTACCTATTTCACTGTAGCCTCTCCGGCTCAGTTATTCATGATATTATGACATGAAAAGATACATTATGTTGGTATTCGGTTGAGTAAGGTACTGGATTCCCATCGCGGTCCATCAGTTTGGGTCGTGACAGCGGGTTTGGCAGAACCTGCAAAAATTTCAACTCGCCCAGCCCCCCATAGCTATTTTTGTGTTTTCAAGCCGCCCCGCCCCGCCTTACTTAACTTTTTTTCTTTTATTTTTTTCCTAAGACAAACTAGTTTGATATTTTATTTTTTAAGGAATTATATTTTTCTCTTTGTAGTAATGTGAAACTACATGCTCATACCTGTGGAGCATATCATTTTATCATTTTATGTTATTGTAGAAGTTTTACTTCTACAAAAAAGCTTATCCTGTAAATATCATTTTATCATGGTGCGTGTTCATTTTAAAAGATACATTCAACAAGGAAAAAATGGGGATCTTAATCTGAAATTTGGATTTTCTGTGACGGGTTTGTCAAATTCATAGCTGCCCCGCATTTAACCCGCAACCCACCCCGCCACGCTTTAAAATTTTTAAAAGCTATTTTAACCTGCTCCATACCCGCATAAGAGTAAATGCGCCCCGCCCCGCATCAAATAAAACCTATACCCGCCCCGCCCTATTACCATCCTATTCTATGGTTATAAGTGATGAAAGCCAAAAATCAGTTAAAAATGTGACTGGTATCCTAGTGCTAGTCCTGCAGTAATGCCAGAAAACTATGAGGCTGATATGTTCACTAGAAATAGAGGTGGTAACCATAACCACAAGTTCAAGAAGAACTACAATTTCCAATGTGAAGTGTATAAACTCAAGGGGCATATCAAAAAAATCTACTATAGGGTAGTAGAATACCCTCTTGACTTCAAGAAAAGGAAATTTGGTCAAACGACTACTTATAATGTACAAATGGACTAATGTTCTCAAACTGATCAGAGCGGTAGTTACAGTGATTTTTCACAAGCCAACTTTCAACCAAAAAAATCAAGGACTGATTACTCTAATATACAACACAAATCCGACTCTCTCAATGGACAAAATGCCAATACTGTTAATACATTTTTTTTACCAAATAACAGTACAATCAACTCCTTTAGATGTTGAACAAAGAAGAAGCAACATCAACCACTGAGCTAATACAACAAGTAAGCATGATGATTGCCTTGCTACTAAGACTCTTTAGGAATGGATCATTGAACTAGGTGCAACCACCATATGGTGTCAAGCTTGAGCTGTTTAAGAGCCCGTTTGGATTGGTTTAAAAAAAGTGGCTTTCAGCATAAATAACTTATAAGTCAAAAATCAATAAGTTGGGATTGCCCAGCTTATTAGTTTTGGCTTGTTTAAGTAGCTTTTAACTCATTATAAACACTTTTTTGCTTTACCAAATACTGAAAAAAGCTTAAAAGAGCTTAAAAGTTGATTTGACCAGCTTAAAAGCCATTGCCAAACACCCTCTTAAATAATGATATTTATCACAACCCCAATATTTCTCGGTAGGATATCGTGATGGAACTTAGTCTCTACGACTAGGTAAGCCTAACATTCAATAATAGCTTGATAGAAATAATTAACAGAAATACTAAAATCTAATAAACTCATAAAAGCTCCCAAAATAGAATCTGAACAAAATACTTTCCCAAAATTGGTGGAACCGAGTCATAAGCTCTACAGAGTAAGCTAAAATGTCTATTACATCTTTATCTGAATGAAAATACAACATGAAGTAAAGATAAAGGAAGGTGACTCCTAGGCCTGCGGATGCCGAACAAGCATACCTTGAAGTCTCTGTAAAGCAGCTAAATGTCGCTCACTAACATCTGGCACGAGCAGATGTACCTAGATATACACAAAATGATATACAGAAGCATAGTATGATTACACCATAACATACCAGTAAGTATCAAGCCTAACCTCGGTAGAGTAGTGAATTGGCCAGGTCAAGACACCTACTAGGATATCATAAAATGAATGAAAACGGAATAACAAAAGGTAGTGAAAAACGGAGAAATATGTAATATGAAACAAGTCGATAACACAGGCTAGTGAAAGGCTTGTAAGCATAGAAATAACATAGATGAAATAACTGAGAGGAACCACAATGGTCATATACGGACAAAAACTGATAGAACAAGAAAGATCAAAACAACAAGAAATGTTCTCACCCAATAACTCTTTGCAACAAATTTAAACAACAAGAATCACAACTGAGGTACCTCCTCGTATTCACATTTCTCAATTTCAATCACAATATTTCCTAGCCTTACATTTAAATAGTTTTGAAAACAGTTTTTCCGAAATAGCTACACGCACTTTAGCCCACCTTATGATGTCGCGTGGCTTCACATAATTTCCTTACAAGCAACATGTACATAAGTCCTACCTTATACCGCCGCATGCACATTAACCCCTAATCTTATACCGCCGCATGCGTGTCAGTATCACATCACAATAACAACTCGCATCACAAGTGCCCATATGTCACACCTTGCCAATAATCAATAATATCAATGTTTCTACAATATTAGCCCATGACTCAACCACATTATGTACAAAAATATCAACAATAACAATGAATGTAAAATTCTCAACAAGAAAGAATATCTCAATAATTAACAACTTCGCCCCAATGTGGTACGACTTTCACAACTTCAATACCAATAACTCAACCATGAGAAAGATAATGTGTAACCACAAAGTAAATACAAATAAATCATAATGGGAGAGATAATATGACTTCAAATAAGAACAATAGCAATGAAAACGATAACTTGTAACAATGACTTCAAATAATGATAATTAACGATGAAAGAGATAACATGCACAATGACTTTAAATAATGATAATCAACAATGAAAGAGATAACAAGTACAATAAAAAGTGCAGCAAGTTTATCTAAAGCATGAGAGCAATTTATCGAGTAGGATGTAGAACAAGTGTTAACCAAGTCATTTAAGGCATGCAAGGATACACTAACACAAGTAAGAATCGATAAACTATGTGAATTTAGAACATGCTATGGCATTTCAATTAAAGCATCATAAGAGTCTACCTAGACTAAACCAGTCAAATACCACGTACAACCAATATACCCACTCGTCACCTTGTGCATACAACTTTCACATAGCACAAAAGACACAATTAATCCCAAATCCTAAGGGGTAGCCCCCCCCCCCCACAGAGTTAGGCAATATACTTACTTCAACTAGGCCAATTCAACCGTCAAAAATAGCTTTTCCCCTAAAATTTACCTCCACACGGCTCATATCTAACCAAAAGCGACTTAATATCATCAAACAATGCAAGGGAAATCATTTACAATAGATAAAGCTAAAATCTTTACACTTTTTCCAAAAAGTCAACAAAAGTCAATCCAGAACTCGCCTGGTCAAAACCCGAGTCTAATAGTAGATTTTGACTACCCATGACCCCACGAGTTCATATATTTGATTAGTTTCAAAATCCGAGTCCAAATTAACTCTCAAAATTCACATTCTTATTTTTTAAAACCTTGACAAAATTTCACAAATTTTCACTTTGATTCACGTGATTTTGATGTTAATATCTAAGATATATTGATGGAATATGATTGGAAAAAGATTAAAATCACTTACCCAAAGTTTGTAGATAAAAATCCCCCTCCAAATAACCTCCTCCTGATTCTAGGGTTCTAAAATGAGAGAATGTGAGATGAAATCCCGACTTCCAACCCTTATGTTCATCTCTAGTTATCGCAATTGTGACATGGGTTAGCAATTGTGAACCCTTGCAATTGCAAAGAAAATCTCGCAATTGCGGCACTAACATGCCTGGGGGACTTCTTGCAAATGCAAAGAGGGGTTCACAATTGTGAACCCTCTTCCCCTCGCAAAAGCGACAAATTAGTCGCAAATGTGAACTACCCAAAATCTTAAGTCACTTTGCAATTGCGAGCCATGTATGGCAATTGTGACACCAGAGGCCCCCCGCTATATTCGCAATTCTGAACCTAGTGTTTGCAAATGCGATACCTAAAGCATCAGCACACCAGATTCTGGAATTCAGTCCTAAACACTCTGATACAAGTCCGGAACTCATCCGAGACCTCGGGGCTCCAAACCAAATATCCACACAAGTATAAAATATCATATGGACTCACTCGTGCGATCAAAATACAAAAATAACATCTAAAACTACGAAGCGAATACTAAAAAGTATAAGTTTCAAAGTAAATTTCAAGAACTTCTAGAATTACAACCAAACGTCCGAATCCTATGAAATCAACTCCAAATAATACCAAATTTTACAGACAAGTTTTAAATAGCATAACGGACTTATTCTAAGTCCCAAAATTAAATTCTAAGCTCGATAGCTAAAAGTCAACCTACGGTCAAACTTTTCAACTTCAAATTGCCAAATTTTGGCAAAACAACACAAATTAACCTACGGACTTCCGAAATCAATTCCGGGCATACGCCCATGACTAATATCACGATATGAAGCTATTGGATCCATCAAAATAACGTTCCGGGATCGTTTTCACAAAAGTCAAAGTTTGGTCAACATTTCTAATTTAAGCTTTTAAGTAAAGACTTAAATGGTCTAAATCAACACGAAAGCTTCCTAGAACAAAACTAACTAGCCCTGAAAGTCATAAAACCATAAAAACACATGTATGAAGCATAATAAGGGGTAATAGGGCGAAATTACACAAAATGACCAGTCGGGTCGTTACATTCTCCCACTCTTACATCAAACGTTCGTCCTCGAACGTGCATAAGGACATACCTGAAGTGGTGAATAGATGAGGATAACAACTCCACATATCCTGCTCGATCTCCCAGATCACCACCTCGACCGTATAACCCCTCCATTGAACCTTCACTGAAGCAATATTTTTTTATCTCAACTTTCGGACCTGTCTGTCAAAGATAGCCACCAGCTTCTCAATATAAGTCAAATCCTCTTCCAATTGGAATGTGCTGAACTCTAAAACATGAGACGGATCACTGTAATACTCATAGAGACGTGGATCACCGGATGGACTGTAGACAAACTAGGTGGCAATGCAAGCTTGTAGGCCACCTCACCAATCCTCTCAAGGATCTCAAAAGGTCCGATATACCTAGGGATCAACTTGCCCTTCCTCCTGAACCTCATCACACCTTTCATGGGTGAAACCCGGATCAAGACTAGATGCATGTAATATGAAACAAATACGATATATCTTTTCCAAAGAGATAATTGCAGAAAAGTTCCCGAGGTTTTAATTTTACTACATAAACTTTCTGTAATTTTCTTTGGTTGGATTTTATAACTCTCGTGTGCTTAGATGACAATTAATTATATTTCTTCCATCTCAAGTGGAACTTGCAATATAAGAATCAATGCATTTAACTTTCAGGGTGAATATAGATGATAGCTTCTTAATTCTCCTTTAATAAATAAAAACTTACAAATATAAAAGCTGCATAAGAAGCATGACTATAAATCACAACATCTAATAACAAAATATTAAAAAGACTTGTATTAGAATGAAATTTATTTGATTATCTAGATAATAATAGTACTATTTTTTTAGAGGCTGCTGGAATAATACTTCTTTTTCATTGCCAAAAGTATAAGTTAGTAGTAGGTGGAGGCTAGGCGAGATGGGGGAGAAACTTTACTCCATACTTTAGTATTGACGAATTCTCGCTCTTCAATCATGATTGCAACATCACGAACCTTTCGATCCACATAACTCTTCTGTCTAGATTGGACTGTACGAAGCCGATCCTGGATCAACTTGACCTTCTCCAAGGTATCTCGAACCAAATCTGTGCCTAATAATTTAGCCTCTCATGGCTCAAAACATGCAACTAGAGAACGACATTGTCTCCCTTATAGGGCCTTATTAGGAGCTATCTGAATACTCAATTGGTAGCTGTTACTGTAGGCAAACTCTGCAAGCGACAAGAACTGATCCCAAGAACCCCCTGAAATCCATAACACAAGCACGAAGCATATCCTCCAATATCTAAATGGTGCGCTCGGATTGTCCGTCCGTTTGGGGGTGAAATGTTGTACTCAACTCAACCCATGTGCCTAACTCACATTGTACGGCCCTCCAGAAATGTGATTTGTAACTGCGTACCCCGATCAAAGATAATGGATACCGTAATGCCATGAAGTCGAACAATCTTGCAGATATAGATCTGAGCCAGCTGCTCTAAAGAATAAGCAGTTATTACCAGAATAAAATAAGCCGACTTGGCCAACCTGTCTACAATCACCCATACCGCGTCAAATTTCTTCTGAGTCTTGGGAGCCCAACAACGAAGTCCATGATAACATGCTCTCATTCCCACTCGGGAATCTAAAGTCGCTGAAGCAAACCGCCCAGCCTCAAATGCTCATACTTCACTTGCTGATAATTTAGGCACCAAGCTACATACTCCACTATGTCTTTCTTCATTCTTCTCCACTAATAGTGTTGCCTCAAATCCTGATACATCTTAGCATCACCCGGATGAATAGAGTACCGCAAACTGTGAGCCTCCTAAAGAATCAACTCACATAATTGTCGCACCCCTTTTTTTTCCTTTTTGATGGGGAAGTTCGGGTTTCGACATTCATGGGGAAAATAACTCGTTTCCTTTTAGGAATTGGGTATTTGAAGAGTCGCTACCTAACGGATTACGGTGCGTTAGGGCACCTAGAGTAATTAACTCATGGACTAGTTTACATTACCAGAGATTAGGGTAAGGGCTCGAAATAACCTTGAGGGAAAGGTGTTAGGCACCCCTCGCGGTCCACAACGGTGGGTTTCGACCAAACTTAAACTATGTGAATTAGTCATTTTTAAGGAATAAAGAGTTTTGACACCTACTTGCAAGTAAAAGGCATGTTTTGGCATTCTAAGCACATGTATGATTCAAGTAATGGAACAAGGGAAAAGGTTTGAATAAGTTGCACATATATAAAGAAAAGTAGATTTATTTAAACAACGGGAGTTGGGAAAGAGGGGTCGTAGATTGGTTAGCCTACAGGATCATACCCACACAATGCCCGGTAAACACTCCTCAATGAGGGGCTACACGTGACATTAGCGCGTAGTCATCATATTCCTTACTGTCCAATTCCCTCCCCTTGGTATGGCCTAAAGCATTCTGCAACCTTGAAAGATTATGCCTGCACTACCCGTCCCTTCCTCGTGGCCCTGGAGGTATTTAGGACCTCTAATTTAGGTAGTTCAAACCATCCTAAGGTTTTTAAAGGATAAAAATCTTGGCGTCAGTCAAAAATAATTAGGACTGCATTTAAAGAGGGAACAATTAAAGGCTCACATTTACCTCCACAAACATAACAAGTAAGTGCACGTCTCAAACAACAGTTTCAAGTATTTAAAAGAAAACCTTAGAACATGATATCTAGGTGAGTAGAGATTGTGCAGTATTGAATTAGGACCAAAGTGTCAAAGAGCTGAATCCTACTTGCCTACTAATTCATTTAAACCTATTGAGTGTGAGCAGTCTCAAATAACCAGGCACAGTTTTATAGTTTGTAGAATTTTAATCGCCCTACAGGCTTGCCTAGACGTGTAATAGTGATGTCCTATGAGCATGATATCTCTTAAGAATATGTAACGACCCGACCGGTCGTTTTGGTCTTTTGTACTTTTCTCGCCAGTTCTCGGGCATGACTTGCCCCGTGTGATGTATTATGACTTATATAAATCGTTGGTTTTGGTTTTTAGGGTAACCAGAATAAATTTGGAAGAACAGTTCTCAGTTTGAAGCTTGAAATTTGAAAAGTTTGACCAAGATTTGACTTGTTGGTATATGATCTCGGATTGGAATTTTTATGATTTGGTTAGCTTTGTTAGACGATTTGGGACTTAGGAGCATGATCGGAATGCATTTTGGAAGTCCGTGGAAGGTTTAGGCTTGAATTGGCAAAAATAAGATTTTGGCATTTTTCGGTTGATAGGTGAGATTTTGATATAGGGGTTGCAATAGAATTCTGAGAGTTGCAGTAGTTCCGTTGTATCATTTGTGACGTGTGTGCAAAATTTCAGGTCATTCGGACGAGGGTTGATAGACTTTTTGATCGAAAGCGGAATTTGGAAGTTCTTGAAGCTCTTAGGCTTGAATCCGATGTGATTTTGGTGTTTTGATGTTGTTTTGAGTGTTCCTAAGGTTGGAACAAGTTTGAATGAGGTTATGAGATATTTTGGCATGTTTGGTTGAGGTCCCGAGAGCTTCGAGTGAGTTTCGGGTGGTTAAACGGATCAATTTTGGACTTTGGACTTGGTAGTTTTTGCTAGTTTTTGTTGCAGACGAATTGTTCTTCGCGTTCGCGGTCAGGGACTCGTGTTCGCGAAGGGTGTTTTGTGTGATGATATTTTAGTTCTACGCGTTCACGAGGATGAGAATGCGAACGCAAATGCGAAGGTGGAGGATTCATGTGCATCGCTGATGCGAGATTGGGGTCGCGTTCGCATAGAGGTGTAAGGTCGTTGGGCACCCCAGGCCCATGTGCTATGCATTCGCGAGAGTTGCATCGCGTTCGCGAAAGCCTGGTATGGCGAAGCATCGCGTTCACATGGAATTGTCCACGTTCACAAAGGGAAAAGTGGAGAGGCAGTGAATTTGGTCTACACGAATGCGAGAGGCCGGTCGCGCTCGCGAAGAAGGTAATTTTACCTGGGGCAGAATGTTTACAAGTGAGTTTCGCAATTTTTGGTTTATTTTCTCCATTGTTGAGCGATTTTTGGAGCTTTTGAGAAGGATTGAAGAGGGAATCGAAGGGGAACACTTAGAGGTAAACATTTTGTACTCTATACTCGATCCTATGTTGATTCTTACTTGTTTAATCATGAAATATGTGGAAATTAAAGCCTAAAATTGGGGAATTAGGGCTTGAATTTGGAGAGTGTAAATTGAAAATTTGAGGGGGCAATTGAGGTCCGAATTTGATGTTTTTGGTATGCATGTATCGTGAGAGGATGAGGATTCCATTGATGTTAATTTTGTCAAATTCCGAGACGTGGGTCCAGGGGCCGGGTTTGAGCGATTTTGGAATTTTTGATGTGAATTGGATATTTTTGAGTGGGCTTTGTTCCCTTAGCATATTTTAATGGTTATGTACTGATTGTGGCTAGATTTGGAGCATCCGGAGGTCGATTCGTGAGGGCAAAGGCATCGCGGGCTACAGTTTGGACCGGATCGAGGTGAGTAATGATTGTAAATAATGTTCTGAGGGTATGAAACCTCGGATTGCACATCATTGTACTATGTTGAGGTGACGCACATGGTAGATGACGAGCGTGGGGTCGTGCACTATTGGGGATTGTGACTTAGTCCGTCCCGAATGACTATTTTACCGCGTATTTGACTGAAAATCTATTTGCTATCATCATGTTTTGGGCTGAATGTCATATTTGGGCTTTGTGCCAACTATTTGAACCCTTAGGGGATTTTATTGATATTTTCTCACTGTTTTGACTTTATACTTGAACTCAGTCATGCTATATTTCACTGTTTTCATAACTCAGCCAAGTTTACTCTGTTTTAATATATCAAATGATATTTCAAATAATATTTTGGGCAAAGCATCATGTTTTACTATTGCCCGAGTGACTTATGTGATTTGACTGAGTAAGGCTGAGGGCCTGTGTTGTAAGGATATTTTGGGTCGGGCTGCATGCCGCAGCGGTGATAAACTGATTATGATTATGAGGCCGAGGGCCTGAGATATATACGCCACAAGGTGGATTGTTGATATGAGGCCGAGAGCCTAGTGATGATGCCACGAGATGGCTTGATATTGTGCTTGGGCCGAAAGGGGACCCTCAAGGAGTCTGCAACACCCCCAGTGAGCGGGTACCCATTGTGATGTGTGATATAGCCTGAAGGGCTGGTATTGTTGACATTGTGCCCGAGGGGCAATCCTTTATGTGCTTATCTATCTTATTTGTCTGTCATTTACCTGTTTAATTGTGTATTTGAGCCCGAGGGGCGGATTTTCTGTGCTTATTTGTTCTAATTGCTTAGCATTCAATTGCATAACTGTTAAAAAGTCATTTTTAAAGAAGTTTAAACTGAGCTAAGGTTCTTTAAGAGATTTCACAACTAACTGAGCTAAGGTTCTTTAAGAGATTTCACAACTTCATTGCTTTCTTACTGGTTTTCTACTACTCTATACAACATGTTGATATACTTTATGTGATTTCCTATCACTCAGTCTTTAGTTATGATTATTACTCACTGAGTTGGAGTACTCATTTTACTCCCTGCACCCCGTGTGTAGATTCAGGCATTGCTGATCCTGCTAGTGTAAGTTGAGAGCTCCCGACAGACTTCGAAGCCCATGAGGTAGCTTATTGGCATCCGCAGTCCCGTGTTTCTCCCCCTTTATCATTTCTATCTCTTTATCAGACCTTTAGTAATAGTTTATAGACTTTTCCGACTTATATTAGGATTGATAGATGCTCATGACTAGTGACACCCGGTATCGGGATGTGTTGGGTTGTATTCCGCAAATTATGCTATTATCTGCTACTTTTAGGTTCTATTTATTATGCTTAGACTTATTCCTTATGGTTTAGCTGTTAAAAATTGAAATGGGAAGTGTCAGCTGGCCTTGTCTTCACGAAAGGTGCCATCACGACCGGGTCGGGGTTCAGGGTCGTGACAGAATGTAACTAAACTGCAACAATTTTAGACGGCAATTTGGATCCTATAGGCATGCTTTCTAGCAATATTATTTATGGCAGTATTGAAACTTATTATAGAAGTGGACAGATTAGTTAATTAAACCAATTCAGAATAAACACACGTGAATTAAACTGTTTTTCTAACTAAACTGGTTTTAAGTCCTATAGGCATGATTTCTAATTGAGCATAAGGTAAAACAAACAACATTCATTTAATCAAAGTGAAACCCCTATAGGCATGATTTCTATTGAAGCTGATTTCAACTCCTACATGCATGATTTCTAAAAGCTGATTTTAACTCCTATAGGCATGTATCTAGTTATTAAAAGCTGATTTAGATCTTATAGGCATGGTATCTAGTTATTAAAAGCTGATTTAGATCTTATAGGAACACATTTGAATCAACATGGATCCTATAGGCATGGTATCTACCCAATTTTACAATATATAACTACCCTCCCTTTTTGACTAATCACCCCGTTGTTTGTTTACAATAATTATTACAGATCAATGAATTGAATAAAAATTACATAAATAGAATAGAAATTAATCTATAGGGAGCCTGAAGAAGGCCCAAATGATTTCCAAGCCTCTAGTAGCCTCAAACACCCAAAGTTCATAGCCAATTCTATGTCTAGGTGTGTACTAAGGACCTCAAGGATCCCGGGCAGTGCTCACACCTAGACCTTTCTCAAATAATAACTGATTTAGGTGTAGTGTGGAAATGCCAGCCCTGACATGCCAGAGTTTAGAGAGATCTCAAGGGTCTCAAGGCAGTACACATATTAGAGGGGCAGGACCTAGTATTCTAAGAGTAAGTGGAAGTGCATGATAGTTTGAAAGAGTTTAATAGAAAGGTCTTAGGACTGAAAAGAACTTCTAAAAACCATTAGTGATAACATAGTTTGAGGGAAAGTGTAAAGAAACAAGTTTGCAGCCAGAACACAAGACAAAGAACAAACAAACTTTAGGAAGTAACTTTGGCAAGCAGCTTTCACACAAGGGAAGAGGGATTGGGAACATAGAGAGTACACCTTAATGGACACACACACACAATAGGATACATAGAGTTTTTTTTTGGGGAGGGGGGGGGGGGTTCTATAGAACTAATACACAAAGGCAGAGTCTAGGCATGCTAATTACACAAAGGCAGAGTCTAGGCATGCTATATATAAAGAAGTCAGTCAAACAAACTTAGTTTCATATGTAGACATAGTAAACAGGCAAGTAAAGTGGAAACATGCTGATTACAAATTTGAATAGGCAGCATTAGACATGCTAGGTAGGTAGTAAACAAAAAAAAGCAAGAACGGACTCAGGCCACATGAACTAAAGCAGTAAGTAAATACATAGGTTTTGATTCTTAAAATTAATCAGAAGAATACCTAGTTTAAAGAAAAAAACACAAGACGTGAGCAAGGTATTGTGCAATTCCCAGCCTTGGCTTGCAGCCGGCTAGAATAATAGGAATCACAACTAGCAAAGAGAGCAGAGATAGCAGAGAGAAAGCCTTTTAGAGTGTAAAGTGATAGTTTTTTGAACTATTGTTCGTGTCAGACGTGAGAATAGGAGGGAGTTTATATAGTGATCAAGAATTAAACAAAATAAGGTAAGGGATCAATTAAGTAGAAATAAGGAAAATTCATGGAATCAATCACACATGTAAATCAGTAAGTCTTCCCTTTAATCAAGGGATAACCAATCAACGGTAAACGCAGGACAAATATTTTAAGGAAGGAAATCAAGTAAGGTAATTAGGGGTGAATGAACATGAAGTTTCAATTAAATAAACAATCAATAAGAATCAGCAAATAACAAATAAGGTAAGGGAAAAACTAATTAAGGCAGTGAGTTCAATCAAACCGAGTAGAGAAATAAGAATCAAAAGTTTTGTTAGGGAAAAGAGTTCAAATCAAACCAGGAAATAAGAACTTCTGAATAGTCAAGGGTTCAATCAAAGAGAAAATTACGTAAAGAGTCAGCAAGTCTCACAGACAAAATAAGGCAAGAAATGAATAGTCAGGATTCGACACATAACTTTAGCGAAACAAATTGGTAAATCAAGAAAACGACCCAGATTTAAGGAGAAAAATATAATCTTAACATGAGTAGTTGGAATGAACATAAACACCTAGAATCAGTAGAAAAGTTGAACTAAGAAACTCAGTAGAGGCATATTAGGATAAAAAAACCACGAGACATCTAAACGGCTAAAGAAAAATCACACGAACCAAGGCAAGAACAAAGTCAGTACACAAGTACTCAGAAGCCAAACAAAGAATGTTGAAAAAATTAGGGTTTTTAGTATAAATGAGTGAAGGTTAGAGAAACCTTACGAAATCAGTCAAGAAACATAAGAAGCATAAGATCAGACACTTAAAACTCTCAAACATTTTTGGAAAAGAAATTTTCGGGAAACCCTAGTTTAGAAAAATGGAAAGCCATTCAAAAATTAGGGGATCCTTGTAAAATTAGAAGGTTTTTTGTAATAAATCATATGGAATAGGTCCAAACATCTCAGATCTGTACAGATCTAAGAAGTTTAGAAGAAATTAGAATTTCGAGAAGAACAACATAGAAGCAAGCTCAGAAACCCATAGATCTAAGGAAATATAGCAAGCTCTTACTCGGAATCACACCGGAACAGCCTGAAATAGGCGAGAAAGGACCATAGATGCAAGCAGACTACCCCTGGTCCCTTGAGGGCCCTAGAGATGGTGAGACCAGTACAAGAGAGAGGCTATTAGAGGCCTGGGGGTAGTAAGAAACCACCATAGATAACCATAGGTGAGTGACAGAGAGGTCCGATTAGGGTTAGGTTTGATAGCATTTGAGGGATGAGAGGATTAGGTGACGACGGGGAAGGTGAGGGAAATGAGAGGGTTGGGGGTTCATTAGGTTTAATTTAGGAAGGGGGGAACCTGGACCGTTAATTTAATTGGGCTGGGTATTGGATCAAAATTAAGACCAAAATTGAAATAAAATAAGGCCAGATTTTAAATAGCAACTTTTAATAACTAAATAATTTATAAAAAATAATAAATAAGTACCAAAAATATCTTTGTGTACTAAAATGATTTTAAATAGTTATTTATCATTTTAAAATTTAGAAGACCATTTTATGCATAAATAAAGTAATTATACATTAGTAAGGGCTATTATTGCAAAGATATGCAATTTAGCTTAAAAAATGTAAATATAATTACAATAAATTCACTAAAAATATTTAAATACTATATTGGCATAAATAATGAATCTAAATGGCTAAATCACCACAAAAGTAATTTGAAGTATAATTATTTGATATTTATATAATAAAAAGAGGAGAAATAAATTGATTTGGAGCTTTTATAACTGTAGAAAATTATAAAAACTACTTATGCATGCTTATAACTGCATATGTACTATTTTGAAAGTATATATATGTATTAAAAATATGTGAGGGAAAAATTGGGTATCAACAGTTGCCCCTCTTTACTCGGGAATGATGAAAAGAGTTTTCGGGTAAAGAAATGATGGCTAATTTTTGACCGGATGGGATGTTTTGAAAGACAGAGGCTGGACTCTGGTCTTTGAGCTACCTACATATCTCTGGTTTTACAGGAATCAAGCCATATGTAGTTCGGGATTCATTAGCGGAATATACCAATGAAATCATTACAAGAATGGTCACGAGACTTCGGACCGGATGCAAGAGTGGTCATGGTGAACGGTTCAATTTGAGATAGTTTGGAAGGAACTGGAGTGAGGTCGCTCCTACTAGGATAGCGGTTGCTTGTTGTTCACCTGCAGATAAAGAGATGCTACAACCATGTATTTGTGCGAAAATTTAAACATGATGCAGATTCCCTTTAGACCATGAATGATGTCTTCGGACGGTTAAGGATGACGTCCTCGGACCATGATGTCCTGGGCCATGAATTGTTTAATGAGGGATTCTCAGGCTATGAAATGGTGTTCTCGGGCCATGCAGATGGTGCCTCCGAACCATGACGCCTTTGAATAATGATATGCAAATTTGAAGGATCCTCAGGCCATGGCATGGTGTCTTCCAGCTATGAGGATGATGCCTTTTAGACTATGAAGCCTTTGGATAGATTGGCGATATTTCAGCCCATGAGATGCAATAATACGATGCTACCAAGACAAGGCTTAGTCTTGTGAAATGCAGGGCAGGGCTTAGCCCGATCGAAAAAAACAGATAGTACCAGAATAGAGCAATATTTATGTAAGGAGGGACAATGCTTAGTCCCGTGAAAAGGTGGTGGCAAGGATTAGCCTCATGCAAATGTGGAGGTAGGGATTAGCCTCATGCAAATATGGAGGCATGGATTAGCCTCATGCAAATAGGGAGGCAAGGATTAGCCTCATGCAGGTATGGAGGCAAGGATTAGCCTTATGCAAATAGGGAGACAAGGATTAGCCTCATGCAGGTATGGAGGCATGGATTAGCCTCATGTAAATAGGGAGGCAAGGATTAGCCTCATGCAGGTATGGAGGCAGGGATTAGCCTTATGCAAATAGGGAGGCAAGGATTAGCCTCACACATGTATGGAGGCAGGGATTAGCCTTATGTAAATAGGGATGCAAGGATTAGTCTCATGCAGGTATGAAGGCAGGGATTAGCCTCATGCAAGTGTGGAGGCACGGATTAACCTCATGAAAATATGGAGGTAGAGATTAGCCTCATTCAGGTATGGAGGCAGGGATTAGCCTCATGCAGGTATGGAGGCAAGGATTAGCCTCATGCAAGTATGCGAGACAGGGCTTAGTCCCATGCAAAGAGCGAGTAGAAAATAAGAGTAGTGTATTTCTTAGCTGGAGATATGTTCGGTGTTTGATGTCCGGATTGCTAGTGAATTTGCTCTGTGTATACATGTTTGCAAATGCTATCGCCACGTCAAATGTGCTTGCGTTCAAAGAAAATTTGTAAGTTTTGTGAAGGGAGGTTGGTTCGTGCTTCTGTCCGCTAGCCTTGCTTTGCTCCGTTCTGGAGCCCTTATTTGAGTTTCCCTGGGTAACACCTAACTATTATGAAAAAAAGAGTTTTTTGAAAATATGCAATTATTGATAAAAGAAAGTCATTTTAGAAACATATGGATATATCAAGTGAGTTTTAGATGAACTAGTGACTGTAACACATTTCTGAGACATTGCAGCTTTCTCATGTTATACCCCAATTTTGGTAGATGATCCTTTGGGTTTTGCGGGTAATTAGCCTTGTTGATCCTTCCTCAGAATTTTGAGAATCCTTCTCAAAATTCTTCCCCAGTTTCTTAACCGATTTCCGACCGTCTGACATACGTTGGCATTGGCTAGACTTGCTTCGGAATTTTGAGGGTCCTCATTCAAAATTCTGCCCCAATTTCTGATCTTGGGGGAAATGAAAATTTTATTATGATATGACCGAACCCATAAGGCTACCTACGTATCCCCTCTTAAATGGGAATCAGGTCAACCGTAGTTCAATTACATCAGATGAGGAAATGTAAATAGTGTAAGCGTAATATCTTTTTATTATGTTTGAATTGATTAGTTTTGGCCAAATTTCTTCGTCCATTTATGCGAGTATGCGTGCTCCTCCTTTCAGCACCCTATGGACCATGTAAGGACCTTGCCAGTTGGGAGAGAATTTTCCTTTGGTTTCATCTTGATGTGGGAAGATCTTCTTCAGTACCAGCTGTCCTGGCGCAAATTGCCTTAGTTTGACCCTTTTGTTGAAAGCTCTGGACATTCCATTTTGGTAAAGCTGACCGTGACATACTGCGTTCATCCTTTTTCCATCTATGAGGGACAATTATTCATAGCGGCTCCTTATCCATTTTGCATCGCTGAGTTCGGCATCCTGTATAATTCTTAAAGAAGAAATCTCTACCTCGGCTAGGATGACAGCCTTGGTACCATAAACCAGCATGTAAGGGGTTGCTCCGGTTGATGTGCGAACTATAGTGAGGTATCCCAACAAAGCAAAAGGTAGCTTCTCGTGCCATTGTTTGTAGTTTTCTACCATCTTCCTTAGTATCTTCTTGATATTTTTGTTGGCGGATTCTACGACTCCATTCATCTAAGGTCTATAGGCTGTGGAATTCTTGTGCTTGATTTTGAAAGTTTCACACATGGCTTTCATTAGATCACTATTGAGATTGGCAGCATTATCAGTAACAAAGGACTCGGGTACTCCGAATCGGCAAACAATACGATCTTTGACAAAATCTGCAACGACTTTCTTGGTCACAGCTTTGTAAGATGCAGCCTCTATCCATTTTGTGAAGTAATCAATGGCCACTAGAATAAACCCGTGCCCATTTGAAGCAGTAGGCTCGATTGGACCAATGACATCCATTTCCCAGGCGGCGAATGGCCAAGGTAAGCTTGTTGCATTGAGCTCTTTTGGCAGTAATTTTATCATATGCACTTGGCATTGGTAGCATTTGCAGACGTACTTGATGCAATTTGTCTCTATGGTCATCCAAAAGTAACCGGCCCTAAGTATCTTCTTAGCCAAGAAAAAACCATTCATGTGCGGGCCACAGGTCCCAGCATGTACGTCCTCAAGTAGTTTAGAAGCTTCTTTTGTGTCAACACATCTTAGCAATCCCAAATCAGGAGTTCTTTTGTATAGATTTCCTCTGTTGTGGAAGAAGTGATTGGACAATCTCCGGAGTGTGCATTTCTGAGTGTGGTTTGCATGTTCCGGATACTCTCCTTTCGCCAAATACTCCTTGATGTCATGGAACTAAGGTTTTCATCTATTTCTTCTTCAACATGAGCATAATACGCCAACTAATTATGTATTCTTACTGGGATGGGATCAATGAAATTCTTATCTGGATGTTATATCATAGATGACAAAGTAGTCAATGCATCGGCAAACTCATTCTGAATTCTGTGTACATGTCGAAACTCTAACTTTGTGAACCTCTTTCTCAATTCCTGCACATGGTGCAAATATGGCAATATTTTGGAATTCTTGGTGGCCCACTCTCCTTGTACCTGGTGCACAAGAAAATCTGAGTCACCAATTACCAGTAGCTCCTGAATATTCATATTGATTACCATGTTGAGTCCTAGTATGCAGGCTCCATATTCTGCCATGTTGTTGGTGTAGGGAAATTTGAGTTTAGCAGATACCTGATAATGTTGACAGGTTTATGATACCAAAACTGCTCCAATGCCCACTCCTTTGAAATTTGTAGCTCCGTCAAAGAACATCCTCCAACCGTCGTATGCTTCGGTAATGTCTTCCCCTACGAACGACACTTCTTCATCAGGAAAATACGTTTCCAAGGGTTCGTATTCTCCTCCCACTGGATTTTCAGCAAGATAATCTGCCAATGCTTGCCCTTTGACCACCTTTTGAGTTATGTAGACGATATCGAAGTCACTTAACAGTATCTACCACTTAGCTAACTTCCTAGTTGGCATGGGTTTCTAAAATATGTATTTCAAAGGATCTATCCAGGATATGAGGTATGTAGTACAGACACAGAAGTAATGCCTCAACTTCTGGTCCGTCCAAGTCAAAGCACAACAAGTGCGCTCTAGCAAAGAGTACCGTGCTCTGTAGGGCGTGAACTTCTTATTCAAGTAATATATGACTTGCTCTTTTCTTCCTGTCTCATCAGGTTGTTCCCATAGCACATCCGAAGGCTCCATCTAATATAGATAGATAGAGTAGCAAAGGTCGCCCCAACTCTGGCGGGACCAAAACTGGTGGTGTGGACAAGTAATCCTTGATCTTGTCAAAAGCTTTCTAGCAATCCACGGTCCAACTTGTCTCGGCATATTTTCTCAACATCTTGAAGATAGGTTCAAATATGACTGTGGACTGTGCTATGAAGCGACTGATATAGTTGAGACGTCCCAAGAAGCTTATCATGTCCTTTTTGCTCCTAGGTGGTGGTAACTCCTGAATAGCCTTGACTTTAGATGGATCTAACTCAATCCCTCGACAGCTGACGATGAATCCCAATAACTTTCATGCTGGAACCCCGAATGCACACTTTGCAGGGTTCAACTTCAGATTGTACTTCCTTAACCTGTCAAAGAACTTTCTCAAGTCTACTATGTGATCTGCGACACTCTTGGATTTGATAATGACGTCATCCACATACACCTCTATATCTTTGTGTATCATATCATGGAAGATGGTTGCCATTGCTCTCATGTAGGTAGCCCCGGCATTCTTGAGACCAAATGGCATCATTTTGTAGCAGTATACCCCCAATGGTGTAATAAAAGCTGTTTTCTCCGCGTCTTCTTTGTCCATCCAGATCTGGTGATAACCTGCAAAGTAATCTACAAAATATTGGATTTCATGCTTGGCGCAGTTATCGATTAGGATGTGTATGTTTGGCAGTGGAAAGTCGTCTTTGGGACTTGCTCTGTTTAAATCCCAATAGTTAACACATACTCTGACTTTCCCATCTTTCTTCGGTATTGGCACAATGTTAGCTAACCAGGTTGGGTACTCAACTACCCTGAGAACTTTGGCTTTGATCTGCTTGGTAACTTCCTCCTTGATTTTCAAGCTCATGTTTGGTTTGAACTTTCGGAGTTTCTGCTTTACTAGCGGACACATGGGATTAGTAGGAAACTTGTGAGCCACTATGGATGTGCTTAAACCGGTCATGTCATCATATGACCATGCAAAAATGCCCTCATATTCCTTTAGGAAATGGATGTACTCTTCCTTCTCTGTTGGTGATAAGTGAATGCTGATGCGAGTCTCTTTGACGGTCTCGGCGTCCCCCAAGTTTACTGCTTCGGTTTCATCTAGATTGGACTTAGGCTTATTCTCAAAGTTTTCAACTTCTGTGACAACTTCCTCAGGTATCTCATCTTCTTCATCTGAATCACTATTCTCACGTTGCGTTGCCTCATTATATGTCACAGTCATCGGTTCATCAGGAAAAGTAATAATAACATTGTAGAAATAAAAAGTGTAGAAAATAGAAATGAATAATAAAGAGCAAATGCATTTGATTAAAATTAAACAACATCTAGACAAGTGTGGCTCAATGAATCGAGCATTTATTTTGAAATATGTAAGTCTATAAAATAGAATTACTTAAAATCTTAAATGCCTAGAATGGCTATAGAAATAAAATCTGCCAATTACCTAGGGACTCGGCGGGCCCGGGACAGTGTGGCGGTCCAGCTTCTTTGAACAGCTCCTTTCTTCATAGTCTGAATAGTGAGGACTTCTTCCTCCTCCTACTCAATTATGGCACTGCAATCCATGTCTTCCTCTTCCAAGAATAGATTCTTCAGTCCAGCTAATGCTTTCTCTTCTACAGTTCCCCATATTATATCAACTTGGTGAAAAGCTTGATCTAGATGTGGCACTGGTTGCTCGAGAGGGTAATATGGCCTGCGCCATGGAGGAAACCAATCATTATACTCTTTCCATGTGTATTAAAATCCGAGCCCAAAGGTAGTACCATGACCCTTTAACCGTATCGGTTTAGTGATACCCTGGAGATTCTTCCCCAGCCCTTTGTCGGGCTCATACCCAGACCATGCCAGTATGCTTTCTATTTTTCTACTCCACCATTTAGCTTTCTCGATGGCATTTACACGTTCAATGTGATGATAGGTCTCCCCTCCTAGCCTTCTTCTATTTCCAATAATCGGAATGGTTTGACTGGTGTAAATGGGGTTGCTCCCATCTCCGTGAATGATCATCTCCTGATGGTTCCGTTCGAATTTCACGGCTTGATGTAGTGTGGAAGCCACAGCCGCAGTGGCATGTATCCATGGTTGGCTCAACAGAAGATTGTATGAGGCCGGTATGTCGAGCACCTGAAACTCGACGTCGAACCAAGTTGGCCCCATCTGCAAGCAAAGGTTAATTTCCTCAATCGTGGCTCTTTGAGACCCATCGAAAGCTTTCACATTCATGATTCCTGCCCATATTTCATGAAAACCTTTGTCCAACCTTTTTAGAGTGTCCAATAGACAAATATTGAGGCTTGAACCTCCGTCAACCAAGACCCTGGCAATGAATTTGTCTTCAAATTGCACTGTGATATGCAATGCTCGATTATGATTCAACCCCTCAGGTGGTAGCTCATCTTCGTGGAAGATGATCTTATGACTTTTTAGTACCTGCCCTACCATATTGTCCATCTCTCCGCCGGTGATGTTGTTGGGTACATAAGCTTCACTCAACACCTTCATTAAAGCATTCTTATGCACCTTTGAATTTTGCAGTAGTGACATGATGGATATCTGAGCTGGGGTTTTATTCAAATGGTCAATGACAGAATACTCCTTTGCTTGTATTTTCCTCCAAAGGTCATTTGGCCCTATTTCAAAGCCAAGCTACTTGGTAGTGGCATCCTTACTTGGTCCTCCCAAGTGTTCAGGTGTATATACTGTTCCGGTCCTGGTCATTCCCCGTGCAGCATCAAATTCTTCTACCTTTGCCTTTCCATTTTGCCGAGCTTCGGCAATGTAATCCCAAGATATTGCTTTTGAGTGGAAAGGAGGTGGGGTTGATACTGTCACTGTAAAAGGTGTGACCACTTCTACTTCAAACGGAGCGGGGGTAGCCGCAGGTGGAGCCACCTCTACCTCAAATGGAATTGATGCAGCTACCTCAACCTCGATTGGTGACTGAGTTTGTACTACAATAGGAGTAAGTGTGACCGAAGGTGTAAAGTCATCGCCTCCCGAATAAGCCCAATTGACCCCTTAGGGTCCCATTCTTCGTTCGTCTCTATCACATGTACCCCACCACCTCTATGATCAGGGAAAGGGTTGTTGCGGACATTGGGTGCAGCTTCTTTTGTCTGTATGACCTTGTTATCAATTAGAGTCTGGATCTTATCTTTCAATGTTCGACACCCATCAGTAGTGTGCCCCTTCATACCGGAATGGTACGCATAGGTTTTATTTGGATTGACCCATTGGGATGGATTTTCTAATGCCACAACGAGAATATGAGTGACGTATCCCGTGGCTTTCAAACTCTCATACAACTGGTCGATGGGTTCAACAATGGCAGTGTATTGTCTGGGTGGCTTGCGGTCGAAATTGGGTCTTGGTATTGGATAATTTTGGCGAGTTGATGGTGAATGGAAATGAGACAGTTGGGAGTTATAAGTGTGATGGACAGTGGCTGGTTGGGAATATATGGGAGATGAGGGTTGATATGTGGGTGGTGGTGATTGATATATGGGTGGAAGTGTCTGACATGTGAGTGGAGGTGTCTGATATGTGGGTGGAGATGTCTGATATGTAAGTGGAGATTTCGGGGCTTGAGCTACCATTACTGCCCCAACGTCTCTTTTTTTTGATACGCCGCCCGATTGTAATGCCTTATTGGTGGCCTGTAATGCCTCAAAATTCGTTACCATCCCGCTTTTGATAACTTCCTCAACTCTTTCCCCAAGCTTGATGATATTGGAGAATTTATGGTTTTCAATAACTATCAATCTTTCATAATACTGTGGATCTTGTTCTCTGACGAAGAACTTGTTCATCTGTTCCTCGTCCAAAAATGGCCTGACCTTAGACGCTTCCGACCTCTAACGAGTAGCATACTTGCAGAAGGTTTCGGTGGGTTTCTTATTAAGATTCTGGATGTAGAAAACATCTGGTGCATTCTCTGTATTGAACTTGAACCGGTCCATGAAATCTGATGCCATACTTACACAATTGGACCATTTCTTGGGATCTTGGCTGATGTACCAGGACAAAGCATCTCCAGTAAGACTCCTCATAAAGAGTTTCATCCGGATCTTTTCGGCTTTCTCGACCCCGACAAGCTTGTCGCAATAGGTCCTCAGATGGACCCTGGGATCACCTGTGCCGTCAAACATCTCGAACTTGGGAGGTTTGTATCCCTCCAGTGGTTTTACATCTGGCTATATGCATAGGTCTTCATAGTTCAAACCTTCTATTCCTTTGCTGCCTTCGACACCCTGAACTCGACTTGTTAACTTCTTGAGTTCTTTAGCCATGTTTTTAATGAGCAGGTCCTTCTCGGAGGATTCTGGAGTATAGGAGATTGCTTGGATAGAGTGAGGCGCGGTTTCCACGTATATGGTGTTGTTTTGGTGAGTGCCCGGTGCCTGGGTGTAGTGGTGGTCATTAGTATTTGAGGGTCAGGAATGGGTTGTGATGTATTTTGAGGAGTATGATAAGTGGTGGTCGGCGGGTAATGAATTGGTTGATGATGGTGTTGTGGCAGAGTTGGTATTGGTAGCGGATTAAGATTTTGGGGTGGGGTTGCGTATTGAGGCGGTGCAGAAGGGTTTTGCGGATGTTGGTTTGGTGTGTTTTGGGGAGGTGCTGGGTTCTTTGTGTTTTGTTGGTTGATGTCGGGGACATTCAGGGTGAGTGACAAGTTTGCCAAGTTGCAGACCTGCTCTAGCTCTCCTTGTAGCTATAATATCTTTTGTTCCAACCTCAAGACTAGATCATTCGGTGCCGGTGTACTACGACAATCTGAAGCTTCTGCGTTCTCAGCATTCTCCTTTCGAATACCACTTAAATCATCTATTTTTGCTTTTCCTTTGCCTTTTGTATTGCTCAGAGGAGGAGGAGGTGGAGGGCCTCTAGATATGGTGTGATATGCTGATGATGCCAATATGAACGAACCAACCTTAGGGGATGGGAATAAAGAAATAAATAGACCTTTCTCAAGTGACCTCAAACACCCAAAGTTATAGCCAATTCTATGTCTCGGTGTGTTAGAGTTCCCTAAGGATCTCAAGGATCCCGGGCAGTGCTCACACCTAGACCTTTCTCAAATAATAACTGATTTAGGTGCAGTGTGGATTGCCAGCCCTAACATGCCAGAGTTCGGAGATATCTCAAGGGTCTCAAGGCAGTACACATATCAGAGGGGCAGGACCTAGTATTCTAAGAGTAAGTGGAAGTGCATGATAGTTTGAAAGAATTTAATAGAAAGGTCTTAGGACTAAAAAGAACTTCTGAAAACCATTAGTGATAAAACAGTTTGAGGGAAAGTGTAAAGAAACAATTTTGCAGCTAGAACACAAGATAGAGAACAAACAAACTTTAGGAAGTAACTTTGGCAAGCATCTTTCATACAAGGGAAGAGGGATTGGGAACATAGAAAGTACACCTTAATGGAGCACAGAGACAACATGATACATAGAGTTTTGAGGGGTTCTATAGAACTAGTAGGTAGAATGCAAGTCATGCAGCAAAGATCACAACAGAAACATATTGAAGCCATTCTAGGGAGAGTAATTAACTTAGCAGGAGTGAGGCAGAACAGACAAAGACTTAGGTGCTAGCCAAGTATTAACAAGTGAAAGCATGCTAATTACACAAAGGCAGAGTCTAGGCATGCTATATATAAAGAAGTCAGTCAAACAAACTTAGTTTCATATGTAGACATAGTAAACAGGCAAGTAAAGTGGAAACATGCTGATTACAAATTTGAATAGGCAGTATTAGACATGCTAGGTAGGCAGTAAACAAAAAAAAGCAAGAACGGACTCAGGCCACATGAACTGAAGCAGTAAGAAAACACATAGGTTTTGATTCTTAAAATTAATCAGAAACATACCTAGTTTAAAGAAAAAAAAAGACAAGATGTGAGCAAGGTATTGTGCAATTCCCAGCCTTGGCTTGCAGTCGGCTAGAATAACAGGGATCACAAGTAGCAAAGAGAGCAGAGATAGCAGAGAGAGAGCCTTTTAGAGTGTAAAGTGATAGTTTTTTGAACTATTGTTCGTGTCAGAAGTGAGAATAGGAGGGAGTTTATATAGTAATCAAGAGTTAAACAAAATAAGGTAAGGGATCAATTAAGTAGCAATCAGGAAAATTCATGGAATCAATCACACATGTAAATCAGTAAGTATTCCCTTTAATCAAGGGATAACCAATCAACGGTAAAAACAAGACAAATATTTTAAGGAAGGAAATCAAGCAAGGTAATTAGGGGTGAATGAACATGGAGTTTCAATTAAGGAAACAATCAATAAGAATCAGCAAATAACAAATAAAACAAGAGAAAAACTAATTAAGGCAGGGAGTTCAATCAAACCGAGTAGAGAAATAAGAATCAAAAGTTTTGTTAGGGAAAAGAGTTCAAATCAAACCAGGAAATAAGAACTTCAGAATAGTCAAGGGTTCAATCAAAGAGAAAATCACGTAAAGAGTTAGCAAGTCTCGTAGACAAAATAAGGTAAGAAATGAATAGTCAGGATTCGACACATAACTTTAGCGAAACAAATTGGTAAATCAAGAAAACGACCCTAATTTAAGGAGAAAAATATAGTCTTAACATGAATAGTCAAAATGAACATAAACACATAGAATCAGTAGGACAGTTGAACTAAGAAACTCAGTAGAGGCATATTAGGATAAGAAAACCACGAGACATCTAAACGGCTAAAGAAAAATCACAAGAACCAATGCAAGAACAAACAAAGAATGTCGAAAAAATTAGGGCTTTTTGTATAAACGAGTTAAGGTTAGAGCAACCATATGAAATCAGTCAAGACACATAAGAAGTAGAAGATCAAACACTCAAAACTATCAAACATTTTGGAAAAGAAATTTTCGGGAAACCCTAGTTTTGAAAAATGGAAAGCCATTCGAAAATCAGGAGATCTTTGTAAAATCGGAAGGTTTTTTGTAAAGAATCATATGAAATAGGTCCAAACATCTCAGATCTGTACAGATCTAAGAAGTTTAAAAGAAATTAGGTTTCGATAAGAACAACATAGAAGCAAGCTCAGAAACCCATAGATCTAAGGAAATATAGGAAGCTCTTACTCGGAATCACACCGGAACAGCCTGAAATAGGCGAGAAAGGACCATAGATGCAAGCAGACTACCCCTGGTCCCTTGAGGGCCCTGGAGATGGTGAGACCAGTACAAGAGAAAGGCCATCAGAGGCCTGGGGGTGGTGAGAAACCACCATAGACAACCATAGGTGAGTGACGGTGAGGTCCAATTAGGATTAAATTTGAGAGCATTTGAGAGATGAGAGGATTAGGTGACAGCGGGGAAGGTGAGGGAAATGAGAGGGTTTTGGGGGGTCATTAGGTTTAATTTAGGAAGGGGGAAACCTGGACCGTTGATCAAAACGATCAACGGCCAGGATTTGGTCGGGTATTGGGTTGAGGCACATGGGTATTGGTCTAGGTAGGTTTAGGTTAAAATTGGGCTGGGTATTGGGTCAAATTAAGACCAAAATTGAAATAAAATAGGGCCAGATTTTAAATAGCCACTTTTAATAAATAAATAATTTATAAAAAATAATAAATGAGTACAAAAAATATCTTTGTGTACTAAAATGATTTGAAATAGTTATTATCATTTTAAAAATATAGAAGACCATTTTATGCATAAATAAAGTAATTATACATTAGTAAGGGCTATTATTGCAAAGATGTGCAATTTAGCTTAAAATGTAAATATAATTACAAAAAATGCACTAAAAATATTTAGACACTATACTGTCATAAATAATGAATCTAAAATGGCTAAATCACCAAAAAAATAATTTGAAGGATAATTATTGGATAGTTATATAATAAAAAAAGGAGAAATAAATTGATTTGGAGCTTTTAAAATTGTAGAAAAATTATAAAAACTACGTATGCATGCTTATAACTACATATGTACTATTTTGAAAGTATACATATGTATTAAAAATATGTGAGGGAAAAATTGGGTATCAACAACAACCCATCCATCTTGGGAACATATAACCAACCCTGCATCCGCAACACACCGTTATCTCCGATAGAAACCTCTTTTGAATCGCCGTGTTGAACTGTGTCCTTAAGGACAAGCAAATGGGGGTCGTCATACTGACGCTCTCTGATACAATCATATAGAGAAGACCGAGAAACCACACAAGCAAGAACTCGACTCGGCTCCGAAACATGCAATCTAAAAAATTGGTTGGCCAAGGCCTAAACATCCATGGCTAGTGGCCTCTCTGATGCTGGTAGATATGCTAAACTACCCAAACTCTCCACCTTTCGACTCAAGGCATCGTCCACCACCTGTTTCTAAGGAACTGTGACATACTTGTTGTGAGGGTTGTAAGGATTTTTCTCCTTTTGAAACTCGATTCCCTACCTGTTTCTACTATTGTTGAAGTACACGGTAGTGACAGCGTCTAAGGACCAGGTCCACTTGAGAGATTTCTCAAGATCAATTTTTACTTTCTTTAGTTCAGCTTGAAGCTGCCTATTTTTCTCAAGTTCACCACATAGACTAGTTTTAACATCATTCAATTCCTTTTCAAGCTTGATGTGTTAATCATTGGCTACTTCTTTCCCTTTCTCAATACTTGCAGGCCTAAGTTCTGATTTGAGTCCCTCAATAGTTTCCTGTAGGTCAGTGATTATCACTAAAAAGTCATCACTCTCTTGCTCAGTAGCTGCAATTTTCTCTTCTAGAGTGTGCTTTTCATTGCTAAATCCTTCTATGGTTTTCTTCAAATCAACAACCACTACATCAGGTCATCTCTCTCTCATTTCTACACCATTTATTTTTTCATTCAAAACTTCCTTTTCTTTTTCAAGATTAGCTATGGTCTCATTTACATCAAGTACACAGACCACCATATCGTCTCTAGATTGTTCAACATCTCCTAGCTCTATGGTCAAGATCTCCTTATCATTAATAAGGCTATAATATGCATCAATTAGAACATTTGCTAATGACCTTAATTTCTTAGAAGAATAGGATTTCAGATTTCTCTAAACATCCCTGAAATTTACCTCATCATTTTCATCCTCTTCATCATCGTCAGACTGAGCCATCAGCGGAAACAGTGAGTCATATTTTGTAGCTTCAGTTTCCACTGCCATCATGGAGTTGTTTTCTGCATCTGGTTCCCTTTCTGATTCACTAGAGGAGTCTCCCCAAGCAGCAAGAGCCTGCTTCACAATGTTGTCAACTCCTTATCAGTTTTTTTTTTGTATTGCTCCTATTTCAGAAGTGAACAGTCTTTGATGAAATGCCCTGGCTTTCCGTACTTGTGATAGAGATCATTGTTCCTTGCCTTACTTGAACTGCCCCTCTTTGGTATACCACCATTTCTTCAAACCATCTTTTGAAACTTTTTAGTAAGATAGGCCATGTCACTATCTTCTTCACTTGAGTCACTATTTTTAGCCTTGAGCACCAAGTTCTTTTACTTCTTTGGCTCTCTCCTTTCACTGTCTTTCTTTCTTTTCATCTCGTATGTCTTCAGATTACCAATTAGCTCATCCATGGTTAGAGTTTGTAGATCTTTAGCTTCAGTGATGGCATTCACCTTACTCTCTCAAGAACCTGGTAGAACACTGAGAATTTTCCTTACAAGCTTGTTTCTGGGAATAACATCTCCAAGTGAATGAAACTCATTTATGATGGAGGTGAATCTAATGTGCATATCTTGTATAGACTCATCATCCTTCATCCTGAAGAGCTCATACTCAGTGGTGAGCATGTCAATCTTGGACTGTTTAACCTAAGTACTTCCTTCGTGTGCGGTTTGCAATGCTTCCCATATTTCTTTGCTAGAATCACAAGTTGAGACTCTGTTGTACTCATCAGGTCCTATACCACATACCGAGATTTTCTTGGCACGATAGTTCTTTTCTACGGCTTTTCTGTCAATATCACTGTACTGTTTTCTGTCTTTCGGCACCATTGGTCTAGTTTCTCCAAGCTTCTTCATAGAAATATGTGGACCATCATAGATGATGTCCCATAGTTTTGAGTCTTCAACTGTTATAAAATCATGCATACGAGTCTTCCACCAGCCGTAGTACTGACCATTCAATCTAGGAGATCTGTAGGTTGATTGTCCTTCCTCAAAGTTGGGTGGAGCAGCCATTAAGATCTTATCTAGGTGTTAACCTTTTAGAAAGAACCTGCTCTGATACCAATTCTTAGTTTATATGAGTCCACCAAACTATAGAGTACCTGGTCCTCTATGAGTTTCCACTAAGAATACTAATGAAGAAGTAAGTAAAAGAGACACGGGATTTTTACGTGGAAAATCTCACTCAAGGGGGCAAAAACCACGGCCTACACTTGTAGGCTTTCAACTTCACTAACTTGCAATCACACTATTACAAGCCACTTTGTAATGACTCTATTACAAAGAGTTCAACTCAACTAACTCGTGATACACTTACCACAAGCCACTTTGTCACTCACTAGTTACAAAGACTTTAACTTATGACTAACTCTAGTCACAACACAAACTCAGAAGGTTTGTGATTTTGGGTTTCCTAAAACACAGCTTCTAAGAAAGAAAGATAGGAGTTATAATGAAGAACAAATAACAATATTACAACTCAACTACGGATACACATAGACTCATTGTGAATGTGATCCTTTAGTGGAGTTGCCTTCTTGTTCTTGACACACTTGTGACTTCAATGCTGGATCAATACTTTAATGCTTGAGAGAATATCACTAAATTCTCAAGTGAATATTGTGTGCCTTGCACCATGTTGTTATACTATCAAAGACATTACAAGGATGATGTCAATTCTTGGTACACGCCTCTTTCCAATGGGAAGTGACTGCTGCACTATTGCATTTACAGTTGCAAGAAGTCACTTTCTCCAGTTGCTTTCCAGTTGTATAAGTTGACTTGTACTTCTATTAGAGAACACCAAGGGATCAGGTCCCTGTCGTGTTCCTCTTTGTAGCAGTTCATTAGCTGGAGTTCGTGTTGAACTTCGTTCATTTGAAATGTGTACCAAGTGAATCAGGTTCCCTATCCGGTTCTTAATAGTAAGTTTGTTATATCATCAAACATAAGAAACATAAGGCGAAGACATTGAAAACCCATCAACTTTTTGTCTTTTCTTTTCTTCATTTTGTACCTTTTATCACTTTTGCATTCCATGTCTCTCCCCCAAACTTATGCTTTTGCCTTGTGCTAAGGAAAGATAGGGTACCAAGAGAGGATCATTTTCAGAACGGATAAATGCTTGTATCATGGTTATTGAAAGTATAAGGGCTATGGCTCAACGGGGTTGACTAGGGAAATCTTTGGTAAGCTATGGATGTTTTCAAGTCTCAATTGGGATCAAAGAGAGCCTATAATCACTTTTCAAGTCGAGCTTCACTTAGGATTTTGCCTAGTCAAACATTCAGGGCAAGTTCTAGACTCATTGGCACGGGACTTGGACTTGTAAATCAATACCTCACCACACAAGCTATAGGATTGCTAAAGAAATAGAGTCATGGGCCCACAACCTTAGCTAAGATTTGAGCAACACAAATGGTTCCGATAAACCACTCGATGATTGTTTAGCCAACACAAGAGTCTTAAGGTCACAACTATCACCATCTTATACACACAATTTATTTTTAACCATAAGGTCAAAGGTAAATGTGTTAGGCCCAAGTGAAGATTTGCCTGAGGCACCATTGCTTACTAACTACTATTTACATAAAAACAAAAAGAAAAACAAAAACAAACCCTTAAGAAGGTTGTCATGCCATCCATCATCGGGAAGAGCCACCCAGTTCACACAAACTCCACCTTTGGAAAGAATCGTGGCATTAAGAAAACCAAAGGCTTATTGATCATTGAAACTTGAAAAATAAGAAGCTACGAACCAAAAAAAGAAGCTATTAAATGAAATAAGAAGCTACACTATTAAGGAAACTTGCAAAAGAAGATATGAAGTAAAATGTGGAAATTAAACTGAACATGTACAAGGGGGTTTAGATGAATATGCATAAGAAGGAATAGATATATACATGAGAGTAATTTTTATATAGACCAAGATAGAACAATAACAAAAAGTAAAATAAAAGGTAAAGTTATATACATACCAAAAGTGAAAAATAAGCATAAAGAAAGAAAATAGTGTCATAATTACAATCCAACTACCAAATCAAAAATAAAAGTAGGGTCACCCCCTCAAATGAAAGCTAGCATTGTCCTCAATGCTAACTAACTAAAAATAAGCTCAAAAAAAGATAGAGAGTGAAGAAAACTCCATATGGATCCTCCGTCTGCATGGGGTCCTGTGGTAGTATGGGCTCCTTTGACTGAGTGGGGTCCTTTGATAGCACGGGATCCTGTGGCTGGGCACCTGAATCATCTGTCCCGGGGGCCTGTGGCTGGCCAGAAGCAACACCCTCAGTTTCCTCCAACTCAATCTCAAGATCATCCACCTGGGGGATCATCCTCCTCCTCTTTGGAGCTCTCTCAATCTCGTTCTCTGGAACCTGCTCTATCTGAGCTGCTGGAGGCTGATCATGCAATAGTACCTCCAAATGCAAATGGTCAGTTGTCTTCATCTTCTCCACTTCTCCCCTAAATTCCTTAACTGACTCCTTCGAAGCCCACGTCTTATTCAGCTTCTTTGTGTATTTGCTCAGCTCCTTAAGTGTTTTCCATTGTTCAGCTTTTGGTTATCAAAGAGCTTCTTCTAGTTGTCTGAAGCTCCTTTAGAGTCTCCTCTACCAAAGCTGGCACTTATGGCTATGGGGGCACTGACTTGGCTGCCACGGAACTAGATAGCATAGATAGCTTAGAAGTTGCTGCTTACATCCAGCTGTTGATACTGGAGAGTGTTTGGTTCAATCTGTAGGCAGTCAATGGGTATGCTGAGGAGGCTGGGATATTTGGAGGGGTGGAAATAGATGGTCTGGAGGCAGGCTATGGTATGGCAATGGGAGGCTAAGAAGAAGTGACTACTTCTACTGGCTCTTTAGACTGGCCAGTAGAAGTAGTGGCTTTGACCTTGGATTCTTTGGCTTTGGGGTTGTCCTCAACCTTGAGGCTGTACCATGAAAAGGGCATCTTGGGTTTCACCTTCATGTCAAATTTTCTTTTCTCCACCTCTTGATCCTCAGAATACATTGTAAGGAAGTTCGGGAAGGGGTATGATCTGTCACCCTCATTGACCACCCTGGTGATCACCCTAGACGTGACATTCCCGATATTGATCGGGAACCCCGCTATAATAGCTGCCACTAATATCGTCCGGGAGACCGGCATGGTGTTTTCATGGGTAGTGGGGTCCAGCCTACTGCATACAAAAGTCTCCCACCCTTTTGCCTCAAAGTTTAGGGTTTTCCTCAAGATAGAAACCCCTGTTGTCAACTATTCTAGGGTGGTGCCTGGGAGAGTTAGATATGATGCCAACCACGGACGGGCTGCCTCATCAAGTGCCACCTTCTCCAAGTACAATGCTTCATCTTCCTCATTAAAGCCTAGGTATTCATTTATTGTCTTCCCATCAAACTTCACTTTCAAGTTCCGCACTTTAGTCACTTTGGTATCCTTCTTGATGTGAGAAGCATTGACGTAAAACTCTTTGACTAAGTGCATGTTTGCCTCTGACACCCTGCTGGTGAAGTAATCCCACCCCACTCGTTCATTGAATTGTTGTTTCACATTGGGGTTGTACGGTAGGAGATCCCTCTCTATGAACTGGCGCTCATGAATAAGCTACCTTAGAGGCCACCACTCCCGTAACTTGTGATAAGACAGCTCACTAACAAACTGCTTTTTCCACACCTCAGGGCTTCTAGTTCTTTCCACACCCCCGGTTCATCTCTCAACCTAAGTCTCCCCGGGAAGTCTGGAACATATTCTGGCACTGAATCAAACTCTGATGCCTCCCAGGAGGGCAAGTAGTCACTTCCCTCAGAATGGGAAGCAACTCTATCTGCAGCTTTTATGGTTTTCCTAGTTTCCCCAATTGCTTTCCGAACTGCTGGGGTCAATTTAATCATGCCTCGTCCCCTACCCCGAGAGGACTCTGCTCTACCCTTTTGTTTGGCACCACCTCCTCTAGATTTAACCATTGTCTGCAAGTACAATTAGTTGGAACTTGTTAGTGCAAAGACTAGAAGATGCAGTGCAGAAAAGCAGTTGACAGTGCAATACAAAATAGCAGACCGCGGACCGTGAAAAAAGGATCGTGGCCGCGAAGGCTGCACTGCGGATTGCGAGAAATCAACCGCCGTTGTGGAGGTGTGGGATTCAGACTACTCACTCTCTGATTCAGTTGCATCACGGACCGCGGAAAAAGGAGCGCGTCCACGGTAAGGAATCGCTGTCAGCGAAAAATGCCACCATTGACCGCGGTTATCAGGACTTAATAATCTCACAAAACAAAGATGACCGCGGAGGTCAAATTAGGGCTCAACACCTAGTGTTTCTAATTTTTCATGCATTTTAGCATTAATCAACACATTATCAATCCCACTAGGTAGTTAATAACCATTTATAACTAATTGAAACCTAATCTAATTAACACTGTGGAACCCTAAGTCAAAATTGAAATAAAGAAAAAAAGAAGAAGTAATAACTATCAATTTAAAAGAAAATAAGAACAAAATGAAAGACTAAGGGTTGATTGGAATTAGCAGATGTGAAATGCGAAACAAATGCAGCTCAGTTCTTGTGTTTGTGCAAGCTAGGGCGTGAGTGAACAGTAATTTATGATGTTTGAGAATGCAAAGAGCGAAAAGTGTAAAAGGGGGCCCTGAGGTTCTATTTATAGACAGGCCTTGGGACCCACACATTCTTACCTTCCGCGGCCGCAGTAAATGCACCGCGGACCATGGTTGTGAAATTTAGAAGAGTTGTTGCTTTCAGACCATCGCGAACCGCGAAAAATGCTCCGCAACAGCGGTAAGGCATCACTGACCATGAAAAATGCACCGCGGCAGCGGTTGGAACATCAAAGAACCTCCATTTTGGACTTTTAAGCACCGCTGACCGCAATCAATTTCTGCCTCTGCGGTAAGGCCATCGCGATTGCGAAAAATCAAGTGCGACGGCCGTCCAAACTTCAGAGAGTGCCAAATTTTTCTAGATTAGTCCTGCACTGCATCAAACATCCCTATACACATCTCACAACCAGTTAGTTCAAAAGCAAATCCTACACTAAGAAGAAAATCAAAGGAATAACAAAAAGAAAAACACATGGGTTGCCTCCCAATAAGCACCTGATTTAACATCGCGGCACGATGCAGGTTCCCATCAATCACTTGAGATGGATCAGTGCCACCACGTGGCTGTCATCAAACTTGCCAAGATAGTGTTTGACTATGTGCCCATTAACTTTGAAGATCTCACCATTTTTGTTTTTCAAATCAAGAGCACCAAACGGAGTCACAAGCACCACCTTAAAAGGTCCACTCCATTTTGATTTAAGCTTTCCCGAAAATAGTCGTAACCGGGAATTGAACAAGAGAACCAAATCACCCACTTTAAACTCCTTGCCACGAGCATACTTGTCATGAAGGTACTTCATCTTGTACTTATACAAGGACGAACTGGAGTAGGCATGAAACCGGAACTCATCAAGCTCATTAAGCTGCTCCACCCGAAGATTTGCTACCACATCCCATTCAAGATTTAACCTCCTCAAAGCTCACATGGCCTTGTGCTCTTACTCAACCGATAGATGGCAAGCTTTCCCAAACACCAACTAGTACGGAGACATACCAATCAGAGTCTTGTAAGCAGTCCTATAAGCCCACAAAGCATCATCCAATTTCTTTGACCAATAGATCCTATTTGCATTGACCGTATTTGAAAATATGCTTTTGATTTCCATGTTGGAGACCTCAACTTGCCCACTAGCTTGAGGATGGTAAGGGGTAGAAACTTTTTGATTGATACCATACTTTGAAAGCAAAGTGTCAAATGCGTTATTGCAAAAATGAGACCCTCCATCACTAATGATTGCTCTAGGAGTGCCAAATCGAGTAAAGATACTCTTCTTGAGAAAAGCCACAACACTCCGGGCCTCGTTGTTGGGTAAAGCCACGGCCTCAACTCACTTTGAAACATAATCTACGACCACAAGAATGTACGTGTTGCCACAAGAGCTTACAAATGGGGCCCATGAAATCAATTCCCACACATCAAATATGTCAACCTCAAGAATGGTGGTGAGAGGCATCTCATCCTTCTTTGAAATTCCACCTGCTTTTTGATACTCATCACATTTCTTCACAAATTCACTTACATCCTTGTACAATGTCGGCCAATAAAAACCACAACTAAGCACTTTTGAAGCTGTCCTCGCCCCACCATGATGACCACCGTAGGGAGAGGAATGACAAGCATCTATAATACTCATTTGCTCCTGATAGCATCAAGAACAAGGATATAGTTAAGGACAATGATAGAGATGATAGAGTTTTGGAAGCTCCAAGGCCATTTACAAGATCTCAAGCTAAAGAGTTGCAAGCTAAGGTTGCTAGACTTCAATGGCAAATAAAGAAGCTTTTAATTGTAGAGGAAGAGCTCAAGCCCAAAGGAGATGAATTGTCCAAGTTTTACAATTATTTGGTAGTCCAAATTGAAGTCCAAGAGGAGGAAGATTGGGTACCAAATCAGCCCTTGAAGTCCACCAATAAGGCTCAAAATGACCTTAAAAGAGGTCCAAAAGGGGGTGTTTCAAAAGGAGCCCAATTGGAGTCCAAACCAATGGCCCAAACTAATAGTTTTAAGGCCCAAATCTGCCCCAAAAGGATTTGGCCGCCCCCCACTTAATTTTGATGGTTTTTGTTACCCCTTAGGAGCCACCTACCTAAGTTTGATGGCTATTGTGACCCCTAGCAGCCCCCTACCTAATTTAGATGACTTTTTAGCAACCCCCTACATTATTTTAAGTGCTTTTAACTCCTATAAATAAGGAGTTCTTCTCATTCATAAGACACAACATTTATTGATTAAGCATATCATATTTTGAGAGTTCTTTTGAACCTTTGTTACTTGTGCTTTGAGATTTATCTTTCAACCTTTACTAGTTCTTAGTTCAAGGTAGTAAGATTACTTCTCTTTTATGATATCTTTGATTCCTTTGTGGTATTCTTAGAAGGCGATTAATACTAGTTATTAATTGTTGTCTCAAGTTACTCGTAAAGTGGTCAAGATCCGAATCTATTGTTTTGATTTGCTTTTTAAGTAAAGGCGTTTGATTTCTTCCATAAATCAAGACGTTGTTACTTTGATCTTGTCAAGGCTATAGAACTTACGTTCTTGGAAGTTCTTGGAATTCTTTCCTTGAATTCGTCCCATATCCTTTATTTTCGTCTCTTTAATTCTAGTTGTTCAATTCCTTGTTGTTATTGCTTCCGCATTTACTTCTCAAATTCTTACTCTAATTTGGATTCCCGACCTAGTTGTTATCAAGTGGTATCAGAGCGGTTTTTATCGAGATTTCGTTCTTGGTAAGTCTTGGAATTTCTTGAATACTAAGAGCAAAGAAAAGAAAAGAAAAGAAAAATTAAAAAAAAACGAAAATCAGTTTTTAGAACAAAAAATAGAATTGCGTGCTCTCCGGGATATTTCTTTTGTATCTAATTTGTTACCAAAAATTAACAAAGGAAACAAGAAGAGGGGATCCTAGATTTTCTTACTCTTTCTAATCTAAACATATAATCCTTTCCTTTTTGTTCGCATCATGTTTCAACCGAGCCTAATAGTTCTAGGATTTGGTTTTTCTTTCATTAGTTCCCCAAAAATCTGAATTTTACTACTAAGAATTTCATACGAGTTGGGTTTAATTATAAATCTACAAAGTATTTTGTTCAAAGGTTATTCCGAGAAAAAAAAAAGAGCTAAGTTTTGTGATACAGTTTACACTTTTTTTTTAAAGATGTCGCGTACAGGTAGTGATGATGAACGAAGGGTTCTCCAAGAAGCTGAAATCAAAGCAAGAAATAATTTTACCTTGCAAGCTATGCATCAACAATTTGAAAGGTTGAATTTGCAACTCCAAGAGATGAGGGATACCATTGCTGATCAAAATGATACAATAGCTGAACTTAGGAGGGAAAATAATGTTAGACCCCAAGTTAGGAGAAATGTACCCTATGCTCCTATTGTAAATCAAGAAAACCCTATAGATGATTTTAATGATATTGATTTTGATAGGGTGGGAAGAGATAGGAGGGGACAAAGAGGTAGAGTAGAAGATGATAATATAAGTAGTATAAAGATGAAGATGCCATCATTCAAGGGAGCAAGGGACCCAGACTTGTACCTTGATTGGGAGAGAAAGGTTGAAGCCATCTTTGATTGTCATAACTACTCTGAGGGTAAGAAAGTTAAACTTGCTGTTGTTGAGTTTTCTGACTATGCTGCAATTTGGTGGAAAAAGCTTGCTAGGGACAGATTGCAAGAAGGACAAGCACCAGTTGCTACTTGGGCTGAGATGAAGAGGGTGATGAGGAAGAGATTCGTGCCATCACACTTTCAAAGAGAGCTACAACAACGTCTTCAAACATTGAAGCAAGGGTCCATGTCTGTGGATGAGTACTTTAAGGCTATAGATATGACTATGATCCAAGTTAATTGTACAGAGGAAGAAGAGGCTACAATGGCTAGGTTTTTAAATGGTTTAAATAAGGAAATAACTGATGTAGTAGAATTACAGCAATATGTAACAATAGATGAGTTAGTTGATTTGTCTGTAAAGATAGAAAATCAAAATAAAAGAAAGCAGACTAGCTCGTGGAAAGGTCGGACAAGCACCATCTCCAAGAAGCCATAGCCATATAATGAAATGAAGAGTTCTTCTAGACCTCAAGAAGACAAGGGTAAAGGTAAATTTGAGAACAAAGAGGGAGGTAAAACCTTTAACCCTAAACCTTTTACACCTTCTAGTTCTATTCAATGTCATAAATGTAAAGGAAGGGGACATATGATGCATGAATGTCCAAGTAGAAGAAACATCATTCTTAGAGAAGATGGAGGATATGAGAGTGAAAAAGGTGAGGGAGAAGAAGAGGGAGATGTGAGTGATGAAGATGATGTAGAACTACCTAATGAGGGCATGATTGGGGTAGTTAGAAGGATTATGACTATCAATTTGGCAAGCAATAGTGAAGAACAAAGGGAGAATATATTTCATACTAGGTGTGGGATAAAGGGAAAAACTTGCTCTATGATCATTGATAGTGGTAGTTGTGCTAATGTGGTGAGTTCATACTTTGTGGAAAAATTGGGACTTGCATGCATGAAACACCCTACTCCATATAGACTCCAATGGTTAAATGATAGTGGTGAACTAAAGGTAAACAAACAGTGCATGATTTCATTTAATGTTGGTAGATATAAGGATGATATTCTTTGTGACATAATACCTATGCAAGCTTGCCATATCTTACTGGGTCGTCCTTGGCAGTATGACAGGAATGTTTTTCATGATGGAAGAAAGAATAGATATTCTCTTGAACTAAATGGCAGGAAATTTACTCTTGCACCTTTATCTCCTTCTCAAGTGTTTGAAGATCAAAAGAGATTAAGAGAAACAATGGGAAAACCAAGGGGAGAGATAAAAAGTGAGCTTGAGGAAAAAGAAAAGAAAGAAGGCCAAGAATTAGAAAAAAAGAGAGATGGCCGAGAGAAAGAGAGAGAGAGGGCAGCAATTTGAGAGAAGAGATAAAAAAGGGTTTGAATGAAAAAATAGAGAGTCTTGGTGAGAGGAAAGAGGTTAAGGAAAGAAAAAAAGAGAGTTTTTATATAAAAACCAAAGAGTGTTTAAATGCAAGAAAAGAGGGGCTGCCCATAATACTACTTACTTACAAAGAGACTTTGATTAATTCTGAGTTGCTAACTTCTTCTTTGCCAAGTAGTATTTCTTCTCTTTTGCAGGATTTTGAAGATGTCTTTCCAGAAGATATTCCTAATGGATTGCCACCTTTACGTGGCATTGAGCATCAAATTGATTTTGTACCTGGATCACAAATCCCAAATAGGCCAGCCTATAGGAGTAATCCAGAAGAGACAAAAGAACTTCAAAGGCAAGTTGAGGAGTTGCTTGAGAAAGGTTTTGTGAGAGAGAGCATGAGCCCTTGCTCGGTTCCTGTCCTATTGGTACCAAAAAAGGATGGAACTTGGAGGATGTGCGTGGATTGTAGAGCAATCAACAAGATTACGGTAAAGTATAGCCACCCTATTCCTCGTCTTGATGACATGTTGGATCAATTACATGGATCCAAAATCTTTTCTAAAATTGATCTAAAAAGTGGTTACCATCAGATTCGAATGAATCCTGAAGATGAATGGAAAACTGCTTTTAAGACCAAATATGGGCTTTATGAGTGGTTAGTTATGCCTTTCGGCTTGACTAATGCACCTAGTACTTTCATGAGATTAATGAATCATGTTTTTAAGGATTTTCATGGAAAATTTGTTGTGGTGTACTTCGATGATATCTTGGTCTTTTCTAACACTTTAGAACAGCATGTAGAACACCTAAAACAAGTTTTTGAAGTTCTTAGAAAGCAATATTTATTTGCTAATCTTAAAAAGTGTACTTTTTATGTGGATCGTGTGATTTTCTTGGGTTTTGTAGTTAGTTCTAAAGGAGTTGAGGTTGATGAAGAGAAAATCAAAGCAATAAAAGAATGGCCTAAACCTAAGAGTGTAACTGAAGTTAGGAGTTTTCATGGACTTGCTAGTTTTTATAGGAGGTTTGTGAGAGACTTTAGTACCATTGCTTCTCCTTTAACTGAAGTTATTAAAAAGGATAAGATTTTTAAATGGGGAAAAGAACAAGATGATGCTTTTAACTTGTTGAAAGAAAAGTTATGTTCTGCTCCATTGTTACAATTGCCTGATTTTTCTAAATCTTTTGAAATTGAATGTGATACTTCGGGCAAAGGAATAGGTGCTGTTTTGATGCAAGATTCTAAACCTATTGCCTACTTTAGTGAAAGGTTAAGTGGAGCCACATTGAACTATTCCACTTATGACAAAGAGCTATATGCTTTGGTATGGGCTTTAGCCACATGGCAACATTACTTGTGGCCAAGAGAGTTTGTCATTAAAACTGATCATGAATCCTTGAAATACTTGAAGAGTCAAGGTAAGGTTAGTAGAAGGCATGCTAAGTGGGTTGAATTCATTGAAACGTTTCCTTATGTAATTTCTTACAAACAAGGGAAAGAAAATGTTGTTGCTGATGCACTTTCAAGGAGGTATGTCTTAGTTTCTACCCTGACTTCTAAATTAATGGGTTTTGATCAAATCAAGGGACTTTATGCTAATGATGTTGATTTTGGCAAAATTTTTGCAGATTGTAAGTTGATTCCTTTTGAGAGGTTTAACCTCCAAGATGGCTTTCTCTTCAAGGAAACTAAGTTGTGTATTCCTAATTGCTCTTTACGTGAAGTATTTGTAAGGGAAGCACATTGTGGAGGGCTTATGGGACACTTTGGAGTCCCAAAGACACTAGACATACTGGCCGAAAATTTCTTTTAGCCTGGAATGAGAAAAGATGTTGAAAGAATGTGCGCACAGTGTTTGGAATGTAAACAAGCTAAATCTAAAGTGTTACCACATGGTCTTTACACGCCATTACCTGTTCCTACTTCGCCTTGGATTGATATTTCCATGGATTTTGTGTTAGGTTTGCCTAGAACAAGATATGGTAAGGATAGTATATTTGTTGTGGTAGATAGGTTCTCCAAAATGGCTCATTTTATTCCTTGTTTAAAGACTAATGATGCCTCACATGTTGCTGATCTTTTTGTAAAAGAGGTTGTCAAATTTCATGGTATACCTAGAACTATTGTTAGTGATAGGGATGCTAAGTTTTTGAGCCACTTTTGGCGTGTGTTTTGGGGGAAGTTAGGCACTAAATTGTTGTTTTCTACTTCTTGTCACCCACAAACTGATGGACAAACTGAAGTAGTTAATAGAACCTTAGGAAACATGTTGAGGGCTATTTTGAAAGGTAAATTAACTTCATGGGAAGATCACTTACCTATGATTGAATTTGCTTACAATAGAACAATTCATTCTTCTACATGTATGTCTCCTTTTGAGGTTGTTTATGGTTTTAATCCCTTCACTCCCCTTGATTTATTACCATTACAAACTAATGATATTGCTAATCTTGATGGTAGGACAAAGGCTGAGATGATGAAAAAAATTCATGAACAAACAAGGCTTGCAATTGAGAAGAAAAATGAGCAAACTGCCTTGAGAAAGAATAAGGGACGAAAGCAAGTTATTTTTAAACCTGGAGATTTAGTTTGGGTTCACTTTAGAAAGGAGAGATTTCCTTCCAAAAGGAAGTCAAAGTTGCATCCTAGAGGAGATGGCCCATTTCAAGTCCTTGAAAGGATTGGAGACAATGCTTACAAGTTGGACCTTCCTGGTGAGTTCCAAGTAAGTGCCACATTTAATGTTGCTGACTTATCTTTGTTTGATGTAGGATCGAATTCGAGGACGAATTCTTTTCAAGAAGGGGGGAATGATAGCATCAAGAACAAGGATATAGTTAAGGACAATGATAGAGATGATAGAGTTTTGGAAGCTCCAAGGCCATTTACAAGATCTCAAGCTAAAGAGTTGCAAGCTAAGGTTGCTAGACTTCAATGGCAAATAAAGAAGCTTTTAATTGTAGAGGAAGAGCTCAAGCCCAAAGGAGATGAATTGTCCAAGTTTTACAATTATTTGGTAGTCCAAATTGAAGTCCAAGAGGAGGAAGATTGGGTTACCAAATCAGCCCTTGAAGTCCACCAATAAGGCTCAAAATGACCTTAAAAGAGGTCCAAAAGGGGGTGTTTCAAAAGGAGCCCAATTGGAGTCCAAACCAATGGCCCAAACTAATAGTTTTAAGGCCCAAATCTGCCCCAAAAGGATTTGCCCCCCCCCCCACTTAATTTTGATGGCTTTTGTTACCCCTTAGGAGCCACCTACCTAAGTTTGATGGCTATTGTGACCCCTAGCAGCCCCCTACCTAATTTAGATGACTTTTTAGCAACCCCCTACATTATTTTAAGTGCTTTTAACTCCTATAAATAAGGAGTTCTTCTCATTCATAAGACACAACATTTATTGATTAAGTATATCATACTTTGAGAGTTCTTTTGAACCTTTGTTACTTGTGCTTTGAGATTTATCTTTCAACCTTTACTAGTTCTTAGTTCAAGGTAGTAAGATTACTTCTCTTTTATGATATCTTTGATTCCTTTGTGGTATTCTTAGAAGGCGATTAATACTAGTTATTAATTGTTGTCTCAAGTTACTCGTAAAGTGGTCAAGATCCGAATCTATTGTTTTGATTTGCTTTTTAAGTAAAGGCGTTTGATTTCTTCCATAAATCAAGACGTTGTTACTTTGATCTTGTCAAGGCTATAGAACTTACGTTCTTGGAAGTTCTTGGAATTCTTTCCTTGAATTCGTCCCATATCCTTTATTTTCGTCTCTTTAATTCTAGTTGTTCAATTCCTTGTTGTTATTGCTTCCGCATTTACTTCTCAAATTCTTACTCTAATTTGGATTCCCGGCCTAGTTGTTATCAGCTCCTCCACCGGAATATATCTCCGGATTACACCATCATTGCAGATTTTGAACAAGTAAGGCTCGTCCTAATAGTAGTCCAAGCTATCTCGTTTAAGCTTCTTCTTTTGGTTAGAAGAGAGCTCATACGGAACAATACCGGTTACAAGGAAATTGGCAACATCCGCAAACCAATGCATGTTATTCACTGATACAGAGAGGAGTTGCTCATCAGGAAATGAATCATTAATCTCGAGGCCATCACGGTACCTCCCCTCCTCCTCCAAGCAGGACAAGTGGTCCGCCACTTGGTTTTCATACCCTTTTCGGTCCACAATCTCAAGATCAAACTCTTGAAGTAATAAGACCCATCTCATCAACCGTGTTTTGGAATCCTTCTTCGTCATCAAGTAGCGGAGTGCTGATGGTCGGTATGAACTATCACCTTGGCACCTATGAGATAAGGCCTAAACTTCTCCATTGCGAACACAATTGCCAACAACTCTTTTTCCGTCACCGTGTAATTCACTTGAGCATCATTCATTATTTTGCTTGCATAATACACTGGGTGAAACATCTTATTCACTCTTTGACCCAAGACCACTCCTACCGCAACATCGCTTGCATCACACATGAGCTCAAAAGGTAAGCTCCAATTGGGTGCGGTAATAATGGGAGTGGTTGTCAATTTGTACTTTAGGAGTTCAAAAGCTTTAATACATTCCTCATTGAACACGAACTTGGCATACTTTTCCAATAACTTGCATAAGGTATTCACTACCTTAGAAAAATCTTTGATGAATCTTCGGTAGAACCCTGCATGCCCCAAAAAACTCCTAACCCCTTAACTGAAGTAGGAGGAGGAAGCTTTCAGATCACTTCAATTTTAGCCTTGTCCACCTCTATTCCGTGCTTTGAGATCTTATGGCCGAGGACAGTGCCCTCCTCGACCATAAAGTGGCATTTTTCCCAATTGAGCACAAGTTTGGTCACTTCACACTGGGCCAACACCTTGTCAAGATTCTTCATACATTCATCAAATGAGTCACCCACAACACTGAAGTCGTCCATGAACACCTCCAAAATGTCCTCCATCATGTTGTTAAATATGGCCATCATACACCGCTAAAATATAGCCGGTGCATTACACAACCCAAATGTCATCCTAGAAAAGGCAAAGATACCATACAGACACATGAAGGTGGTTTTCTCCTAATCTTCCAGAGCAATCAAAATCTGGTTGTACGCAAAGTACCCATCCAATAAACAGTAGAAGGCATGCCCAACAAATCTATCTAGCATCTAGTCAAGAAAAGGCAATGGAAAGTGATCCTTTCGGTCACTTTGTTCAGCTTGCTGTAGTCCATACACACCCTCCATCCGGTAACAGTCCTGGTGGGAATCAACTCATTTTACGCATTGGTAACCACAGTCATACCAACCTTCTTCGGCACACATTGCACCGGCGAAGTTCAAGAGCTATCCGAGATGGGGTACACAACCCTTGCATCCAACCACTTGATCACCTCCTTTTTGACAACCTCTTGCACAGCCTCATTTAACCTCCTCTAATGTTCCACGGAGGGCTTGGAATCTTCCTCAAGAATAATCTTGTGCATGCAAAAGTTGGGGCTGATCCCAGGATATCAGCTAGAGTCCATCCAATTGCCTTCTTCCATTTTTAGAGCACTGCCAATGTGGCATCACCTACATGTTAGTAAGACAAGAGGAAAGAATAACTGGAAAAGTTGAACTAAGGCCTAAGAATTCATACCTAAGGTGTGGAGGCAACGACTTCAACTCCAACACGGGAGGTTCCTTAATTGAGGGCTTTGTTGGTGGAGTCTTCCTATTCTCAAGATCCAAAGAGAGCTTCCGAGGCTCATAAGAGTAAGAGCCCATTCCATGTAAAGCATTGACACACTCCACCCGGCCTTCATCCTCATTTACATCAAGGTTCAATAATACCGCTTCTAGAGGGTCCTCCAAATTGAATCGCTGCACTAGTATCATCAACTATCACTTCCGTGACAAGATCAACGAAAGAGTTCACTCAGTACTATTGGGTTGCTTCATTTACTTGCACATATGAAAGACCACTTTTTCATCACCCACCCGGAAGGTGAGTTCCCTTATTTACACATCAACTAAGGCCATCCCAGTTGCAAGGAAAGGTCTTCCCAATATGATCGGAACCTCACAGTCCAAGATCATAAAATCAGCGGGCAAAATGAACTTGTCCATCCGAACAAGAACATCATCTATAATACCAAGCGGCCTCTTCATAGTTCTATCCGCCATTTGCAACCTCATTGAAGTAGCCCTCGGTTGCCCAATACCCAAAGTTTTGAACACGGAGTAAGGCATCAAATTGATACTTGCACCCAAATCGCACAATGCCTTTGCAAACTTTGCGCTCCCAATTGCACTTACTTAGTGAGTCATTTTGATGGTCCCACAGTCCATGGATCTCTTTTTAGTCACCAAGTCTTTCATGAACTTGGCGTAACCCAGCATTTGCTCAAGAGCTTCCACCAAAGGAACATTGATTGATAAGCTCTTCATCATGTCAATAAATTTTCTAAATTGGTTCTCATTCTTTTGTTTCGCAAGCCTTTGGGGGTAAGGTGGAGGAGGCCTTGTCAAGGGAGCCTTAGCCTTGGGCACTACCATTTTTGGTATGTCTATTACGTGTTCCCTAGACAAGTTCACATCATCTTGGGCCTCCACCTCATCATCATGTACATCAAACCTCACTTCCGCGTTCACATTCTCTTCTCTCACTTGCTCATCAACTAAAGGAACATCATCATCTTGCACTTGAATCTCATCACTCATAATTTCCTTTTGCTTGGAGGTATTCATATCACCACCTCGACCACATCTAGTAATCACCGCCATTGCATGCCCATCGCTACAAAAAAATTGGAATTAGCATCGAATGTCATCGCTAATCTATCGCTATAACGCTCGTAGCTAGCAGAATTTCTTGATAATCTGTTGCTAATCCGTCGTAAATGAGATTAATGATGGATTTCTCTTTTTAGCTACAGAATTTTTTCATCGCTAAAACCTAATTTTTTAGTAGTGGGTGTTGTTCCTATTACACCCCATATTTTCGTACATGAAAATATGCAATAAATAAATTAATGAAAGCTCGGAAGTGAGATGTCACGTCCCGCAGTATTACATTACGTTGATGTTACGCTTTGCAGTATTAAGTTACGACGATGTTGCACCCTGAAGTATTGTACGTTAAAATTTCGTTTTCAGTTAACCGATGTAAGAATCGGGGATGAGATCATCTTGACGTTAATGTACTTATATTATTTATAGCAAGCAATAAATAAGTGTTATAAAGAATAAGAGGGTACACGGATTAAAGAAAACGAGTTTCGTTGAAAGTGGTTAATTTGGAATAAAATACGGGTCGAGCGATAATACCCAATAACTATGAACTAGCACCATGCAAGGTACCATATGACTACGGTAGTATAATATAAAAAGTATATATAAAGTATTTTAAAAATAAATAAAATTTTAAGTAATTTGTGGTAATTTTTAAATTATGCGGGTAATGGATTAGTTAACGGATAACGAAACATTACCCGGTTAATTAATAAGTGGATAAAAATTAACATCCCACCCCCACCCAACGTGGCAAGAAGCCACAGACCTAGAAAATGACTAAATAGTCATAATTCTAGGTGTTAGAAAGCTAAGTCTTAGAAAGAATTAAAGTTTATCTAATCTGCCATGAGTTCCATTTAGTTTTCAAAAACCAAGACTTAAAGCTACACATTCATTTCATTGCTTTGGTTTTCAAAAACCAAGAACATTGGGTTGGGATTCCTTTCATCAACACCCTTATCCAAAAGAATTTCAATTGAAATTTCAAGAGCAACAACAATTTACAATTGCTTTCTAATTTGATCCAAAAACGTGAAAACAAACGTTTCATTCTGTCTTGAACCACAAAAATGATTTCGTTCATCAATTCAAAAATTTCGATTGAAATTTCAGTCCAAATTTTGTTTCAATCCAAGCTTCAAGCATAGGTTTCGTTCAAGAATTTCGCAGAAACAGGTATGTTAAGGCTCTCCCTTCTTTCTTTTTGCATGGTCCAAATTATACTGAAGAAACGAGCAAATACACAGTTTTTATAAATTACTCTATTCATAGAAATAGTAGGGGTGTCTATATTCTTGATTCCCCATGAGAATTATTATTATTATCTTTTGTTCATGGGTCTCAGAATATACGCAGTTGGAAAAGTTTATCCGGAAGGAATATCGAGATTATTATGTATTTTCCATGCAGTTCACTCATTTATACATGTGCATTGACCCATGACCAGATGGCGTTATATACGTGTATATATGTAAATATATGTATATGTGATATGAGAAAAGGTTACGATGTTATATACGCACCACCACTTAATCAGCTGGTATATGATGATAATGTTGCCCACAGTGGTTGAAATATGATTCAAACGGCGTTATATATGCGTATATATGTATGTATACTGGTATACGATGATGATTTTGCCCACAGTGGCCGATATGATATGATGGGATGCCCTCAGAGGCTGAAGATGTTATGAAACATGTACCTATACACGACATGACATTCATACGCTATGCATGACGCTAAAAGTAATTTATGATTTACAAAGTTATTCAGACTTACAGGCTGAGTCATGTACTCTATATTTCTTATGTACTTATTTATGTGCCTTATATACTCGGTACATTATTCGTACTGACATCCTTTTTGCTTGAGGACACTGCATTTCATGCCCGCAGGTCCAAATAGACAGGTCGAGAGCCCTCCAAGTAGGTTATCAGCTCAGCGTAAGATGTTGGTGTGCTACATTTGCTTCGTAGTTGTGTGTTTGGTTAGTATGATTTTGACGTGTATTGTTTGGTATGGAGGGACTCTGTTCCGACCTTTATGACAATTATGTACTCTTAGAGGCTTGTAGACATATGTCGTGTATGTGAAAGATTGTACGGCTTTGTCGGCCTATGTTTTGAGTTTATAAATAATTATGTTGGCCTATTAGGCCCGTATGTCATGTGTATATGATAATGAAATAAGAAAAATATATTACGTTGGTACTCGGTTGAGTAAGGTACCTGGTGCCCATCGCGGCCTATCGGTTTGGGTCGTGGCAAAAGTGGTATCAGAGCAGTTCTGTCCTAGGGAGTCTACAAGTCGTGTCTAGTAGAGTCTTATTTATGGGTGTGTAGTGCACCACACTTATAAGCAGGAGGCTACAGGGCATTTAGGACTCTCACTCTTTCTTCTTACTATAGATCGTGTGGTAGAGCTCACTTATAAGAATTCAAGTCTCGAACTTCTATTCGTAATAAGACGATGCCTACATTTAGAAAGACGATCGATAAGAGATACAACTATGGGATTATTGATTTAGAGGAACTCGATTTTGCATCTTGCTTATGATAAGTAAATGTGAGGTCTTTAGCAAATCATGGATGTACTGAAAGGTGTAAGCCTCTTGATAAGGGACCTTAAGGCAAGAATATTTATCCACCTTTATGGTAAAAGACAATGCTTTTAGAAGTAAAATAAGCAAGGTGAAGAAGGGTACAAGGCGCCCAGTTAATGAAGATTATCGGTATTATAGTTCCGGCAGAAAAATATAAGCATTAAGAGTTACCCTCAACAGTAACAGAGATATGTAAAATTGGTCGTACCCATCTCAGTTATGCCCTATAGGGGCTAACAGGTGTAGTTTAAGAAAAAGATGGAACATCAGGACCTGACTGGGGTTAGAGTAAACCAAAATGGTGAATGGATTGTTTGCAACACATTTCCAAAGGATATTGCAAGTGTGCTAGTAGATCTCCTTGTGGGACACCTAGATGGTGCACCCTAAAATATTAAAGCTAGATATAGGAAGTGAAAGCCTGGAAGGGATAAATATTACCTTAGTGTGACTCATCCCTAGTAGAGCGAGGACGTTGAGCAACCCGAAGAGCTGATGAATGAAGCAAGGAGAGCTAAAAGCAAAAGAATGTGGTGTTGAAGTTTTCACAAGAAAAAAGATATGCAGAAATAATGGCAGTGTAATGAGAAGAGAGATAAGAAAGAATTATGAATAAGGTGTGATACATGAATGATAACGGTAGAGTATTACAGAACCTATAGTCAAATAAAGAAAGAGACGAAAGGTGATGGGCCTTAAGAAAACAAAGTAGTATAGGCCATATAGTCACATCCTCATTTCGGGGAATAAGTTCGTGACTCTAACGTGATTACCAGAAGGGAGAATTAAACCCCAGAATAAGAGAAATTAGTATGGACTGGTGAATAAGATAAACTAAACATGAGCAAGGAACTGAGTGATTTGATAATAGTCAGCATCATGAGAATTTCAGATCACGTTCCAGCAATAATAGAATGGACAACAAAAGAAGAATCATGGAAAATTTAGAGAATGGTCATTCCGGAAGATGCTTCCCTAAAGAAAGCAAGAGGAGCAAAGTTAAGCTTAAGGGAATGTATGTGCCAGTTACACCATTGTGAGTAAGGATTTTGTTATCCTTAGTCTAGAAGGATTATCACAAGGCGAGTAAGGGTCATTAATAATGTGAAGGGCGCCAAAGATGAAGAGGAAAAAAATATCTATAAGCAGATTGTCGTAGCTCTAACTCTTAGTACTCCCCAAAAGGGGGAATATGGAATGATGTGACATTACATCAGAATTAAGTAGTTCTAGTAATTATGGAATAGTAAAGTAAGAATACAATAAAACGAAAAAGGGATGAGATTGAACTTCTTCAAAGCCTACAGATATGCTACGATACCAGAACATTGTTCAAGCACGATGTCAAGGAGAGGAAGTAAAGGTTCCTGCCTGAGCTGTTGTTAATTATTGAGCCAGTGCGAGACGTAAGGTAAGACAAAGGAAATAATCCAATAAGATTATGAGGAATATTGACATGAGAATGGGCCAACGAGTAGTTAGTAATTGGTCAGGATGATCCCAGTTATCTCTATTTATGGGAGAAACTTGACCGGAATCCATGATGATTTAAACTCCCCATGAACCCTTACATTCGAGGACGAATGTTCCTAAGGGGGGAAGGGTGTTACAACCCATATCCACACGCGTTAGTTCATGCCATATATTAGTTAACATAAATTCAAGAAGGAATTACCTTTGAGATGATAAGAAGTTAATCTTATTGGTCTTAAGTGATACAAGGGTGTATAAGGGCGATTAACAAGTATTAGAAGTTAAACGAATCAAGGATGTGGTAACTCGTATTTTTAGGTAAACCTTGAGGTTCTTAATATACTCAAGGTCATGTATTAAGGTGTTTGAATCATATAATATCCGTATCATAAGTCTTGAAGTCAAACGAGTTATGAAACAAAAGTCGACAAACGTTGTCGCAACTTAGGTTCATAATTTTACTTAAACATTAGGTTAAATGTTTCTAAGCTTTTCTCCTAATTTACAAGGAATTATGGGGTGATCTACCCAACAAATTAAAGATCTACGAGTCTAGTTTCCAACTCATTAAACCATTTGTCAATACGATCTCGGAGTATAGAGATATTCATATTTTTGCAAGCCTGCGCAGATTGGTAGATGACAAGTAGGTGCATCACCTACTTGCCAAAATGATAGGACAAAATTAAAAGACCTAAGTCGGCCAAGAGAGGAATTTTAATGGGTTATGAACTCAGTTATTTCATCCATATTTCAGACCCTCAAAGCCAAAGTTAATCCCTGCAACTCCTCCCTAAAAATCCCACACAAACCCTAGTCGATTTTCCCTCTCTTTCAAGTTCTATTTGAAGGTAAAACCTAGAGTTTGAAGAACCAAGGGAAGGGCTGAGTTATCCAACAAGTAAGGTAAGTTACTGCCATCTTTCATACATTTTTCTATGTTGTGAATTCATGGTAATTCGTTCTATACATGTAAGAACTCACGGGACGGTGATCGGAAGCCGTGAGTTCGAATTATTCACTTGTAGCGGACTGTTTTGTGGACTGTTTTGTGTTGCTATTGGGCTGCGTGTTTTACTACTATTTTGTGGATTTTTGGAGGTGGAAGGGTGTGGAGGAACACCATATATATGTAGGGTTATGGGCTGATAGTGATTCGTAACATTTCCGGGTCATTTGACACGACTACGGTGGTCGTCGTATGTATGATGTAATAAGGTTGTGCGTGGACTGTTTTGGGAGGCTCAATATGTTTATTATTGATGTTGTTTGGGCTGTTTGGTGATTGTTTGGAATGGTGTGAAGTCATATATATAGGGGAGGTGCTGTCCGTTTCAACGTAAAATAGGTTGTGGTCGATACATAATAGTTATGACGCTTAAATGATAACGATAGTATCGTTTCTCTTATTGTAGACTAAGGAGTTGTGACAATTGCATAGCTTGTGATTGGGGCAGTATATACAAGGTATGTGAGGCTATCCCTTTTCTTCTTTTGCACGACTCCGATTGTACATAATGTAATGAACGAGCTTCCAAAGACACTCTACTCTTAGAAGCTAGCAGTACTTACATTGCTTTCCCTCTTATGGAACGATTAATGTTAATTTTGCTTATCTTATTCTTATGTTATCAATGTTGTTGGTACTTCCTGATTCTTATAAGGTTCGTAATGAAGAGTTGGTCCTAATAACGTGTACAGAGGATACCGACCTTACGTCACTCCGAAAGGTTTAGAATGTGATTCCATGAGTCGAGCATGCATTATATATATATATCTATTTTACTCTAACGAGCCGCGCTATAGTCGGCTGGGTACGACACCTATTGTGCAACCACTGATCAGTTGGGTTTAACCGAGCTCCACGTGGCCGGGTACGATTCTACCGAGCCTTATAATGGCCGAGTATGTTTTTACCGAGCCTTTTATTGTCGGGTACGATATGATGATGACGATGCCCACAGAGGCGTATGTTTTAAAAGTTTATGTATACATACATATGTATCATGCATTGCATGTCAGTAGCCCTCAGAGGTACTTAGATTTTCCCGGTTGTATATTCTCTATCCCTGCTTACATTACTGTTCGTATTTATGGTTCCCTGCCTTACATACTCAGTACTTTATTCGTACTGACGTCCTTTTGTTTGTGGATGCTGCATGTCGTGTTGCAGGTCCTGATAGACATGCAGGTGCAGCTCCTCCACCACAGTAGGTTGTCCAGTTCAGCAGTGATTGGCGAGATCCCTTCTCCGGACTTGTCGTGGTCTTGGTATGCATTTCTGTTATAGACATTATGGGTATGTCGGGGCCCTGTTCCCGCTATGTTGCAGCACTTATGTTCATTTAGAGGCTCATAGATAAGTGTCGACTCATGTATAGTTTGGTATGCCTTGTCGGCTGGTTTTTGTTGTATAGTCTTTCATGGTAGCGTGGTAGCTCATACCATATATGTAGATTCTTGATTGTCTGGTCATCCCCTGCTATGTATGTTTATGCCGTCATATTTTATTGTTGGTTGTCCATGATCCAGGTCTACCATTTATATTGATCTCGTCAGCCCTAAAAGATAATAAAGAAGGTTAGATGAAATGTACGTTGGTGCTCGGCAAGTATGATCGGGTGCTAGTCATGGCCCTTCAGTTTGGGTCGTGACAAACTTGGTATCAGAGCAAGTCTGTCCTAGGGATTGTTTATGAGCCATGTCTAGTAGAGTCTTGATTATGGATGTGTAGCGCGCCACATTTATAATTAGGAGGCTACATAACATCTGGGGTTGTTACCTTCTTCCTGAATCTAGATCGTGCATAGAGTTGAGTCGTAAATGTTTGTCTCTAATATTCACCTTATTTTCTTTCAGCGATGCCTTCGACTAGGAAGCAAACAATTAGTAGATGGCTTGATACAGCTGCGGGAGAGGGTACCAGTCAGGTGCCCCAAGCCAGAGCAAGCCAAAGTGAGGCTCAGAGTGAGATGCCGTCTCATACCTCATCTACCCCGTCTCCTCCAGAGGATATTAGGAGGTACCCAGCACCTCCAGTTCCTCCGTCTAGCACTACAGACCAGGATATGTGGAGTGCTTTGCAGTTATTGACTAGCTTGGTAGCTGCTCAGGCTCAGAGGCAGAATACAGGTGCTGCTGAGAAACCAGTTAGTACGAGAGTTCGTGATTTTATTTATTTAGACCCTCCAGTGTTTACCGGATCAGACCCCAAGGAGGACCCGCAGACTTTTATTGACCAGGTTCATCGTACACTTCGGGTTATGCATGTTATTGATACAGCGGCAGTAGAGTTGGCTTCTTATCGGCTACGGGATTTAGTGGTTCTCCGGTATGATAGTTGGGAGAGATCCAGGGGTTCGAACGCTCCTCCAGCTGTGTGGAAGGAATTTTCTAAGGCCTTTCTTCGTCACTACTTGCCAGTTGAGATACGACAAGCTAGAGCTGATAAGTTCTTGAACCTTAGACAAGGTAATATGAGTGTGCGAGAGTATAGTATGCAGTTCGATTCTTTAGAAAGGTATGCTCCCCATATGGTGGCCGAGATAAGTGATAGGGTGCATTTGATCGTGAACGGATTGGGACCACATCTGATAAATGAGTGCACGACAGCCTCCTTGTTGGAGGGCATGGATATTTCCCATATTCAGGCTTATGCCCAGACCCTAGAGGAGCGTAAGCGCCAGTAGAGGGAAGATAGGGAGCAGGATAGGGGCCAGCATAAGAGGGCGAGATTTGCAAGGTATTCTAATGACTTCAGAGGCAGTGTCAGGCCCCAGTCTTCGAGGAGTTCGGTGCCACCTGTAGCTAGTGCTCCCCCACAGTTTCAGAGGCCTCAATATGATCGATTTACCCATTCTGGTCCAGGTCAGAGTTCGCAGGCATCGGGCTCGCAACATCACAGGGATACTAGTCAGACCAGACCCACAACATCACGTTGTGATTAGTGCGGCAAGGCCCACTTTGGACTGTGCCATCGAGGTTCTGTTGCATGTTATTCTTGCAGATAGCCTGGCCATATGATGCGGGATTGTCCTAATAGGGGAGGTGATGGTATGGCTCAGTCGACTGGATCTGTGTCTGCTTCTTCCTCATCAGTTCGACCTCCAGCACAGGGTTTTTAGCAGTCGACAGGTCGTGGTGGAGGTAGAGGTGCAGTGCCGAGTTTGAGGGGTGGTCAAAATCAAATCTATGCTCTCGAACGGTCGATAGGATCTCGAGTCATCTCCAGATGTTGTTACAGGTATATTATCTGTGTTTTCTTATGATGTATATGCGCTGATTGATCTGGGATCTACATTATCATATGTTACACCCTTTGTGGCTAATAAGTTTGGCATTGAACCTGAATTGATAAGTAAACCCCTTGCGGTATCTACTCCGATAGGAGATTCTGTGATTGCTAGAAGGGTATATAGAGGTTGCACTGTGATGATTTGTAGTCGTCAAACCTCAGAAAATTTATTTGAGTTAGAAATGGTTGATTTTGATGTGATAATAGGAATGGACTGGTTGGCCTCATGCTATGCAAATGTTAACTGCCGTACGAAGATGGTTAGGTTTCAATTTCCTGGTTAACCCATCATTGAATGGAAAGGGAATATTGCTACACCAAAAGGTAGGTTTATTTCCTATCTTAAGGCAAGGAAAATGATCTCAAAAGGTTACATTTATCATTTCATTCGCGTTAGGGATGCGGAGGCGAAACCGCCTACTTTACAATCAATCCTCGTGGTCAACGAATTCCCAGATGTTTTCCCAGATGAACTCCCAGGCCTTCCTCATGAAAGGGAGATTGAGTTTAGCATTGATGTGTTGCCTGACACTCAACCGATCTCTATCCCTCCATACAGAATGGCCCTGGTAGAGTTGCGAGAGTTGAAGGTGCAGTTGAAGGACTTGCTGGATAAGGGCTTCATTAGACCTATCACTTCACCTTGGGGTGCACTAGTCCTATTCGTGTTGAAGAAAGACGGGTCGTTACAGATGTGTATCGACTATCGACAGTTGAATAAGTTTACTATAAAGAACAAGTATCCACTTCCAAGAATTGATGACCTGTTTGACCAACTCCAGGGTGCCAAGTATTTCTCCAAGATTGATTTACGTTCAGGGTATCATCAGGTGAGGGTTAAGGAGAAGGATATTCCAAAGACGGCCTTCCGGACAAGATACGGGCACTTTGAGTTCTTGGTGATGTCATTCGGGCTAACAAATGCCCCAGCAGCTTTTATGGATCTCATGAATACTATATTTAGCCTTATCTTGATGTGTTCATGATTGTATTCATTGATGACATTCTAGTATATTCTCGTTCGGAGGCGGAACATGTGGGCCACTTGCGGATAGTATTACAGACGCTTCAGGATCGTAAGTTATATGCTAAGCTCTCCAAATGTGAATTTTGGCTGAACTCAATAGCGTTCCTTGGCCATGTGATATCTGACGAGGGTATTAGTGTCGACACTCAGAAGATCGATGCAGTAAAGAATTGGCCGAGACCTACAACACCATCAGAAGTCCGCAGATTCCTATGGCTAGCAGGATATTATAGGAAGTTTGTGGAAGGGTTTTCCTCTATATCATCACCATTGACTAAGTTAACACAGAAAGCTACCAAGTTCCAGTGGTCTGACACTTGTGAACGTAGTTTTCAGGAGCTGAAGAATCGATTGACATCCGCACTAGTGCTCACTCTTCCTGAAGGAACAGAAGGTTATGTGGTATATTGTGATGCCTCAGGTATAGGTTTGGGGTGCGTATTGATGCAGCATGGGAAGGTGATTGCTTATGCATCAAGACAATTGAAGAAGCATGAAAAGAATTATCCAACCCATGATATGGAATTGGCTGCAGTAATATATGCTTTGAAGATATGGCGACACTACTTATACGGCATCCATGTTGACATCTACACAGATCACAAGAGTTTACAATACATCTTCAAGAAGAAAGAGTTGAATTTGAGGCAGCGTAGGTGGCTTGAATTATTGAAAGACTACGACGTCGAGATATTGTATCATCCCAGTAAAGCCAATGTTGTGGCAGACGCTCTCAGCCGTAAATCAATTGGAAGCTTAGTACATATTAAGGCAGGTAGATGGGGGTTGACTAAAGAGCTTCATCAGCTAGCCAATATGAGAATCAGATTGTTAGACTGTGATGACGGAGGTGTTACTGTACAGAATACATCAGAATCATCTTTGGTAGCCGAGGTAAAAGCACGACAATATGAAGATCCTATCTTAGTACGATTAAGAGAGAGCATTCAGCAGTGTAAAAGTATGGCTTTTGAGATCGGAAGAGATGGGGCACTGAGATACCAGGGCCGATTATGTGTGCCTAATGTGGCAGGGTTGCGAGAGAAGATTATGAATGAGATTCATCAATCCCGATATTCCATCCATCCCGGCTCGACAAAGATGTATCATGATGTCAAGGAGCAGTATTGGTGGGATAACATGAAGAAGTCTATTGCAGAATTTGTAGCCCAGTGTCCCAATTGTCAACAAGTAAAGATAGAACATCAGAAACCCGGTAGATTGCTTCAGAATATAGAGATTCCGACCTGGAAATGGGAGGTGATTAATATGGACTTCATTATTGGATTACCTCGCTCTTATCATAAGTTTGACTCCATCTGGGTAATAATTATCGACTTACAAAATGTGCCCATTTTCTGCCAGTTAAGACAACTTACACGGCTGAAGATTATGCGAAGTTTTATATCAAGGAGATTGTTAGGCTTCATGGTGTGCCGGTATCTATTATATCAGACCGAGGAGCTCAATTTACAGCTAACTTTTGGAGGTCTTTTCAGAAGGGTTTAGGCACACAAGTGAATCTCAGCACTGCATTTCATCCGCAGACTGACGGACAAGCTGAACGTACCATTCAGATACTAGAAGATATGCTACGAGCATGTGTTCTAGATTTTAAGGGAAATTGGGATGACCATCTTCCACTCATAGAATTCGCCTACAATAATAGCTACCATTCCAGTATTAAAATGGCCCCATACGAGGCACTATACGGGAGAAGATGTAAATCACCAGTTGGATGGTTCGAAGTCGGTGAAACAGAATTATATGGGCCAGATTTGATTCACCAAGCTATTGAGAAGGTGAAAGTGATAAAGGAGCGATTGAGGACGGCACAAAGCAGGCAAAAATCTTATTCCGATGTCCGACGTCGTGATCTGGAGTTTGAGGTTGGTGATTGGGTTTTCCTGAGGATCTCACCAATGAAGGGTATTATGCATTTTGGGAAGAAAGGTAAGCTGAGTCCAAGGTATATCCGGCCGTATAAAATTCTTTGACGGATTGGACAGGTTGCTTATGAGTTGGAATTGCCATCCGAATTGGAATTTGTCCACCCGGTATTCCATGTATCTATGTTGAGGAAATGTATTGGAGACCCTTCTCGAGTTGTCCCTATCAAAGATGTACAGGTTACAGAGGACCTATCATATAAAGAAGTGCCATTGGCTATATTAGATCGACAAGTCCGCAAGCTGAGAACAAAAGATGTAGCTTCCATCAAAGTATTGTGGAGGAACAAGAATATGGAAGAAATAACATGGGAAGCAGAAGAGGAGATGAAGTCTAAATACCCGTACCTATTCCAGAATGAAGATAACAAGGATGCTGGTGGAACACATGATACATTGGAAGGTGAAATGGCTCTATGAGGTAAGCAATAACTTGAGAATACTCTTCCTTAATACAAAATGGTGATATGCAGATAATGTACATGTCCATAATGCTTTGCATACTCTTGTAAGGCCATATATTGAGTTAACCGCTTGCAAGTTTGTCCTCTATTTATGGGAGAAACTTGACCGGAATCCACGATGATTTAAACTCCCCATGAACCCTTACATTCGAGGACGAATGTTCCTAAGGGGGAAGGGTGTTACAACCCATATCCACACGCGTTAGTTCATGCCATATATTAGTTAACATAAATTCAAGAAGGAATTACCTTTGAGATGATAAGAAGTTAATCCTATTGGTCTTAAGTAATACAAGGGTGTATAAGGGTGATTAAGAAGTATTAGAAGTTAAACGAATCAAGGATGTGGTAACTCGTATTTTCCTAGAGGTTCTTAATACACTCAAGGTCATGTATTAAGGTGTTTGAATCATATAATATTCGTATCATAAGTCTTGAATTCAAACAAGTTATGAAACAAAAGTCCACAAAAGTTGTTGCAACTTAGGTTCATAATTTTACTTAAACATTAGATTAAATATTTCTAAGCTTTTCTCCTAATTTACAAGGAATTACGGGGTGATCTACCCACCAAATTAAATATCTACGAGTCTAGTTTCCAACGCATTAAACCATTTGTCAATACGATCTAGAAGTATAGAGATATTCATATTTTCGCAAGCCTGCGTAGATTGGTAAATGACAAGTAGGTGCATCACCTACTTGCCAAAATGATAGGACAAAATTAAAAGACTTAAGTCGGCCAAGAGAGGACTTTTAAGGGGTTATGAACTCAGTTATTTCATCCATATTTCAGACCCTCAAAACCAAAGTTAACCCCTGCAACTCCTCCCCAAAAATCCCACATAAACCCTAATCAATTTTCCCTCTCTTTCAAGTTCTATTTGAAGGTAAAACCTAGAGTTTGAAGAACCAAGGGAAGGGCTGAGTTATCCAACAAGTAAGGTAAGTTACTGCCATCTTTCATACATTTTTCTCTGCTGTGAATTCATGGTAATTCGTTCTATACATGTAAGAACTCACGGGACGGTGATCGGAAGTCGTGAGTTCGAGTTATTCACTTGTAGCGGACTATTTTGTGGACTATTTTGTGTTGCTATTGGGCTGCGTGTTTTACTACTATTTTGTGGAGTTTTGGAGGTGTAAGGGTGTGGAGTAACACCATATATATGTAGGGTTGTGGGCTGATAGTGATTCATAACAATTCCGGGTCGTTTGACACGACTACGGTGGTCGTCGTATGTATGATGTAATAAGGCTGTGTGTAGACTGTTTTGGGAGGCTCAATATGTTTATTATTGATGTTGTTTGAGCTGTTTGGGGATTGTTTGGAATGGTGTGAAGTCATATATATAGGGGATGTGCTGTCCGTTTCAACGTAAAATAGGTTGTGATCGATACATAATAGTTATGACGCTTAAATGATAACGATAGTATCGTTTCTCTTATTGTAGACTAAGGAGTTGTGAAAATTGCATAGCTTGTGATTGGGGCATTATATACAAGGTATGTGAGGCTATCCCTTTTTTTCTTTTGTACGACTCCGATTGTATATAATGTAATGAACGAGTTTCCAAAGATACTCTACTCTAAGAAGTTAGCAGTACTTACATTGCTTTCCCTCTTATGGAATGATTGATGTTAATTTTGCTTATCTTATTCTTATGTTATCAATGTTGTTGGTACTTCCTAATTCTTATAAGGTTCGTAATGAAGAGTTGGTCCTAATAACGTGTACAGAGGATACCGACCTTACGTCACTCCGAAAGGTTTAGAATGTGATTCCATGAGTCGAGCATGCATTATATATATATATATATCTATTTTACTCTACCTAGCCGCGCTATAGTCGGCCGGGTACGACACCTATTGTGCAACCACTGATCAGTTGGGTTTTACTGAGCTCCACGTGGCCGGGTACGATTCTACCGAGCCTTATGATGGCCAGGTATGTTTTTACCGAGCCTATTATGGTCGGGTACGATATGATGATGATGATGCCCACAGAGGCGTATGTTTTAAAAGTTTATGTATACATACATATGTATCATGCATTGCATGTCAGTAGCCCTCAAAGGTACTCAGATTTTCCAGGTTGTATATTCTCTATCCCTGCTTACATTACTGTTCATATTTATGGTTCCCTGCCTTACATACTCAGTACTTTATTTGTACTGACGTCCTTTTGTTTATGGATGTTGCATGTCGTGTTGCAGGTCCTGATAGACAGGCAGGTGCAGCTCCCCCACCACAGTAGGCTGTCCAGTTCAGCGGTGATTGGCGAGATCCCTTCTCCGGACTTGCCGTGGTCTTGGTATGCATTTCTGTTATAGACATTATGGGTATGTCTGGGCCCTGTTCCGGCTATGTTGCAGCACTTATGTTCATTTAGAGGCTCATAGACAAGTATCGACTCATGTATAGTTTGGTATGCCTTATCGACTGGTTTTTCTTGTATAGTCTTTCATGGTAGCGTGGTAGCTCATACCTTATATGTAGTTTCTTGATTGTCTGGTCATCCCCTGCTATGTATGTTCATGCCATCATATTTTATTGTTGGTTGTCCATGATCCAGGTCTACCATTTATATTGATCTCGTCAGCCCTAAAAGATAATAAAGAAGGTTAGATGAAATGTACGTTGGTGCTCGGCAAGTATGGTCGGGTGCTAGTCATGGCCCTCTAGTTTGGGTCGTGACAATTACAATACCTTAGATATATTCAAACAAGAGTCGGGGTAGTTAAAGGTACCACATAAGTGTTACAGGGATAAAAGAAAGTGCCACTGTAAAGACAGTCAAAATATCAGTTCAGAAGCAACCTACAAGAACAAGGGTGTGGAGATAAGTAACTACGGATAAGTATGGGCAAGGAAGGATATCAGAAGGTCTATCGAGTATACGATGTAATAGGCTCATAATTTTACAAGAGTCAGAGGGTCTTCCCTAAGCACTACGACGAAAGACTAGCTGAGGAAATAAGGAAGAAGGCTTCAACCTCGGCACAATGACCTAAAGAGGAAATGGTCGTATGACAATAGTCTCAAAACAACATTGTATGCACTCCCTAAGAAAGTGGCACCTACAGTGGCTAATGAACAGGGAGTAAAATCAGAAGTGATATTCAGGATCATATGAGTTGTATGGAATTTCAAATATATGGGCACTAAGATACGCTAAGTACGGATGCAACAAGGGGGCAAAAAGATCAGGAAAACCAAAAGCTTACGTTTAAAGAAAGCTAAGATGGAACGAAAGGAATTATTCGATCAATGATCCAGAGTTGGTTACGTTATGAACGTACTTAAGGGTTCAGAGTTTTATACATGCAGCATATACAGCCGTAGAAGATTTTGGTATACGTTAAGAGAAAGAATTGAGCCCAGGGCATAGACCAAGGATTGAATTGTTAGAAGATTGTATCATGGATATTCCATGAACGCCTATGAAAGGCTAAGGTGATAACTAATGCCATGAACCACAGATCGAAAGATAGCTTAAGCCTACATAAAGACTGATCAGAAGGAAGAGGAAACTAAAACAGTTACATCAACGAAGTAATCAGGAATCCGATTATTGGACCCAGAAGTTATAGGAATCATGATTGAGAACATAACATAATCTCTCTTAATATTAGAGGTGCAAGAGAGATAGCACAACAACTATATTCTATAACGGCTCTACAATAAAGCCAGTTAGAAGAAGTACCAGCCTCATAAGAAGTCAGTATGGAACTCTCATCAGATTGTATCGGCACCAGAGGTGCAAGTATTATAATAGAGTTTGAAATTGTGGATGTGAATTCTACCTATATGGAAGGGAGGCAATGAAATAAAGATAGAAGAATGTGAGGCAATATTTTAAGGTAAGTAAGGAAAATGTAAAACAACGTACAAGATACTCAAATACAGAAGGTTATGAATAGTCCATACTGCGGATAATGGGCTAGAAGCACGGGGATTCAGTATCCAGGAATGATAGCAGCGTCGTCGGTGGCATACCTTCTAGCCTATGGTTTCTAGGTACCGAAAGGTCTAATTAGAGAGTGAAAGGAGAGTTAGAGACAATGTGATATTTCGATGTTCCAGAAAAGCATAAAGAAATCGGTCGCAAGCTAAAGTATGATAGAACAACAAGGTTTTAGAAAGACAAAAGTAAGGTTAAGAAAAGGGAAAGCAAGAAGATGATGAAAATGGATAAATCCTAGGGATTAAGCCCGTGAAAACAAGGGAGCTGATGGGTTCTCTAAATTATATAAAGCTCAGTATAGCATGAATGAGCTCAAAGGAGTCTATGACTAGTAGCATTTAGAAGAATTGGAATGTTGACCTGGTAATAAAATCAGGATGTAATTATGACAGATAAAAGATGACATTTGGGACGTTGATTGAATAATGATTTGAAGGAAAAAAGGGAGGAAGAGAAAAGATTTTGTGGACGGCACATGATTAGAATACCCCCATAAGGTGAATCACATTGAGATACTATAAAATACGATTATGGGAATCACTTCATGTATTTCTCGATGCAACGTAAGCCCTAGTAGCAAGATATTACGTAACAGGTTTCAGTTATCAGTGGTGGATTATAGATCAATTTTGAGGTGAATCAACAATGGATGGATAAAAGTTACAAAGTATGAAATGAGGTTAGGTCGTCACTCTTAAGATGAACAGTAATGAGGAAGCATTAAAGAACTTAGACTTATACATATGGGATAAGCAATGAGAGTAATTTGGGATTTGGTAATAGACCTCAGCAATGATAAATTAAAGTAAGAGTTATGGCAGTAAATTCATACGGATGGCTAAACGGACCTATGCGATGAGATATAGCAATATTCGTAAATCCAACAAAGTACCGAGCAAAGAACTTCAGTATACTCATAGATGCCCAAAGGGACATCTTATCAAGCTCTACATATGAAGCCTAGAGATCGGGCCCACTGGCAATGTCAAAATTGTACAAGTTGCATGATGAAAGGTAGCAATAGTTACGAGATTAGAAGGATTTCGACTACAAGTTGTGGTGTGAGAAGGAGGCCTAAGGGGGGAATACCTTGGACTTTGGACTTATTCATAGAACAGTTGCCTAGATGGCAAGAGGACTACAAAAGTATTCGCAAGAGCTATGGGATATGAGAACGATAAGCGCATCACTCAACATTCGAGTGAATGATGTTATACCTCATATTTTTGTACATGAAAATACGCCATAAATAAATTAATGAGTGCCTGGAAGTGAGATGTCACGTCCCGCAGTATTACATTACGGTGATGTTACGCTTTGCAGTATTAAGTTACGACGATGTTGCACCCTGAAGTATTGTACGTTAAAATTTCGTTTTCAGTTAACTGATGTAAGAATCGGGGATGAGATCATCTTGACGTTAATGTACTTATGTTATTTATAGCAAGCAATAAATAAGTGTTATGAAGAATAAGGGGGTACACTGATTAAAGAAAACGAGTTTCGTTGAAAGTGGTCAATTCGGAATAAAATACGGGTCGAGCGATAATACCCAATAATTATGAACTAGTACCATGCAAGGTACCATATGACTACGGTAGTATAATATATAAAGTATATATGAAGTATTTTAAAAATAAATAGAATTTTAAGTAATTTGTGGTAATTTTAAAATTATGCGGGTAATAGATCAATTACCGGGTAATAAAATATTACCCGGTTAACTAATAAGTGGATAGAAATTAACATCCCACCCCCACCCCACGTGACAAGAAGCCACACACCTAGAAAATGACTAAGTAGTCATAATTCTAGGTGTTAGAAAGCTAAGTCTTAGAAAGACTTAATATTTATCTAATTTGCCATGAGTTCCATTTAGTTTTAAAAAACCAAGACTTAAAGCTACACATTCATTACATTGCTTTGGTTTTCAAAAACCAAGAACGTTGGGCAGGGATTCCTTTCATCAACACCCTTAGCCAAAAGAATTTCAATTGAAATTTCAAGAGCAACAACAATTTACAATTGCTTTCTAATTTGAACCAAAATGTGAAAACAAACGTTTCATTCTGTCTTGAACCACAAAAATGATTTCGTTCATCAATTCAAAAATTTCGATTGAAATTTCAGTCCAAATTTCATTTTAATCCAAGCTTCAAGCATAGGTTTCGCTCAAGAATTTTGCAGAAACAGGTATATTAAGGTCCTCCCTTTTTTCTTTTGGCATGGTCCAAATTATACTGAAGAAACGAGCAAATATGCAGTTTCTATAAATTACTCTATACAAAGAAATAGTAGGGGTATCTATATTCTTGATTCCCCATGAGAATTATTATTATCTTCTATTCATGAGTCTCAGAATATACGCAGTTGGAAAAGTTTATCCGGAAGGAATATCGAGATTATTATGTATTTTCCATGCATTTCACTGATTTATACATGTGCATTGACCCATGACCAGATGACGTTATATACGCGTATATATGATAAATATATGTATATGGGATATGGAAAAAGGTTACGGCATTATATACGCACCACCACCTCATCAGCTGGTATATGATGATGATGTTTCCCACAGTAGCTGAAATATGATTCAGAAAGCGTTATATACGTGTATATATGTATGTATATATATATGGGATATGGGATATGGGAAGAGGTTATGGGGTTATATACGCACTACCACCTGATCAGCTGGTATACGATGATGATTTTGCCCACAGTGGCCGATATGATATGATGGGATGCCCTCAGAGGCTGATGATGTTATGAAACATGTACCTCTGCACGCCATGACATTCATACGCATATGCATGGCGCTAAAAGTAATTTATGATTTAGAAAGTTATTCAGACTTACAGGTTGAGTCATGTACTCTATATTTCTTCCATGTTTCTTATGTACTTATTTATGTGCCTTACATACTCGGTACATTATTCGTTCTGACGTCCCTTTTGTCTGAGGACGCTATGTTTCATGCTCGCAGGTCCAAATAGATAGGTCGAGAGCCCTCCAAGTAGGCTATCAGCTCAGCGGAAGATGTTGGTGCGCTCCATTTGCTTCGGAGTTGCGTGTTTGGTTAGTATGATTTAGACATGTGTTGTTTGGTATGGCGGGACTCTGTCTGGACCTTTATGACAATTATGTACTCTTAGAGGCTTGTAGACATATGTCGTGTACGTGAAAGATTGTACAGCCTTGTCGGCGTATGTTTTGAGTTTATAAATAATCATATTGGCCTATTAGTCATGTATGTCACGTGTATATGATAATGAAATAAGAAAAATAGGTTACGTTGGTACTCGGTTGAGTAAGGTACCGGGTGCCCGTCGCGGCCCATCGATTTAGGTCGTGACAGTTCCCACCCTTCGGGTTTACTACCGTATCACTAGGTAGAGCCCTCTTAGGGCGAGTATTCAAAGACTGTGAAATATGGCCAAGTTGAACCTCCAAATTCCAGATTGAAGTATTGCGGGATGCCAACTGGGCATCAGAGTCGGCGTTCTTCTTCATCATTTGTTCAAACATCATCTCGATCCTTCCCATCTCATTGTTGGATGAGCTAGGACCTTGGGACGGAAATAGAGGTGGGTTGTTTGGTTGTTGATACATCGGAGGCCTTTGAAAGCCTTGCTCCCGATTCCCTTGATTACCATTGTTCCAACCCCCTTGGTTGTTGTTTCCTCCCCAATTGTTGTTGTTGCCACTCCAATTTCCCTGATTGTTCTGGTTGCCACAATTTTGATTGTTGTTCCCCCAGTTTCTATTGTCTTGTTGGTTTTGATTCCCCCAATTTCCTTGGGATCTCCATTATTGTTGTTTGTTAGGAGCATTGCCCCTTTGTCCTTCGTAATTGTTCACATAATGCACTTCTTCATTTTGCTCATCATAGCCCTCATCTTGATTGAAACCACCACTACCTTGGTCATATTGATCCGGACTACCTTGACCTTGTTGACCTCTTTGTCGCCTCTTGTTGACCAATATGTTTACACCTTCCATAGCTTGAACTTGTTGCAATTGAGCTTGAACTTGTTGCAATTGAGCTTTTGCCAACTGGTTAATTATGGTAGTTAACTTTGCTATTGCCTAGCCATGATCATGGAGCTCTTTGTGCAAGTGGATGACAGTGGGGTCACCCTGTGGCATATTGGCTCGACTTTGCCAAGCTGAGGAAGTATCTGCCATCTCATCCAATATCTCACACGCTTGATCATAATGTTCATAAAATTTCCCCCTGCTAGCTGGTTCACTACACATTGATTGGTCGTGTCAATGCCACGGTAGAATGTTTGTTGAATCATTGCTTCGGTCATGTCATTGTTCGGACATTCTTTCACCATTGTCCAACATCTCTCCCAGATCTCATGAAGTGGTTCATTAGGTTCCTATTTGAAGGCCAAAATCTCATCTCTCAAAGCCTCTATATTCCCTGGTAAGAAAAACTTGGCTATAAACTTGTCTGCCAACTTATACCAAGTAGTGATGGAATGGTTGGGAAGCCTTTCAAGCCAGTCCAAGGCTTTCCCTCTAAGTGAAAAAGGGTAACAATCTCAACCGAAGTTCATCCTCTGACATGTTTATTTGCTTGCTTCCCCAACAGGTATCCACAAAGCCTTGAAGATGTTTATAAGCATTCTGATGGGGAGCACCGGTGAAATACCATCGCTGCTCCAACAAAGTCAATATCACATTTGTAATTTGGAAATTGCCCGTCCGGATTCGGGGTGGGACAATTGCACTAGCATATCCTTCATTTGGAAGCACCTGAGGAGCCACTCTTGGAGGTGGCAGGGGAGGGTCTGGAACATTATCATTGGCCTGGTAGTCTCTCCTTTGAGATTGACGCACTATAGGTACCTCATCATCAATATTGTCATCTACCTCCTCCCCTGGAATAGCATTTCCAAGAGGGTCATTGTTATTGTTCGCCATTTTGTACCTGAATTGGCGACACACAAATTAGTACCACAGAAGAAACGAAAAACAAGACAAAAAACTATTTAGATAGATAGACAAAACCGTTAGCTCCCCAGTAACGGTGCCAAAAAGTGATCGGGTCCAACCCTACACCACTATAGAGTGGCAAGAGCGGTCGATGCAGCTTTTACCCGAGAAGGTCGGGATCGAATCCACAGGGAGCTAATACAATGTTTGGAGTTGGATTCATATCTAATCTAGCAGTGTGTAGTGCTCTTGATTACATTTTCAATCGTTCTTTTTTGTTTATTACTTCTAATTTTATACTAATGATACGCGAAATTAAGCTAAGTAGATATGTTTGCAGGGTTTTCTAAATGGGTAAGAGGTACTAGGGAAGTGACTTACTCCTAGGTGAGTATCCAACTAGATCTAGAACTTAGGGCAATAATGTTATAGTTGGGATCATGATATAGCCAATGCACGAAGCTACTCACTCTACACCTCTCGGTAGTAAGAGTGACTTTGCCCTAATTGGCTTTATCATGCCCAATTGGGTGTTCAATTTGTTCAAGCAATGTTGGCTCAAGTCGGGTATTACTATCTCTAGGTTTAACCCTTTAATTGGAGGTATCAATCTTTTGAATACACCCCAATTCCTTATTGGCTTAAAATTCCTAGACTTAGTCTCTCTTTCTCAAGAAGAGCTTAAGTCAAAAGGCACAAATTAGTGTTTGCAACCACTAATTCAACATAGAAAGCATAAATCAGGCCAAATAACAATCACCTATAAACATCTAAGCCCTAAAATAAAAGACCCATTAAATACTCACACTAGGGTTGAGCCACAACCCTAGCTAATGGGTTTAGCCACTCATAATTGAAGAAGAAATCATAAATTGCGATGAAGAATAATCCATAAATTGTAATTATAAGATAAGAAACTAAGTTTAGTTGCTAAACTAGCTACAAAATTACTCAAAATAGGTAAAAGTCGTCGTTCACGTGCTCACTACTGATAAGATGACCTAAAAATCTGAAAAAGTGGTATTTATACATAGCCAAATTTTTCGAACAAAAATGCCCCTGACAGAGGAGGTACCGTTGGGAAAATGGACCACTGCAACCGTGAGGCTACCGCGGCCGCGGTAAATCAACCGCGGACCGCGGTCTTAAGCTTTAGCTCAGACTCCAGGCTCTCTGAATCTCTTCTTCGCGGACCGTGGTAAAAGGACCATTGTTGCGGTAGGGGTACCGCGGTCGCATAAAATCACCGCGGATCACGGTATCTTGATTTCTAAAAATGACAACTCTCTGTATCCTTACCACCGCGAACCGCGATAAAAGGACCGCGGTCGTGGTGCGTCTTCTGCGTCCGCAGTGGATTTTCCGCTGTAGCGCTGTTTTGAATTGGTTTTGAACTTGTGCAGGTTTCACTCCTTTTTTTGAACTAGTTATGTCATCCTTGTTCCTTTTTGACCAAACACTGCAAACAAGCACAACAAGTTAGCTTTTGGGGAATACTTGTATACATTTTAGTCCAAAATTCAAGCAAAAAGGAGCCTAAACTAGACTAGAATCCCTAGTTATCAATCCCTATCACCTGCTCCTACCACCTGCTAAAACGAAACATCTGACTCTAACTCCTGAGCCATGCTGAACCGAATATCATACCTGAGTCCCTCAATGAATCTACAGACACGCTCTCTAACTATGGCGACCAAAGCAGGTGCATGTCTGGCCAAATCACTAAATCTAATGGCATACTCTGATAATGACATAGTACCCTAGCACAACTGCTCAAACTCCACGCTCCATGCATCTCGAAGAAACTTAGGTACAATCTCTCTCAGGAACATCTCTGAAAATTGAACCCATGTGAGTGAAGTTGACTCAGCCGGGCTACCCAACTCATACGCCCGTCACCACTGATAAGCCGCTCCCCTGAGTTGAAACCTAACAAAAGCAACCCCGCTCGTCTTCACAATACCCAAAATACGAAGAATGCGGTGACACTCCTCTAGGAAACCTTGGGCATCATCTGTCGTCAATCCACTGAAGGTAGAAGGGTGGTACTTCTTGTACCTCTCAAGTCTAAGTTGTTCTTCCTCAGATGTTGTTGCCCTAACCACGGGTTGAACTAGAACCACATGATGTGTCACCATACGCCTGGAACCTGACCAACATGAACTCGCTGCTTTGGAGTGTGGACGGCGGGAGTCTGAGCTCCTCCCCTGGTCTATGAAGTAGCTGGTAGAACCGGAATCAACCCCGCCTGAGCCAATGTACAAAACATGCTCCAGAACTGTGCTAAGGTCTCCTGAAATCTAGAGGTAGCAACAGGCGCCTCCGGTACCTGCCCCCCCCCCAACTGGAATTACTGGCGGCTCCTCAACTGCTGCTCTGATAGGTGCCCTAGCTGCTATACGTGCTCCTCGTCGACCTCTGCCTCTGCCCCTAGCAACATCTGCTCCAGGGGTAACGTCATTAGAAACTACAACTTGTGTCCTCACCATCTGTGAAAGAATGGAACAATAAAAGTTCAAACTTTGAGATTAATGAACTCGCACGATAGGAATGAAGGAAGTGAAATTGTCCTAATAGTTCTGTAGCCTCTCGAAGATAAGTACAGACGTCTCCGTACCGATCCGCAAGACTCTACTAAACTTGCTTATGACTCGTAGAACCTATGAACCGAGAGCTTTGATACCAACTTGTCACGACCCAATTTCCCCTCTGTTGGGTATCGTGATGGAACCTAGTCTTAGAAACTAGAGGTAAGCCTAACTTTTAGTGAATAACAACAAAAAATAAAATAACATCTAACAGTCTTTGAAATCGAAATCTCTACAAAATATACAATTCCCAAAATCGGTGGTACAAGTCATTAGCTCAACAGAGTTTGCTACAACTTCTAAATGCAACTGTTTGGAAATAAGTAAAAATAGTGTGAATACAAAATAAGAAGGTGACTTCGAAGCTTGCGAATGCAGCAGCAGGTTTACCTTGAGTCTTCACAACAACAATTCGCACTGCTAGCTAATGATTAACTAACTTCGCAATACCTGGATCTGTATAAAAATGTGGTGAAGTGTAGTATGGGTACACCACAGCAGTACCGGGCAAGTATCAAGACTAACCTCCATGGAGTAATGACGAGGAACAGTCAAGACACCTACCGGACTAAATAACCTGAACAAGTATAAATGTTGGAACAATAGAGTTTGATATTCATAGCGATTGTGCGATATGGCTAACGATACACTAATTGAAATAAGAAAAGAAAACAACAAGTATCAGCGGAATACCATAATAATGACACAGAAGGGTGAACGGAAACACAACCTAAATCCGAATTCACAGATACAGCTAGGACAAGTAATAATTCAGCAACAATGACCGCTTTCACATAAGGTTTTAATCAACAAACTCCACGAGGTACCGAACCTCAAACAATCACAACTCACGGGTCTCAATACCTGAACCCTAACAATTACACCTCATAATCGCACTGACAACTCACGTGCCAAATAGAGCTATTCTCACATAGAATACAAGTAAACAAGGGTGTGCATCTATACTCAACATTATCAAGAAAGCCTATTAACCTATAAGAGTGTTTAACTACGTGTATACTTGTGCAAGTGTCCTAACATAGTTCATATAAGCTAGTAAGCATAAGAAAAAAGGAACGGACAGCACGTAGAATGTTTTCCCACAACTTTCACAAGATAAAGCTCACACAGGTAAGTGTACCACTACACAAATATCAACAACAAGAATGCCCCCAGGCCATCATAAATCCTCACCATCAATCCCTGACACAGCCCACCTTGTCTCGCCAAGTGTGCAATAGTAAAGTAAATGCCCACCTTGTCTCGCCACAAGTGCATAATAATGTTCCCACCTTGTCTCACCATATATATATATCCTGCCTTGTCACGCCGCATGTGCAAAAATCAATAGTATCAACAGCACGACAGAAACCTCATGCAACCCCATAACAACAACCGCACGGCAAAAACCTCATGCGTCACAATATCAACAACCGTACGACAGAAACCTCGTGCATCACCACAATAAGTACAAAAGCAACAATGACAACAATACAAAGAACGGAAAGTAAATCAACTCAAGAACCTTCGATCACAAGAAATGGTAGTACTAGTTCACAAGGAATAACCATAATAAAGAATATTAGGCATAAAAAGAATAGCTCAACAGGGAAGGAAACAATATGTAACAACGGTCCCACAATGTACGGTTCAACAACAAGTAAACTAACACGAGTCAAATAATTCCAAGTAAGGGCAAGTCAACTAAGGCATAGCATATCTAAGCTTCTTTTAAGGTTGGGCAACTACAAAAGAGATACCACCAATTCAAATAAAGGTAGGCAATGGGAGGATAACCATAACCTCAATTAAGGGTGAACATTTACAAAAGGGGTAACTACAACTTCAATTAAAGATGAGCAGCTTAGGAAAAAGATAACATGGTTATAAAAGAGATAATAGTTTTAGTTAAGGCACAGATGAATCAAGTAACAATAACAGTGGATTATGAAGCAATTGATTCTAATTAAGTAGGTAGATGTGGAACTAGTAATTAAGGAATGTAATCATAACAAGAACAACTGCACATTAAATGAATACAAGGACCTAGGAATCCTAAAAGGACAATTTCCACAAATAAGTCCGAGCACGTACTCGTCACCTCGCGTACATGGACTACAATCAACATAGATGACTCAGATCCTAAGGAGTAGTATTTCCTCCACACAAGGTTAGGCAAGATACTTACCTCAAAAAAGACAAACTGATACTTTAAAATGAACTTCTCGAATAAAATGACCTCCAGACGGCTCAGAACTAACCAAAATAACTTCAAAGTACAAATAAAACTCATAAGAGACTGTTACGGATCATAAAGACTCAATCTTTATCAAAATCTAAAAATCGACCCAAAAGTCGACTCGCAGACCCGCACCTCGTAACCCGACAAATTTCAGAAAACCTGAACACACATTCCGATACGAGTTCAACCATACTAAAATTATCAAATTCCGTTACCATTTCGTCCCTCAAATCATGATTTTCATTTTGAAAATTTTCTTCAAAAACCATCATTTTCCTTAACTGAAAATACAAGTTAAATGAAGATAAAAATCATGGAATATAATAAATTCTAGGTGAAGAACACTTACCCAATCGATTTACTTGAAAACCCCACAAAGAAGCTCCCAAAACCAAGGTCTAAAACTCAAAATATGAAGAAAATGGCCAAACCCTCGACTTATATGTTTCTGCCCAGGACTTCTGCATTTGCAGACAAGGAAGCGCACTTGCACACACGCATTTGCAAGAAATAGTTTGCATTTGCGAACTCTGATAGCCAGGCCTGGATCACATCTGCAGAAATACAGCGGCACCGTAGAAGCGCAAATGGGGACGCAGAAGTGAGCTTCTTCACAGGTGCGATCGCTGGACCACAAAAGCAGCCTTCGCACCTGCGTGCTGGTCTCCACAGAAGCAAGCGAGCTCCCAGGACATCATGACCGCAAAAGCGACCAGGATCACGTAGAAGCGGGGTCGCACCTGCGTTCCAAAGTGTCGTGTGCGAGACACCAGAACCAGACTTGTTCCAAAACCATGAAAAACATCCGAAACTCGACCGAAACAAGCCCTGGTCCCCCGGGACCCCGTCCAACCCTACCAACAAGTTCAATAACCTAACATGGACCCGCTTGAGGCCTCAAATCTCATCAAACTACGACGAAACTACGAATCGCACCATAAATCGAACTCATAAACTTTCCAATTTTCCAACTTCTAAAACTTGCGCCGAAACCTATCAAACCAACCCGGAATGATGTCAAATTTGTAGGCAAGTCCCTAGTAACATAATGCAGCTGTTCCAACTCTCAAAATTGCATTCCTACCCCGATATCACTAAAGTCAACTCTCGGTTAAACCTTTTAACCTTCCAAACTTCAACTTCTTCAACTTTTGCCGAAATGCTTCAAATTACCCTATGGACCTCCAAATCCAAATTGCACGCACACCTTAGTCCAAAATCACCATACAAAGCTGTTCAAGACCTTATACCGCCAAACGGAGCTTAAATTCTCAAAACGATCGGCCAAGTCGTTACATTAGACATGTAGACAATATTTTATAATAATATCATAAGAGAGTAATTTTCAAGGGCTTCTAACCATTTATAGTTCATTGAAACAACCTTTCCAAAACAGTCCATTAAAAACAATAACATTTCAAACTATTTCAAGTCTTCTCTTGTAGTATTTTGCTCAAATAATGAAACCAACTCACAAACAACTTCAAGCACATGTAGTAGAATGTTATCCTCACCCTAACCAGTAGAAACAACACGAAATTTCAGCAAAGCACATCCCACAACTATCCTCAATGACACCACCACACTATGGGTGTTGTATTCTCTTCTTGAATCAACTTTTGGTATTCAAGTTGGTGTGTAAACACTTGTAGTTTTAAAAAATATTATATATATATATATATATATATATATATATATATATATATATATATATATATATATATATATATATATATATATATATATGTAAGCAGGGACTTATTATTACCTTAATCAACAAGAACAACACGAAATCTGAGGTTACTTACCTTTGAAGAACCCTCCAAAACAGCCACATGATGAAGGACTACGATCTAGCAAGTACCATGGGATTTCTAGCATTGGATTCATATTTTTATCTAAGGTTTTCACCTTAGAATCATGGAGGAACCCTTGGAGAGCATTTAGGAGGATTTAGGAACTGTTTTGGACGAGAAAAATGAGTTAAAATGACTTAGAATTGACTTAAATACAAGCTGGAGTTTTACACCGACATTGTGGGTCCCATGGGAGCTGCTTGTGCAGTCTTACAAAAATACGAATATCTCTCTACTCTGATGTTGTATCTACAAATGGTTAAATGATTTAGAAACTAGAATCGTAGATATTCAATTTTTTAGGTAGATCACCTCGTAATTCCAAGTATATTTGGAGAAATGTTCGGCTACATTTGACCTAATTTTCAGCACATTTATGAATGTTACTTGTGATGACCTTTATTAACTTTTATTCCACAACTTGCTTGACTTCAAAACATAACACAAGACTATCATACGACTAAAATAACTCATAACATAACCTCCTTATAATGTAAAGCACCCTAGTCTCACCCTAAAAGTACATGTTATAACATTCCAACTTGTCGACTTTCTACAAAACTTATTTACTTCAACTCGTTTAGCTTCAAAGCCGTCCAACCCTCTTGGTACTTGGTATTCATGATCTTAAATATTTGTAACCTCTACGGTAACATGATTAACTTACTTTATAAACTTTTCAAAGATGATTCCATTTTTTAGCTTACATTAATTGACTTACGACGTACTCTTACGTACAAAAAAAAGGGGTGTAACATAATACCCGGGTAAGACAAGGAAACTCCAAATCTCAGTAGCTAAAGACGGTCTGGGCCAACTATGCACTACTTCAATCTTCTTCGGATCTACCTTGATCACCTCACTCGACACCACATGACCCAAAAATGCCACTGAATCAAGTCAGAATTTACACTCTGAGAATTTTGCCTACAACTTCTTCTCTATGAAGGTCTGGAGCACGATCCTCAGGTGCTGATCATGATCTTTCCGACTGCGAGAGTACACCAAGATGTCGTAAATAAACATAATGACAAATGAATCAAGATATGGCTGGAATACAATATTCACATGTGCATAAATGCTATTGGGGCATTGGTTGGTCTAAATGACATCACGAGGAACTCATAGTGATCATATCGAGTCCTAAAGGCAGTCTTCGAAATATACGAATCCTAAATCTTTAGCTGATGATAACCTGACCACAAATCAATCTTTGAGAACACTCTAGCACCCTGTAGCTGATCAAATAAGTCAAAAATATGTGGCAATGGATACATGTCTTCACTGTAACCTTGTTCAACAGTCGATAATCAATGCACATGCGCATCGAACCATCTTTCTTCTTCACAAACAAGATCGGAGCACCACATAGCGACACACTAAGCCGAATGAAACCCTTATCAAGCAACTCTTGCAATTTCTCCTTTAACTCTTTCAACTCCACTGGGGCCATATGATAGTGTGGAATAGAAATGGGCTGAGTACCCAACAATAAGTCAATACCAAAATCGATATCCCTATCGGGCGACAATGCCCGGAAGGTCCGCTAGAATACATCTGGGAAGTCTTTCACTACTGGAACTGACTCAACGGTGGAAGTATCAGCATGACATCTCTCACAAAGTCTAGATAAGTGTCACACACCTTCTCAACCATTCGCTAAGCTTTTAAAAATGACTCAAACCTGCTAGAAACATAATCCAATGCACCCTCTACTCTAACCGTGGCAAACCTGGCATAGTTAATGTTACAGTCTTGGTGTGACAATCCAGAATAACATGATAGGGTGACAACTAGTCCATGCCCAAGATAACATCAAAGTCTACCATACTAAGCAACAATAGCTCACCTATGGTTTCAAACCACTAATAACAACTAAACATGACTAATACATACAGTCCACAACAATAGAATCCCCTACAAGCGTGGACACATAAATAGGATAACTCAAGAATCACGAGATATATCCAATACGGAGCAAAGTAATATGACACATAGGAATAAGTGGATCCCGGATCAAATAAGTCTGATGCATCTCTATGGCAAACTGGAACCATACCTGTAATGATTGTGTCTCCATCCTATTCAGAAAAGCATAGAATCTGGCTTAGCCTCCCCCTCTAGGGCGACCTCTACCTGCCCATCCCTTACCTAGCTGGTGTCGTGCCCCTTTTTTCCTCGCGGAGTTCGAGTTTCGACATTCATGGGGGAACAACTCGTTTCCTTTTGGGAATTAGGTATTTGAAGAGTTTCCACTTAATGAATTATGGTGCGTTAGGGCACCTAGAGCGATTAACTCATGTAACTAGTTTGCATCACCGGAGATTAGGGTAAGGACTCGAAATAACTTTGAGGAGCAGGTGTTAGGCATCCCTGGCGGTCCACAACGGTGGGTCCCGGCCAAACTTAAACTATGTGAATTATTCAATTAACAAGTAAGCAAGTAATGCAAATAAAGTAGTTTCCCCCATCTAAATGCATATATGAACAAGGAAGTTCAGATAATGAAGGTAAAAGAGGTTTGGACATATTACACATGTATATGTAAAGAAAGGGGAGTTTTAGATAATTTAAACACATGTAGGAATTAGAAAAAGGAAGTCCTAAGTTGATTAGCCTACAGGATCAATCTGTGCAATACCCGGTAATCCTCCTCAACTAGAGGGCCTACATGTGACATTAGCACACAGGTCATCATATCCTTTTTACTACCCGTTACCCCACCCTTAATGGTTATATAAGAGAGTTTGATTAACGACCCCTAAGCGTGTTGTTACCCGTCCATTCCTTATGGTCCTGGAGGAACTTAGGACCTCTAAATATGGGTAGTTCTAGACAAACCTAAGGTATTTAAAAGGTAAAAATCTAGGCGACAAACAAATAACATGTAGGACAGGCAAATAGGAAAAAAAAGTTAAAAGGCTCATATTTACCTCCGCATGTATATAGGCAAATAAATAGCTCGTCTAAAACACAGATTCAGATAATTTCTAGAAAGAATACTAGGATAGTGTATCTAGGTGAACATTAATACACGGATCTTGCAACGATATTTCAAAACTCAATGGCAGGGTCTAAATCCGTTTACTTACTGGTTTTAAATCTGTGAGAATTAAAAAGTTTATACACAATCGAAACATAGTTTCTAGTTTTATATAAGGACATTCATCACCTAAGGCTTGCCTAGGCGTGGGGACTATATAGGAACAGTTTGAATAGTTGAGATCTTTTAACCTATGAGCATGCAAGTACTTATGCAAGATCAAAGATGGAATAGCGATATACGGCATGTAGTATGCTGAAGCCATAAACGTGAAGGTCCTAAAATCATATTATCTAATGCACAAGATCATCATGGTTTAAATGCAAATGAACACATCCATCCTTGAACATGGATTCTAATACAGATTTGCAGAACATAAAGCCTATAGCATGTTTTCTACCCAGTTTTACCCACAATACTATACAATTACCCTCCTGTTTCACTAGTTACCCTAATATCTGTTTACTAATAATTATTACAGACCAAGATTGAATAAATTACATAAATACGATATAGATTAAACTATAAGAAGCCTGATGCAGGCCAAAAGCAAACCTTGGGTACCAAGCCTTCAGTAGTCTCAAATGCCAAGGGTTTCATAGCCCATTTCATGTCCAGGTGTGTCAGAGTTCCCTAAGGACCTCAAAGATCCAGGGTGTCATGACCCAAGACTCGGTCGTGTTGGCGCCTCTCGTGAAACCGACACATTCCCAATTCATTTTTATGTAATTAAGTAATAAAACTAAGTCTTTAACATAATAATAATAATAATCCCAAAATAAGGTAAACAATACAGTTGCAGAATAGACATATCCCGACATCGGCGTGTCACCAGTCATAAGCATCTATCATAAAACTACAAGTCTGAAAAAGAGTCTACACGACTATGACATAACTAAAATAGAAGAAAATAAGATAGAGGGAGAAGCACTGGGCTGCGAATCATCGGGCAGCTACCTAGTGAATCTCTGGAATCTACTGGATAGCTCTCAACCCTCGCAAGCAGGACCTGATGCGCCTGAATCTGCACACGGGGTGCAGGGAGTAAAGTGAGTACTCTAACTCAGTGAGTAATAATAATAAATGCAGACTGAGTAATAAGAAACCACGTAAAGGCACATTAACAAACTATAAAGAAGTAGTAAAAGCCAGTAAAAACAATGAAACAGTGGAAAATATGTAAAGTCACTTTAGTTCAGTTAAAACTTCTTTGGAATGCCTTTTTAACAGTTAAGCAAGTAAATAACGGCAACTAGGCGTGACGACCCGGCCGGTCGTCTTAAGAATTAACGCCCCGATCCCCTATTAACTATTTTCCCCAAGTCTATTTCTGCTAATTTTTATTGTCGGGATGTTCGGTTTTGAGTTTCGGAGAGTTTTGGGACACTTAGTCCCTAAATGAGAGCTTAAGTGTTGGAAAGTTGCCCGTCATCGGAACAGTATGAAGACGGCCTCGGAATGGAAATCTGATAGTTCCGTTAGCTCCGTTAGGTAATTTTAGGGTTGGGAGCGTGTTCGGAATGTGTTTTGGAGGTCCGTAGCTAATTTAGGCTTGAAATGCCGAAGTTTGAATTTTTGAAGTTTCCAATCCGATAGTGAGATTTTGATCTGAGGGTCAGAATGGAATTCCGGAAGTTGCAGTAGCTCCGTCATGTCATTTGGGATGTTTGTGCAAAATTTCAAATCATTCGAACGTGTTTTGGTTAGGTTTTGATCAAAAGCGCATTTTGAGAGAATTTGAAGTTCTTAGGCTTAAATCCTTGATTAAGTCGAGCTTCCAACGTTGTTTTGGGTGTTTTAAGGATTGGTACAAGTTTGAATAAGGTATTAGGTGATATTGGTGCGTTTGGTTGGGGTCCCGGGGGCCTGTATTAGATTAAAAAGCATGTCTAGTTGACCTAAATTGCCTATTTGCTTAAGTTGCTTTGTTTGTATTAAGTGAAGCATGTTAGGCTAGGACTACCTGCTGTCTTGTATTTTTGTACTCCATTTCTGAATATTTTCTTGTTATGGCTGCGTATTTACAGTGGGACTACGGATGTGGGATTCCGGTAGCTCCCCCCTTGTTTGTTTACTTTGGGACTACGAGTTAGATTCCCGGTAGATCCCCTTGCACATTTACTTTGGGAATACGGAACAGATTCTGGTAGATCCCCGCGTACTGATAGTTGGACTACGGGACGATATCCCGGGAGATCCTTCTGATATGTACGTATGATGGACTACGAGACGGTATCCCGGGAGATCCTTCGGATATACACATATGATGGACTACGGGACGGTATCCTGGGAGATCCTCATTGTTGTTACTGGTATTGAGCTATTTTACTCTGTGTTACCTTATTCTCTGTGTATTATTTGTTGCCTTGTGTACCCTGTCTTACTTCATAGCTGTACTCATTTATACAGTTTATTTCATACTGTTGCAAATTTATTATTATATTTAATATCAGTAGGGCCCTGACCTTCCTCGTCACTACCCGACCGAGGTTAGGCTTGGCACTTACTGAGTACCGCTGTGGTGTACTCATGCCCCTTCTGCGCATGTTTTTCATGTGCAGATCCAGGTACCTCCACCCAGGCGTATCACCCCCAAGGCGGAGAGATCTAGCTGAGACTTCGAGGTACATTTGCCGCGTCCGCACACCGAGGAGTCTCTATCTTATTCTACCTCTTAGTAGTTAGCCTTCCTTTCGTACTGTTGTTTTTAGACATTCTGGAGTTAGACCAGTGTATTACATTCTGTTAGCTTGTGTTCCCGTGAGTTTCCGGGTTTTGGGGATGATATTGTGGACTTCCGTGATATTGAGTCGTATATACCAACCGGCATTTATATACAGTTTTTATTTTAGTTGTTCAGTTTTAATTATTTATTTCCGCAAGTTGTGTTGTTTTCGCATTGATAGGCTTACCTAGTCGTAGGGACTAGGTGTCGTCACGACTTGTTCATGGAGGGCGAACTGGGGTCGTGACACTAGGAAAGATAAACATATAAAGAACCGCCCCTCGGGCACCATACCAACAGAATCAGCCCCTTGAGTTATATCCCATATCACAATGGGTACCTGCGCTCACTGTGGGTGTGCAGACTCCTGGAGAGGACCCTTACGGCCCAAGCACAATATCAAGCCATCTCGTGACATAATCACATAGGCCCTCGGCCTCATACAACAAGCCACCTCGTGACGTACAAATCTCAGGCCCTCAGCCTCATAATCATATCAGTGTTTCCTCACAACATAGGCCCTCAGCCTTACTCAGTCAGAATCTTGCAAGTCACTCGGGCAATAGTAAAACATGATGCTCAGCCCAAATATCGTATAAAATATCATTTTAAGTGTTAAAGCAGAGTAAACATGCTTGAGTTATGAAAAGAGTTGAATATAGCATGACTTAGTACAAGTATAAAGTCAAAACAGTGAGAAAATATCAGTAAAAAATCCCTTAAGGGTTCAAATAGTTGGCACGAGGCCCAAATATGGCATTCAGCCCAAATAATGATGATAGCAAATAGTGTTCAATCAAATACACGGTGAAACAATCATTCGGGATGGACTAAGTCACAATCCCCAATGGTGCAAGACCCCACGCTCATTATCTAGCGTGTGTGTCACCTCAATATAGCACAAAAAAGAGCAAATCTAGGGTTTCATACCCTCGGGACAACATTTACAATCATTACTCACCTCTACCCGGTCCAAATCTCTAGCTCGCGATGCCTTTGCCCCTCGAATCGGCCTCCAGATGCTCCAAATCTAATCAAAATCAGTGCAAAACCATCAAAATATACTAAATGAATAAAGCTCACTCGAAAGAAATCAAATTACAACACAAATCCCGAAATTGGCCAAACCCGACCCCCTGGCCCACATCTCAGATTCCATTAAAAATTACATCAATGGACTCCTCATCGCTCCCCAAGTTCATTCATACTAAAAGCATCAAAATCCAACCATAAAAGACCCCTCAAATCCCAAATTCTAGGTCTCCAATTACAAGCCCTAGTTCTTCAATATTAGTCTTGAATTCCATGATTAATTAGGTATAATTCACATAAGAATTGAGTACTAAGTCCATAAATCTTACCTCCAAGTGTTTCCCCTTGAATCCCTCTTCAATCCTCTTCAAAAAGCTCCAAAATCGCTCAAAATTGGTGGAAGTTAACCCCAAAATTGCGGACAAGATGACTATTTAAACATTCTGCTCAGGCCTCCAAACCTTCTTCGCGAATGCGGTCAACGCCTTGCGTTCGCTAAGAACAATATAACTTTGACCAAATTTTCCTCTTACGCGAACGCGTCCAGTCCCTCGCGAACGCGATGGTTCCTCAGCCTAACCTTCGCGAACGTGCTCCCTCTCTCGCGAACCCGATGAACAAAACACCCTGAACCCCAGCTACTCAACTTCCTCTACGCGAATGCGGCACAACCTCGCGAACGCGATGCACAACGATCCCAGCCCTTTGCGAACGCGGAGCCTCCCTTACGAACACGAAGGCTAAATCCTTAGCCTCACCAGCTAACCCATTGCGAACGCGAGGGCCTACTCACGAACGCGAAGGTCATTTCTCTACAACATTGAAAAGAAGTTTTCTACAATTCTCAACATCTAGAAATGATTTGATTGACCATCTGAAAGTCACCCGAGGACCCCGGGACCTCAATCAAACATGCCAACATACCCCATAACATCATTCAAACTAGTTCCAACCTTCGCATCGCTCAAAACAACATCAAAACACCAAATTCTCATCGGATTCAAGCCTAAGAATTCCAAAATCTTCTAAATTACGCTTTTGATCAAAAAGTCTACCAAACCACGTCCGAATGACCTGAAATTTTGTACACATGTCCCAAATGACACAACAGAACTACTGCAACTCCTGGAATTCCATTCTGACCCCTATATCAAAATCTCACCTATAAACCGGAAAATTCCAAAAATCCAATTTCGCCAATTCAAGCTTTAATCTACTCCGGACCTCCAAAACACATTCCGATCGCACTCCTAAGCCCCAAGTCACCTCCCGAAGCTATTTGAACCATCGAAACTCACATCCGAGCCCTCTAACGCATATGTCAACATCCGGTTGACTTTTCCAACTTAAGCATCTTCAAAAGAGACTAAGTGTCTCAAACCTTACCAAAACCTTTCCGAACCCAAGCCAGCCAACCTGATCACACATAGAACCGATAACCAAAGCAATAAGAAGCAGAAATGGGGGAACGGAGCGGTAACTCATGAGACGACTGGTCGGGTCGTCACATCCTCCCCCTCTTAGACAAATGTTCGTCCTCGAACGAGTCAAGAAACATACCTGAAGCCTCAAACAGGTGAGGATATCTGATTCGCATCTCCCGTTCAGTCTCCAGGTAGCCTCCTCCACGGCCGACCTCTCCGCTGCACTTTCACTGAAGCTATATCCTTTGATCTCAACTTTCGAACCTGACGCTCCAAAATAGCTGCTGGTTCCACATCATAAGTCAAATGACCATCCGACTGAACCGTGCTGAAATCCAGAACATGAGACGGATCCCCAATATACTTCCGGAGCATAGAAACATGAAATATCGGATGCTCACTCGACAATCTGGGTGGCAAAGCAAGCTCATAAGCCACTTCCCCAATCCCCTAAAGCACCTCAAAAGGCCCAATGAACCGAGGACTCAATTTACCCTTCTTTCCAAATCTCATAACACCCTTCATGGGTGAAACCTTCAACAGAACCTTCTCACCAACCATGTAGGGCACATCCCCGAACCTTCCTGTCAGCATAACTTTTTTGTCTCGACTGCGCCGTACGAAGCCTCTCCTGAATTACCTTCACCTTTTCTAAAGCATCCTACACCAAGTCTATCCCCAATAGCCTAGCCTCACCCGGCTCGAACCAACCAACCAGAGATCTACATCGCCTCCCATACAAAGCCTCATATGGAGCCATCTGAATACTCAACTGGAAGCAAACTCTGCAAGCGGTAGAAACTGATCCCATGACCCTCCGAAATCAATGACACAAGCACCCAACATGTCCTCCAATATCTGAATAGTGCGCTCGGATTACCCATCCGTCTGAGGGTGAAAAGTCGTGCTCAACTCAACCTGAGTACCCAACTCTCACTGCACAGACCTCCAAAACTGTAAAGTAAACTGAGTGCCCCTATCTGAAATGATGGAAATTGGGACACCATGCAAATGAACAATCTCCTGGATATAGATCTCTACCAACCGCTCTAAAGAATAGGTAGTACACACAGGAATGAAGTGCGCGGACTTGGTCAGCCGATCCACAATCACCCAAATAGCATTGAACTTCCTCAAAGTCCGTGGGAGCCCAACTACAAAGTCCATGGTGATCCGCTCCCACTTCCTCTCTGGAATATCCATCTGCTGAAGCAAGCCACCCGGTCTCTGATGCTCATATTTCACCCGCTGACAATTGAGACACCGAGCTACAAATCCCACAATGTCTTTCTTCATTCTCCTCCACCAATAATGTTGTCTCAGATCCTGATACATCTTCGCGAAACCTGGATGAATGGAATACCACGAGCTATGGGCCTCTTCCAGAATTAACTCCCGAAGCCCATCTACATTGGGCACACATATCTGGCCATGCATCCTTAACACCCCATCATCACCAATAGTCACATCTCTAGCATCATCATGCTAAACTCTGTCCTTAAGGACAAGCAAATAAGGATCATCATATTGGCGCTCTCTGATGCGATCATATAAGGAAGACCGAGAAATCACACAAGCCAATACCCGACTGGGCTCCGAAATATCTAACCTCACAAACCGATTGGCCAAGGCCTGAACATCAATTGTAAGAGGTCTCTCCCTAACTGGAATATATGCCAAACTCCCCATACTCACCGCCTTTCGGCTCAAAGCATCGGTCACCACATTGGCCTTCCCCGGATGGTACAATATAGTGATATCATAATCCTTTAGCAACTCTAACCACCTCCGCTGCCTTAAATTGAGATCCTTCTGCTTGAACAAGTGCTAGAGACTACGATGATCAGTAAACACCTCACAAGACACACCATACAAGTAATGCCTCCAAATCTTCAACGTGTGAACAATGGTAGCCAACTCTAAATCATGAACGGGGTAGTTCTTCTCATGGGGCTTCAGCATAAGCAATAACTCTACTCTCCTACATCAATATACACCCAATACCAACTCTCGAAGCATCACAATGCACGGTATATGAACCTGAAGCTGATGGCAAAACTAACACTGGAGTTGTGGTCAAGGCTGTCTTGAGCTTCTGAAAGCTCTCCTCACACTCATTCGACCACACAAATGAAGCACCCTTCTGAGTCAACTTTGTCAAGGGCGATGCGATGGATGAAAATCACTAAACAAACTGGCGATAATAGCCCGCCAAACCAAGAAATATGCGAATCTCTATGGCTGAGGACGGTCTAGACCAACTCTGAACCGCCTCTATCTTTTTCGGATCAACCTGAATACCCTCACTGGACACCACGTGCCCCAAGAAAGCCACTGAACTGAGCCAAAACTCACACTTGGAGAATTTTTCATAAAGCTTTTCCTCCCTCAATCTCTGCAACACAACTCTCAAATGCTCCACGTGCTCCTCCTAACTACGCAAATACACCAGAATATCATCAATGAAGACTATGAAAAACGAGTCGAGATAAGGTCGGAATACGCTATTCATCAAATGCATGAACGTTGTTGGGGCATTGGTCAGCCCAAAAGACATCACCAAGAACTCATAATGACCATATCGGTTCCTAAAAGCTGTCTTAAGAATATCTGAGTCCCTGATCTTCAACTGGTGATAACCTAAACGGAGATCAATCTTGAAGAACACTCTCGCTCCATGAAGCTGGTCGAATAAATCATTAATGCGAGACAAAGGATACTTGTTCTTAATTGTTACTTTGCTCAATTGCCTATAATCAATGCACATCCTCATAGTGTCATCCTTCTTCTTCACAAATAGAACTGGCGCACCCCAAGGTGACACACTAGGCCGAATGAACCCCTTATCAAGGAGTTCCTAAAGCTGCTCATTTAACTCCTTCAACTCCGCTGGTACCATACAATACGGCGGAATAGAGATGGGCCGAGTGCCCAGCACCAGGTCAATACCAAAGTCAATGTCCCTGTCCGGTGACATGCCCGGCAGGTCTGCAGGAAACACATCGAGAAAATCCCTCACAACTGGAACAGAATCAATAATAGGAGTCTCTGCACCGAAATCCCTCAAAAAGGCTAGATACGAAAGACAACCCTTCCCAACAATATGTTGGGCCTTCAAAAATGAGATTACCCTACTAGGAACATAATCAGTTAAACCTCGCCACTCAATCCGTGGCACACCCGGTATAGCCAATATGACTGTCTTAGCATGACAATCTAGAATAGCACGACACGGAGATAGCCAATCCATGCCCAAAATGACATCAAAATCCATCATACATAATAAAAAAAGATCCACTCGAGTCTCCAGACCTCCAATAGTCACCACACACGACCGGTACACATGGTCTACAACAACAGTATCGCCCACTGGAGTAGATACATGAATAGGTGAAACAAGAGATTCACGGGGCGTATCCAAATAACGAGCAAAGTATGATGACACATAAGAAAAGGTGGAACCGGGATCAAATAATACAAAGGCATCTCTGTGGCAGACTAAAATGATACCTGTAATAACAGCATAGAAAGTAATAGCATTGGGTCTAGCTAGAAGTGCATAGAAACGGGCCTAACCGCCACCTAATTGACCTCCCCCTCTAGGGTGACCCCTAGCTAACTGACCTCCACCCCTAGTTGGCTGGGCGGGTGGTGGTGAAGTAACTGGCACTAAAGCAGATGGTTGACTCCTCTGCTAAGATAAACCCGCAAGACTACGAGGACGTTGCCTCCACATATGACCCATCTCTCCACACTCATAGCAACTCCTGGGTGCTGCAGATGGGGACTGAAGGGAACCCCTAGCACCGGAATGACTAGCTGATGCACCTGGCATAGAAGAGCCCTGAACGGATGGAGCACGGGATGAACTCTAAGCTGGAAAGGCACTAAGTGATGACTGGCCCTGATGAGAACTGTGATAACCATGACCCGATGACGCCTCACGATAACTAGGGCAAGCTGGCTGAGCATGCTTGAATGGATGGCCTTTGTCGTGCTGAAACTGACCTCTCGAAGAAGCACCACCATAACTACCAGATCCTCGAGGCCTCTTGGCCTCCCTCTCATCTCGCTCCTGGCGACGAACTAACTCAATCTCACGAGCAATGTCAACAACCTCCTCAAAAGCAGCACCAGACACCCTTTCCCTGGTCATGAGAATACAAAGCTGATAAGTGAGGCCATCTACAAACCTCCTAATCCTCTCTCTATCTGTCGGAATCAACCAAATAGCATGACAAGCTAACTCGAATAACCTCATCTCATACTGCATCACAGTCATCTCTCCCTTACGCAACCACTCAAACTGTCTACACGGCTCCTCTCTACGAGACTGCGACATATACTTCTCTAGAAAGAGAACGGAGAACTGCTGCCAGGTAAGGGGTGCTGCACTAATAGGCCTACGCCTCTCAAAAGCCTCCCATCAAGTGAAGGCAGCTCTAGAAAACTGAAAAGTAGTGAAAGTGACCCCGCTGGTCTCCAGAATACCCGTTGTGCGAAGAATCCTCTAACATTTATCCAAGAAACACTGGGCATCCTCGCCCTCTACACCACTGAAGATCGGAGGCTGAAGTCTACCAAACCTCTCCAACCTACGCGTCCTCTGGCATGGAGAGAACTACATATTCCAGAGCAACTGCAACCGGCTAGGCTGGATGCGCCCCCGGTGTCTGAAGTCCCTGCACGACCTGCTCAGGTGTGCGAGCGACGGGAGTCTGATTGCCTCCCTGGCCTGAGAAGTAGCTGCGACTGTAGTAACTGAGACCGCCTGAGCTAGGCCAGTGCAAATTGATAGAATCTAAGCCAAGGCCTCCTGAAGACCCGGAATCACAATGGGCATAGCTGGTGCCTGATCTGGTGTTGCTGGAGCGTCCACAACTGGGACCTGATCCTGAATTGAGACAGTTGGTGGATCTACATGTGCTGCCCTAGCTGCTGTGCGGGCCACACCCCTGCCCCTACCGTGACCACGACCGCATCTTCGGCCTCTAGTGGCCACAGCTGGTGGTAATAGTGGTTGTTCATCCTAACCGGTAAAGCGTGTCCTCACCATCTGTGAGAGAATAGAATAATAGAAGTTTAGCACTCGGATCAACAAATTTGCAGGAGAAGAATTTCAAGAATATGAAGTTTTCCTAAAGGTTCTGCAGCCTCCCGAGGATAAATATAGACATCTCCGTACCGATCCGTGAGACTCTACTAAACCTGCTCATGACTCGTGAGACCTATGTAACCTAGGCTCTGATACCAACTTATCAAGACCCAAAACCCAGACCCGATCGTGATGGCGCCTCTCGTGAAGACAAGGCCAGCCAACACATTCCCAATTCATTTTTAAGCAATTAAGTAAAAAAACTAAGTCTTTAACATAATAATAAAAATCCCAAAATAAGGTAAACAATACAGTTGCAGAATAGACATAGCCCGACATCAGGGTATCACCAGTCATGAGCATCTATCATAAAACTACAAGTCTGAAAAAGAGTCTACACGACTATTAGATAACTAAAATAGAAGAAAATAAGATAGAGGGAGAAGCATTAGGCTGCAAATCACCGGGCAGATACCTAGTGAATCTCCGAAATCTGCTGGACACCTCTCAACCCTCACAAGTAGGACCTGATGCGCCTGAATCTGCACATGGGGTGCAGGGGGTAAAGTGAGTACTCCGACTCAGTGAGTAATAATAATAAATGCACACTGAATAATAAGAAACCACATAAAGGCATATCAACAAACTATAAAGAAGCAGTAAAAGCCAGTAAAAACAATGAAACAGTGAAAAATATGTAAAGTCACTTTAGTTTACTTAAAACTTCTTTGGAATGCCTTTTTAACAGTTAAGCAAGTAAATGACGGCAACAAGGAAAGATAAACATATAAAGAACCGCCCCTCGGGCACCATACTAACAGAATCAGCCCCTCGGGCTATATCTCATATCACAATGGGCACCCACACTCACTGGGGGTGTGCAGACTCCTGGAGGGGCCCCGTACGGCCCAAGCGCAATATCAAGCCATCTCGTGGAATAATCACATAGGCCCTCTGCCTCATATCAACAAGTCACCTCGTGGCGTACAAATCTTTAGGCCCTCGGCCTCATAATCATAATCAGTGTTTCCTCACAACATAGGCCCTCAGCCTTACTCAGTTAGAATCTTACAAGCCACTCGGGCAACAGTAAAACATGATGCTCAGCCCAAAATATCGTTAAAAATATCATTTTAAGTGTTAAAGCAGTGTAAACATGGCTGAGTTATGAAAACAGTAGAATATAGCATGACTGAGTACAAGTATAAAGTCAAAACAGTGAGGAAATATCAGTAAAAATCCCCTAAGGGTTCAAATAGTTGGCACGAGGTTCAAATAAGGCATTCACCCAAACATGATGATAGCAAATAGTTTTCAATCAAATACGCGGTAAAACAATCATTCGGGATGGACTAAGTCACATTCCCCAATGGTGGACGACCCCACGCTCGTCATCTAGCGTATGCGTCACCTCAATATAGCATAACAATGTGCAAATCCGGGGTTTCATACCGTTAGGGCAACATTTACAATCATTACTCACCTCTACCCGGTCCAAATCTCTAGCTCGCGATGCCTTTGCCCTCGAATTGGCCTCCGAATTCTCCAAATCTAACCAAAATCAGTGCAAAACCAACAAAATATGCTAAGGGAACAAACCCCACTCGAAAGAAATCAAATTACAACACAAATCCTGAAATTGGCTAAACCCGACCCCCGGGCCCATGCCTCGGATTCCGATAAAAATTACATCAATGGACTCCTTATCACTCCCCGAGTTCATTCATTCCAAAAGCATCAAAATCTAACCACAAACGACCCCTCAAATCCCAAATCTTAGGTCTCCAATTACAAGCCCTAATTCTTCAATATTAGGCTTAAATTCCATGATTAATTAGGTAGATTCACATAAGAATCGAGTATTAAGTCCATAAATCTTACCTCCAAGTGTTTCCCCTTGAATCCCTCTTTAATCCTCTTTAAAAAGCTCCAAAATCGCTCAAAAATGGTGGGAGTTAACCCCAAAATCGCGGACAAGATGACTATTTAAACATTCTGCCTAGGCTTCCAAACCTTCTTCATGAACGTGGTCAACGCCTCGCGTTTGCGAAGCACAATCTAACTTTGACCAAATGTTCCTCTTACGCGAATGCGTCCAGTCCTTCGCGAACACGATGGTTCCTCAGCCTAACCTTCGCGAACGAGCTCCCTCTCTCGCGAACGCGATAAACAAAACACGCTGAACCGCAGCTACTCAACTTCCTCTACGCAAACGCGGCACAACCTCGCGAACGCGATGCACGACCACCCCATCCCTTTGTGAATGTGGAGCCTCCCTCGCGAACGCAAAGGCTAAATCCTCAGCCTCACCAGTTAACCCATCGCGAACGCAAAGGTCATTTCTCTACAACACTGAACTGCAGTTTTCTGCAATTCTCAACATCTAGAAATGATCCGATTGACCATCCAAAACTCACTTGAGGCCCCCGGGACCTCAACCAAACATGCCAACATACCCCATAACATCATTCAAACTTGTTCCAACCTTCGGAACGCTCAAAATAATATCAAAATACCAAATTCGCATCGGATTCAAGCCTAATAATTCCAAAATTTTCAAAATTCACGCTTTTGATCAAAAAGTCTACCAAACCATGTTCGAATGACCTAAAATTTTGCACACATGTCCCAAGTAACACAACGGAACTACTGCAACTCCCGGAATTCCATTCTAACCCCTATATTAAAATCTCACCTATCAATCGGAAAACGCTAAAAATCCAATTTCGCCAATCCAAGCCTAAATCTACTTCGGACCTCCAAACACATTCAGATCACACTCCTAAGCTCCAAATCACCTCCCGAAGCTATCCGAACCATCGAAACTCACATCTAAGCCCTCTAACTCATAAGTCAACATCCGGTTAACTTTTTCAACTTAAGCTTCCTCCAAAAAGACTAAGTATCTCAAACCTTACCAAAACCTTTCTGAACCCGAGCCAACCAACCTGATCACACCTAGAACCGATAACCAAAGTAATAAGAAGCAGAAATGGGGAAACCGAGTGGTAACTCATGAGACGATTTGCCGGGTCGTCACACCGGGCAGTGCTTAAACCCAGATTTTCACAATAAGGGATTGAGTAAATGCAGTGTGGAGTAGTCAGCCCCAGTGTGCCAGAGTTCCAAAAGATCTTAAGAGAATCCCAAGGTAGTACACACACTGGAGGGGCAGAACCTAGGGACTTAAGAGTAGAGTGACAGTGCTTGACATAGTTCTGACAAGTTTTTGACAAGAAAGCAGTGCTGAAATGACTCTATAAGTAAAGAGGTTTTATGAATAAATAATAAGAACTAATTTGGTAGTAAAGTAGTTTGAAAACAATGTGAATACTTTTAAAAAAATCAACAAAGAGTCTCATTGTTATAGAACAAACAGGTATAGCATCACTCAACAACAAATTTCACCCAGGGGTTGTGAGAATTGGGGACACATAGAGCAGATAACAATAGGATGCACAGAGATTTTCAAAGGTCTTGTAGGATTAATAAGGTCTCACCATCTGTGAGAGAATAGAAGACAAAAGTTTAGAATTGTGATGTCAAAATATCGCACAACAAGAAAATCAAATGAAGTGGAATTTTCCTAATAGTTACATAGCCTCTCATAGATAAGTACAGACGTCTCTGTACCGATCAGCGAGACTCTAATAAACCGACTTGTGATCTATGACTCCTATGAACCTAGAGCTCTGATACCAACTTGTCATGACCCCGGTTCACCCTCCGTGACCATCGTGACGGCACCTAGTCTCTACGACTAGGTAAGCCTAAATTGCGGAAGAAAAACCAAAACTTGCGGAAGTAAAACAATTTAAAATAGAAATAAAGTAGTAATAGTGTTTAAATGTGCCACTCGGCATACACCACGTTTAACTCTCAATACCAAAACATAAATCCAAGACCCAGAAACCCACTAATCACAAGCTAAGATTAATACTACATAGCTCTAACTCCGGAATGTCTAATAAGAACAGAAAAATACAGAAGGGCTAAATACTAAAAGCAGGAATAGAAAGGGACTTCTCGGTCTGCGGACGCATCAGATGTACCTCGAAGTCTCTAGAGCAGTCGCCTCCTCAAGGATGATAGGCCTGAGTAGCGGTACCTGGATCTGCACATGAAAAACATGCGCACAAGGGGCATGAGTACACCACAGCGGTACTCAATAAGTGCCAAGCCTAACCTCGGTTGGGTAGTGACGAGGAAGGTCAGGTCCCTACTGAGGTTAAATAAATAATAAGATGATAGGATAAGATAAACAGTACAATTTAGAATCTACAGTAAGAAGGAGTACAATAACGTAAATAGAAATAAAGGCAAACACCAGGAAGTACCACTCATAGCAAGGATGATAGCCGGGGATCTCTTGGTATCCCGAGGATCTCTTGGTATCCTCATTGTATCCTAGGAATCTCTTGGTATCCCGACTAGGGATCTCTTGGTATCCCGAGGATCTCTTGGTATCCTCAATATATGCTAAGGATCTCTCGATATCCTGAGGATCTCTTGGTATCCTCAATATACGTGCCAGGGATCTCTTGGTATCCCGCACCTCAGTTCAGATCATAAATACGTACAGGGGATCTCCCGGGATGTCGTCCCGTAGTCCCAAAGTTTTTACTTTGCTAAACTCCGTGCCAAGTAAACAGTTAATTCTAGCGTAAAATGCTTCACGTAATGCAATTAAGGCAGTTTAAGCAAATAGGCAATTAAGTCAACTAAACATGCTTCTCTAAACTAGCAACATGCTAAATTCACAAGTAGAATAAAACAGAAAAAAAGAATTCAATTGAAATACTTAAGGAAAACCCGAATTTTCAACAATTAGCTCAAGTACGCACTCGTCACCTCACGTACAAGGCATTTAAATTATCAAATATATCATAACCTAAGAGGAAGGTCCCCCACACAAGGTTAGACAAGTCACTTACCTCGAACCCGCTCAAAATCAACCCGAAACCATGCTCTTGCCATGAGTACTCGACTCCAAATGGCCAAAATATATTCAATTCAATTGCATAATGTAAACAACACTTCAAGTAACTAATTCTACAATTAAATTCTAAGCTAATACGCAAAATTAGGTAAAATGACCAAAACGCCCCTCGGGACCACGTCTCAAAATCGGGTAAAATTTACATTTCTAGAATCCTCACACACCCACGAGTCTAACCATACCAAAATTATCCAAATCCAATGTCAAATCCCCAATCAAAACTCGAATTTTTGGTCTAAGAACTTTCCCCAAATTTTCATACAAATTCCAAAATTAAATAATGAATTCATGTTTGGATTAATGGGTCACAAGCAAAAAGGGGTTAAGAATCCTTACCCAATCGATATCTCTAAAAATTCCTCAAAATCTCGCTTAAATCCGAGCTCCAAAGCTTAAGTTTTGATAAAAATGGCTAAACCCTCGATTTTGAAATTTTATATTCTGCCCAGGTATTTCCTTCTTCGCAAACGCGAGGTTACTATCGCGAACGTGATGCACTAAAGTTCCACTGGCCAGTTTCCCTCTTCGCGAACACGATGCCTGAGCCGCGAACGCGATGTTCAGTTCTCTTCCCCTACGCGAACGCGAGACTGACTTCGCGAACGCGTAGGCACCAAGTCCTACAGCCTCGTGAACACGTAAGCTGATTCATGAACGCGAAGAGTAAATTCCTCACCATCCCCAGCTCCTCTTCACGAACGTGAGACCCCACTCGCGAACGCGAAGAAGGAAACCAGAACTGTATTGCTGCAGATTTTTCTACAATTTCTCTAGTTCCAAAATAATCCGTTGAGCATCCGAAACACCCCCGAGGCCCCCGGGACCTCAACCAAACATGCAGACCAATCCTAAAACATCGTTCAAACTTGTTCCAACCTTCGGAACAGTCAAAACAACATCAAAACAATTTTCAACGGATTCAAGCCTAAGAATTCCAAAAACTCTAAAAATACGCTTTTGATCAAAAAGTATATCAAACCTCGTCCGAATGACCTGAAATTTTGCACGCACGTCACGTTAAACACTACGGAGCTACTCCAACTTCCGGAATTCCATTCCGACCCTCGGATCAAAATCTCACTATCGAACCGGAAACTTCAAAAGTTCAACTTTCGGCATTGCAAGCCTAAATTAGTTACGGACCTCCAAAACACAATCCGAACATGCCCCTAAGCCTGAAATCATCTAACGGAGCTAAGGGAATCATCGGATTTCCATTCCGAGGCTGTCTTCTCATTGTTCCGACTACGGTCAACTTTCCAACACTAAAGCTCTCATTTAGGGACTAAGTGTCCCAAAACTCTCCGAAACTCGACACCGAACATCCCGGCAAATCAAAATAGTAGAATTAAACTTGGGAAAAGCAGTTAATTGGGGATCGGGGCATTATTCTTAAGACGACCGGCCGGGTCATCACAAAATCATCGTGCCTATGGGTATGGTTGTCGTGGCATGGTCACGATACATAATTCCCAATTCGAGTGTGTGTTTCACGTGACTCGACCATAACTTCAAATAATAATAATAATAAACATGTTGTAAATTGAGGGTGTATTTCACGTGGCGCGGTTTGCAATGTGTACCAGAACGACAAGTGTACGACATCATAACTTGTTCAAGAAATAATTCCATAAATACTAAAAGATAATTAAATTAATTAAAAACGGATAAAAGTTAAAAATGCACAATAGGTTTAAAACATGTATTAAATCAGATAATCAGGCCAATTATTAATAGTTGAATGACCGTGCTAAAACTACAGAACCCGAGCATACCTAACTCCTTCTTCCGGGTTAACAGAATTCCTTACCCAGTCTTCTGTGTTCGCAGACCAAAAACAGTGTCAAATTTCCTCGATTTGGGATTTAAAATAAACGAGTGACTTGGGACATCAAAATAATATCCCAAGTGGCGACTCTGAATTAAATAATCCCATTTCGATTATTGCCACTTTAATTGGAAAAACTCCTTATCCGTCGGAAAAAAGGAGGTGTGATAGCTCTGGTGACTCTGTTGGGGATCGAACCCAAAATCTCTGGTTCAGGATTCAGAATTCGAGCTTAGAATAACTGTTATACTTGGCTTTCGTTTATTATCTGATTTTTACGTGTTTGAGCCTAATGTGCTAATTGCCGCTTTTTACCGCTTTGATATTTTGTGAACTGTATATAAAACTATTACGAAACCCTTCTTCTCTCTGAGTCTTCTAACTCTTCGAGGAAGTGCACGCTGGCGTGACTTCTTTTATGTTTGTGTCATACCCTAATTTAGAACGAGGATCAGATCAGTTACAAAACTCGATGGCCTTTTGGTTACCGGTACGTTGCCCCCCTCGGCTGGAGTTGTCTGCTCGGATAAGCCAGGTCTAGAATAATATACCCAGGTTTTAAACCTATAATAACATAGTGTCATGCCGGATCCCTAGTAGGAACGCTTGTTTGCAACACGTGCATTTGAGTTTGGGGACTCAATGTAACGACCCGGCTGGTGGTTTCGTGAGTTATAGCCCCCTTTCCCACATTTCTGCTTCGTTTTGTGTTCATCAGCTGTATTTTATCGAATCGTGTCGGTTGATTCAGGTCCGGAGTGGTTTCGGTGTGGAATGAGACAATTAGTCTCCTATTTAGAAGTTTAAGCTGAAAAAGTCAACCAAAAGTTGACTTATGAGTAATCTATCTCGGATTTGGATTTTTATGGTTCGGTTAGCTCCATTAGGTGATTTTGGACTTGGGAGCGCGTCTGGAATGTAGTTTCAAGGTCCGTGGTAAAATTAGGCTTGAATTGGCAAAATTGAAAATTTAGCTATTTTGATCGGCAGTGGAAAATTTGATATCGGGATCAGAACGGAATTTTGGAAGTTGGAGTAAGTTTGTAGTGTCATTTGTGACGTGTGTGAAAAATTTCAAGTCATTCGGAGGTGATTTAGTAGGTTTCGGCGTCGTTTGCGGAATTTGGAAGTTTAAAAGTTCTTAGGCTTGAATCCGAGAGTAATTTGGTGTTTTGATGTTGTTTTTGAGTGTTCCGAAGGTTCGACTAAGTTTGTATGTTGATATGTGACTTGTTAGTATTATTTTTTAAGGTCCTGAGGGCCTCGTGTGTGTTTCGAATGGTTGACGGTTTGGTTTTTGGTGTTTGAGAGTTGGTGAAAACTGCTGGTAAACTGCACCTGCGGAGTGGGAAACGCAGGTGCAAGGTCCGTAGAAGCGGAAAGAGGCTCGCAGATGCGGGCAGGAGTTGTTTGGGCTGGATGCACAGGTGCAAGTGTAGGAGTCGCACCTGCGAGACCGCAAGTGCGAGATGTTGGCCGCAGATGCGGATTTTGAGGAGTAAGTGGAATCTGCACCTGCGATGGTTTTTCCGCAAATGCGGCCTCGTAGAAGCGGAAATTTTGACCGCAGATGCAGTTTTGCTAGGCAGAACCTATAAATTGAAGACTTCGCGAATTTTGCTCATTTCCACCATTTTTGAAGACGGGTTTGGAGCTTTTTGGGTGATTTTGAAAAGGGATTATCAGTGAGGTTTGTTCTTGAGCCCTAATACATGTATATGTAGTGATTTTTCATTGTTTAATTATGTAATTAGTGAAGATTATGGGTGAAAATAAGGGGTTAGGGCTTGGGATTTTGAAGAGTTTGATTTGAGGATTTGAGGGGTCAAATGGAGTCAGATTTTGATAAATTTTGTATGTATGGACTCGTGAGTGAATGGGCTTTCTAGTTTTGTGAATTTTTTTGGATTTCGAGACGTGGTCCCGGGTGCTGGGTTTGAGTAGATTTCGAGATTTGTGTCTAATTTGATAGTTTTTCTCGTGGAATTCATTCCATTAGCGCATATTGATGGTCTTGTTCTTGTTGTGAATAGATTCGGAGCGATTGGAGGCCGAGTTGAGAGGCAAGAGCATTGCGGAGTAGAGATTTGACCGGTTTGAGGTAAGTAATGATTGTAAATCTAGTCCTGAGGGTATGAAACCCTGGATTGCGTATCATTTTACTATTTTTTAGGTGATGCACATGCTAGATGACGGGCGTGTGGGCGTGCACCATTGGGGATTGTGACTTGGTCCATCCCGTTTTTATGCACTCCCAGCTAGACCAGATACTATTGCTTCAGATGTTGTGATCACAGGTATTGTCTCAGTTTGCCACAGGGATGCCTCTGTATTATTTGATCCTGGTTCCACTTTTTCATATGTGTCATCATATTTTGCTCATTATTTGGATACACCCCGCGAGTCTCTTGTTTCATTTGTTCATGTATCTACTCTTATGGGCTATACAATTGTTGTGGAACACGTATATCTGTCTTGTGTGGTGACTATTGGGGGTTTGGAGACACGAGTAGACCGCATGCTGCTTAGTATGGTTGATTTTGATGTGATATTGAGCATGGATTGGTTGTCTCCGTGTCATGCTATTCTGGGCTGTCACGCTAAGATGGTAACTTTGGCTATGCCGGGGGTGTCATGATTGAGTGGTGAGGTTCATCGGATTATGTTCCCAGTAGAGTGATCTCATTTTTGAAGGCCCGGTGGATGGTTGGGAAGGCTTGTCTTTTTTATTTGGCCTTTGTGAGGGATGTCAGTGCAGAAACTCCTACCACTGATTCAGTTCCGGTGGTGAGGGATTTTCTAGATATGTTTCCTGCAGACCTATCGGGCTTGCCACCAGTCAGGGATATTGACTTCGGTATTGATTTGGTGTTGGGCACTCAGCCCATTTCTATTCCACTGTATCGTATAGCACCGGCAAAGCTAAAGGAGCAGCTTCAGGAACTCCTTGATAAGGGATTTATTCGGCCTAGTGTGTCGCCTTTGGGTGCGCCTGTTCTATTTGTAAAGAAGAAGGATGTCACTATGAGAATATGCATTGATAACAGGTAGTTGAACAAAGTCACAATCAATAATAAGTATCCTTTGCCTCGTATTGACGATTTATTTGACCAGCTTCAGGGAGCGAGAGTGTTCTCCATTGATCTCAGGTCAGGGTATCACCAGTTGAAGATCAGGAACTCGAACATTCTTAAGACAGCTTTCAGGACCCGATATGGTCATTATGAGTTCCTTGTGATGTCTTTTGGGCTGACCAATGCCCCAGCAGCGTTCATGCATTTGATGAACAATGTGTTTCGACCTTATCTTGACTCTTTTGTTATTGTATTCATTAATGATATCCTGGTGTACTCTCATAGCCAAGAGGAGCACGCCAAGCATTTGAGAGTTGTATTGTAGCGGTTGAGGGAGGAGAAGTTTTATGCAAAGTTATCAAAGTGTGAGTTTTGGCTCAGTTCAGTGGCGTTCTTGGGGCACGTGGTGTCCAGTGAGGGTATTCAGGTTAATTCGAAGAAGATAGAGGCAGTCTAGAGTTGGCCCAAGCCGTCCTCAGCCACAAAGATTCGTAGCTATCTTGGTTTGGTGGGTTATTACCATCGGTTCATTTAAGGATTTTCATTTGTGTCATCATCCTTGACCAAATTGACCTAAAAGGGTGCTCCTTTCAGGTGGTCGGATGAGTGTGAGGCGAGCTTTCAGAAGCTCAAGACCGCCTTGACCACGGCAGAAGAAATGAGGGTTTGAACTCAAAACTTGGAAAAATGATTTGGAGCTCGATTGTGGGTGATTTCTCGAGGGGTTTTGAAGGAGAAGCATCGGATAATGATTTCTATCTTGATTTTGATCTTAGAACATTAATCCATTGTTGTTTTCCTCTTCTAATTAAGGAATTTGGGTGTAAAAGTTGTGAAATGGGAGAAACGTTCCCCCATTAAAAATCCGGTATTTGAGTGAGATTTTGACGTCGGATTTTGGTGATTTTTGTTCGAGTGTGTTCGTGAGTGATCGGGGGTTCTGAATTTTTAAATTTTATCCAATTCCAAGACATGGGCCCGAAGGACGTTTTGGGCGATTTTCTTAATTTCACGTGTTAGCTTCGAATTAATTAGTTGAATTAGTTACTTGAAGTTATATTTATATTATGTAATTAATTTGAATAAATTTGGGCCATTTGGAGCCGGGTACTCGTGGCAAGAACGTGATTTCAAGTTGATTGAGTTGGTTCGAGGTAAATGGCTTGCCTAACCTTGTGTGGGAGAACTCCCCTTAGGATTTGGTATTTTTGTTATATGTGTACGTGAGGTGACGAGTGCGTACACGTGCTAATTATTGAAATCCCGTTTTCATTAAGCTAATACCTATGTTTTCTTGTAATTTACCAAATACTTGTACTTGAAGCCTCTTGTTTAGATTAGGAAAAGCATGCTTACGTGACTTAATTGTCTTACTTGCCTTAATTGCCTACTTGTACTCTGTGCAGCATATTAGAGTAGAAATTTCCTGTTAATTCTTGAATAGAACTGTATATTCTACTGAGATGGTTGTGTGTTTACTTTGGGACTATAGGATGATATCCCGTGAGATCCCCCTGCTTGTTTACTTTGGGACTACGGATCGTTATTCTGGTAGATCCCCCTGCACATTTATGATTGGGGCTAGGGACAACACCTGGTAGATTCTCCGTACTGGATATTTACTTTGGGACTACGGATTGGTATTTCGGGAGTTTTCCTTGCACATTTATGATTTGGACTATAGGACGATATCCCGGGAGATCCTCTAGGTATTTACGTTTGGGACTACGAGAAAATATTCCGGGAGATCCCCTATCTATTTCTGTGTATTGAGTTAGATTCTTTCTGTGATTTTATTCGTTATAGACTGTTAGCACTTTAATTATATTGTCGTATTCTATACTGCTTTACCTTGTCTTTCATCTATAATCAGTAGGGCCCTGACCTTCCTCATCACTACTCGACCGAGGTTAGGCTCAGCACTTACTGAGTACCGTTGTGGTGTACTCATGCCCTTTCCTGCACATGTTTTTCGTGTGCAGATCCAAGTTCTTCGACTCAGACATACCATCAGTGAGGCGAGGCGATCTTCAGGGACTTCGAGGTATATCTGCCGCGTCTGCAGGCTGAGGAGTCCATCTCTATTCTCCCCTCTAGCTTTAGCTCTCTTGTATTTACTTTTGTTTAGATATTCTGGAGTTAGAACACTTGTAGTTATTCAACAGCTTGTGATTTGACATTCCAGGTTTTGGGAGTTGTTTCAGTTTGAGAGTTTATATTTGTATATGCCGAGCGGCATCTTAAATATTTTATTTATGTTCTATCGCAGTTCTTGGCTAGTTTTATCTTTCGTTTCCTTTTTCCGCAAATTGTTAGGCTTACCTAGTCGTAGAGACTAGGTGCCATCACGACAGTTTACGGAGGGCGAACTCGGGTCGTGACATAACAGATTCGATTTTTTTAATAAATGGCAAAAAGTCCATTTAAGTGAACTGATGAAGATACTAATTAAATTTAAATTGATACTAACATTATTAGTTCACAATGAGTACAGTCAAATCAAAAAATAAAAACACAAGTGTCATAGCTAATAAACAATAAACCCTCCTCCTTTATCCGGGCTTGGGACCGGCTGTGTCATAGTATAACTTGAACACAGGCGGAGTTATAAACGTTTAAAAAAATGAGATGAGGATTATGCATATCAGCTTCACAAAGTTGGACAAAATCGTAGAAATATGTAATAAGCCTTTGTATTTATAGATTTGCGAACACGAATGCTTTCACTAATTCAAAAAACTATATCAGAAGAGTAAAACTTTACAAGAATTTGCAGGTAAACAAGCCAACTCTTATTTAGCGTATACCAAATTTTAGAGAAAATATTTGAATTTCTATGAAAATTATTGAAATAAAGAATAGAAGGCCACACAAGGAATATAATCAAGACAGCTACAAAGTTATAAAAGAGTTTTTTGAATGCTTTCATCATACATTATGTTATATGTAGATTGGCCATCATCGTTATCTGTCGTAGATGGTCGGATTAATATTTTAATACAGCTTGAACTCTTTGCTCTCGATAAAGCAACATATAGCTGGCCATGAGAAAACACAGGCTCGCGCAAATAAATACCAACATAATCTAACGTTTGTCCTTGAGCTTTATTTGTTGTCATTGCAAAATATAGGCGTAGTGGAAATTGTGTTTTTAAATGGGATAGGTAACTTCTCATCATCTAAATATAACAACGGTATTCTAGGAATAAATACCTGTGTATTCTTAAAATCACCAATCGCAATTTTAGCGCTTATAACATGACTCTTAAAATCACAGCATATCAGTCGGTACCGTTGCATAAACCACAAGGATTTAAATTTCACAGCAACATAACAGGACAATTTTCCTTCAAGATTAATTTGTAAGGAGGCAAACCAGCAGGGTTCAATGAATGTAAAAAATCCTCAAACTGGCTCTGATTATTCGGTTCAACAGTTTCATCAGTGGCAACAAATGTCTTAGCATCTTTAGGAAATAGAGTTATAAGTCTATCATTCAATTTATCAATAAAGTTATTTTTTGCTGTCAAAATAACACGAGAGGTTAAAAAAAAGAATCATGAAAGGACATATGTAAATCAGGATATATTATGTTGAATAAGAGGTCCAACAATTCTTTTTTAGTAATATAAGGAACAATGAAAGATCTCGAAATTTCTATTTTGCCATCCGCTCTTGTCTTTTCTATTCCATTTCAAATTCGCATCAAATATTCACAGAAAGAGGAATCAGTTTTCGCACGCATATTCTTTGATAATCGGAGTTTTTCAAGCTCATTCCATATTTCAGAGTTCAATATACTTTCCCGAATGAAGTTTTCATTTTTTCCACTACGAATGATAGGAAGAGTTTGTCTAAAATCTCCTCCAAATACAATAACTTTTCCACTAAAAAGCCATTTGTTTCCATTATATCTTTTAGGAGACAATCTAAAGCTTCAATCATATTCTTTTTTTCCATCGATACTTTATCCCATACAATCAATTTTGCATTGCGAATTAAAGATGCCAGTGAGCTCTGCTTGCTGATATTGCAAGAAAAATTTTCATCGATATTAATTGAAAATTTAAAATGTGAATGAGTTATTCGTCCTCCTGGCAGGATCGAAGCTGCAACGCCAGAAGTTATTGTTGCTAACGCTACAAATCCTTTAGATCTCACAGTTACTAATAATGCACAATATAAAAATGTCTTAGAACTTCCTCCTGGACCATCAATGAAAAATGCTCCAGATTCGTCGGCAAATACTCTCTGGAGAATTATGTCGTATGTTATTTTTTGTTCAACATTTAATTTTCTATGTAACAATAAATCTTCGTCGTTCACAATGATGTTTCTTTCGAAATACACTTCCTTCGCTTCATTTGCCATTTTTGAAGATGTGATCATTTCTGAAATGAGGTTGAACTCATTAATATCACGCCCCATAGAATGTAGTATGTCATTGATGTGATTCAAGACAACAAGGTGGATATCCTTTCGCCCTATATTCGCTAGGCTCTTAAGGTCTTCAGACATTGAATCTTCAAATTGTTCTCATAGTTCTCTGGGATTATCAGGACTGCAATACACTAATATTGCAGCAAATAAACGTCTAAACTATAAGGCATTTGATAACAGGCAGCCTCTGACATACATTCGATCAAGCTGTTATCACAATGCAACAATCCTGTTTTTTCTGCAGATTCTCTAAATGTGTCACAACATATTCCATTTACTGTCAGAAGATCTTTATATTATTTTTGTGCTCTCACATTCATTAGTAATAATCTAAGGTAATATCTTTCTCCTTATTTAGGATGACACATTACAACGCGGCCGATAACATTACCTCGTTGTCGTCGAATCCATATTTTATAGGTAGATGACCCTACGAAGTACTGCGGAAAATCTTTATACAACAATTTGAGCTATTTAGCATCTTTGTTTGTTTTATTCGTCAAAAATATTCTGTCAACATCGTCTTTTTAAGCATAGGGTTTTTCACGATACTGTCTATTGTGTTATTGTTACCTTTGTCAAAAAAAAACGATATTGTCTATTGTGTCAGTTTTTTAAAAGAGACAAATAGTAGTATGTCAAGATGTAACTGGAGGTGATAAACAGTTGGAGTCATTTTGCTAATAGGAAAGGCAAATAAGTGCCACATAGCGTTCGGAGCTGACACCCATCTAGCAGATCGATACTCTTTTATCTCATCTATTTGTAAATTTGTGTTATCTTCGTGTAAGCCAAACGAAATCTTATCATGTCATTTACATATATATTTGTATATATATTTGAAAACTTTAATATCAAAGCAAACCTCTACATTTATATGGAAATTGTATTTACAGAGTAGGTAAGGATTGTAAGGAACAACCCATGAGTTATCAAGAAATTGTTTCCTAACTTTCATAGATTTATCAGTGTTTCGTCTTTTATAAATGGGTATGAGTTCTTTTCTTTTGTTGTCTCATCAGCAAAGCTCTTGGGGTACTTAAATTTGCACTCATTTCTTTTCATACATGAATTTGTAGGATTCAAATGACCACAAGGCCCATGCATAATGTGTTTAATAACAAGCTTATGCAAGTAAGAATTCGTATCAGGATCAAGCAGCTCAGCACTAACAAATTTGTTATAAGCCTCAGGTGTTAATAATTTGTAGTCACCAGTAAGTATAATAAGAAAATGAGCATGTGGAAAACCGCATTTTTAAAATTCTATAGTGTACATAAAAGCTGCAACTTTTCCAAATATGTTTCTTTTTAATATATCTATTTTCATCTCTTCTACTTTTGCTCTGAACACTCGACTATTAAATTAGGCCTATTTTGAGTTTCATCTATTGAGAGCAAATATTCCTTTTTTTGGGCCAAGAAGAATTGCATGTCATTGTTAGAAATATATCAGGTTTTTCAAAATATTGTACTAATGCAATAGCATCCATATAACGTTGGCGCATATCTCTTGGACCTCCTGTAAAACTTGTCGGAAGAAAGTTTTGTTTTCCTATCTTAGAAGCTTCTCTTTCACCAAGTCTCACGATATCCAGAAGTCCTTGTAGTACATCAACCGAAATAAATCTTGGTTAAATGAGGTAAAATATAACCTCTGAGTTTCTACTTTTATGAATTCATCAACTGAGTATTGTTGAAATAATCTGCTAGAATGTAAAACTTTGTTTTCCTCATTGTCTCTCATCTGGAGTTTGTAACAGTAGTATTCATAATAAGAAACATTATTCCTTTTCCATTTTCCTTTTTGCAAAACATCAGCTTCCATATCAAGTAGTCCATCAATTGAACACATGTTACAAAGGCTCGAAAGTTGCTCAGTCTCATAGTAAGCTCATTTTTTTCAATTTATTCTTAGGTTGTACGATTTTTAGGATAACACAATACCATCCATTTTGACCATAAGGAAGTAAAAGCGGATATTGCAAAGGATCATAGCAACCATAATAGTAATTTACTATTTGACTTTTGTTATTGCGAGTGTAAATCCGGATGTGCAGTGAAGAAATATTGTTGTTTGTTTCTTGTTCTAGCCATAATATTGCTACTTCTGACACAGTTGGCAGATTATATATTCTTTGATCTAGGCTAGAACCACATCTCAATGCAATATAAAAGTTTGATAATTCTGGGATATGTATCAGAGATTTTAAGAAGATACAGTAAGGATTTATCTTTAGTATATTCATTAGCTTCTCAATGATTAACTGTCGAAGTATACCTGAGGAAGCCATTTGATTCAATATTTTTATGTTCTCATCATAAAAATACAGCTGTAAATTTCTTGGTTGTCGATTTGTCGAAATCAAATTATTTATGAAGTGATACATTTGACCCTGTACTCTAAATGTGTAAATCCCGTGGTTTCTTTTTGCTAGTACTTTGTCATAGTTCACCCCAAGTGAAGAAAAGGCAAACATATTATTGTACAGTCCAATGTAGGTACAAAAATGTTTCAGTAGTGCCTAAGTAGATATTTGATAATTCATTGGGCATTTCATATGACGTCACCTTAATCGAACCATTGCTACAACAAAATCCTGATGATTCATATTCAAACCTTTTAGCTCCACAATATTTACAGTTTGGTACAGTTTTCAAAATGGTTGCGTTACTGGGCAACTGTTTGAAATTCCAACAACCTATTATCTTTAATCTACAACCTGTGTATATAAGTTATTGTATATCATACAAGTATTGAGAAAAGATATATGGCAATCATTGTTCAAAGAGTACCAAATAAACCTCTTTTTCTGACAACTGACAGCTCAGGATCACGCCGTTCATCGAGTGGATTTGATGTGGAACCTAATAGGCAAACCATTATAACTCATATATGAAATATTTTAAGTTAACTAAAATTGAAGCACTATATTAATAGTAACTAACCATATTCGAATAAAGAAAGGGAGCCAATTATATTCTTCCCTTTGTTAGAACAAATTGTTGCGCTGTCTGCGCAAGATTTATCGGCTACATAGAAGTGAACGCATGTTAGAATTAACAATACATATCTTGGTAAAATCCCTAAGACAACATATAGAGTTCTATATAGGTAGAGTTATATTTCTTTTCCCTAACCATTTTCAGGAAGGCAACATGATTCCTCTATTGTTAGTATTCTATGTCTAGATAACTCAGCAGCAACCTCAGAAGATGATGCTACTTCAATGTTCAACCAAGAAACCTTGGTTTGTCGACTTAATATTTTTTTATCGTCGTTGTGCTAAAAGCATTTCTTTTTATCAGCTAACTGATTTGCATACACATCATGTCTCCTTAGCTTGATTTTAGAAGCTCTTTCTGCTGAATAATGTCGTTTCCTCTTCTGGAAGAGGCAGCTTGGCGCTATGGTTTTTTTATCGGTAGGCATTTGTATTTGAATAATTTATATATTTTTTACATCACGTCTCTAATAGAAATAGAAATCAAACTCGGTCTTGAAATGCTAAACTGTATGATCCAGTAAAACTTAGTAAAGAAAGAATTGAAAACTTAATTAAAGATATTCAAGAAATTTTGGTAACACAGAGAAAAAGCAGATGTTAACACAATTGGCATGGTAAGTGAAATTAATAGGCCAAAATCCTTTGAAGTTGAGCAAATATACAAAATTAAATCACGGTTCCTTTCAAGCTACTTTCAGATTCAATTCAAACACACATTGTTGATACCCAATTTTTTCTATAATATTTTTGAAATGCATATATATCCTTAAAACTATGCATTGGCATCAATGTGTATTTTTTCATAATTTTTACATTTTTTTAATTAATTTATCTCAATATTTTCTTTATATAAATAATTACATAATTTCATTACAGATGATTTTTAAAACATCTCTTGATTTAATATTACCATTTATAGCCTTATTAAGTACCAATTATTTTACAAATGGCCAGATTTACATCTTTTGGTTACAATTGGACTAATTTTGCAATTATAACCCATGTACACGTCACTACATAATTTTGCCAGAAATTGGTCCCTTATATTTTTAAAATATTGAATAATTATTTTGAGTCACTTCTATGCATAAAAATTATTCTTTCCATTGTTAATTATTTTATAAAATAATTTTATTCAAATATTTGGGTATTTAACAAATAACCTTTTAATCTCCCTAATTTTCGGACCCAAAAACCGGCCCAAATCCCTAACCCAATTCACTCAGGCCCAAAGGCAATTAGACCCGACCTAGATCCCTCTAATCTTGGCCATTGATCTCTGAGATCAATGACCCACATTTGTTCTTACCAATTTTAACTCCAAACGACCCCTCCTAACCTAAATCATTTTCCACCACACCCCGTCGTCACTCGTTCCCTTCCTCTCAAATGCTCTCTACCTAAACCCTAATCTTCAGGCACCGTCATCGACTTAGACCTCCGTTCTATGATGTTTCTCTATCGTCTCAGGCCTATATTGGCCTCCAACTTGCTATGGTTCATCAGTTTCTTGGATCCTTGAAAAGATCTCAAGGAACCTAGGCGGTCTGCTTTGCACCTTTGATTTCTTTGCCTGTTTTAGGCCATTTGCTCGACCATGAGTAAGAAGCCTCTCTTATTTTGATATGAATCCATGATTTTCTAGACCTATGTTCTCATCTCTGATTTACTTCTGAAAAGCCCTAAATTTTGTCTTTGATCTTCTCAGATCTGTACATATTTGAGAAGAATCGGACCTATTTCACATGTTTTTCATAAAAAATCTTCTGGTTTTTCGAGTGATTTTCCATTTTTCTAAAGCTAGGGTTTCCTGGAAATCCTTTTCTCCAAACGTTTTCTGACTTTGAATGTTTAACCTTCTATTCTTATGTGTTTTTGGTCGATTAGTTTTCCTTAGCCCAAGTTGATTCATGCTAAAACCCCAATTTTTTACATTCTTTGCTTTGATTCTGAGCTTGACCGTGTTACCTATGTATTGTTTTGTTCTATGCTTTTATTCTCATGATTTCTCCTTAGTCTAATTTAAACGTCTTGTGATTTTTACCCTAGTATGCCTCTATTAAGGTTTCTGACTTGATTTCTCGACTGATTCTGTGTGTTTATACTTAGCCTATTTGTGTATTGGTGGAAACATATATTATTCTCCTTTAAATCAGTACTATTTTGGATTCCTGATTCACTGATTTGCTTTGTAAAAACCTCGGGCTGATTCTTGATTATTTCTTTATTTGCAATCTTATTTAGTTTCTTACCTTATTTTCTTAACTGCGATACTTACTGATTCCTCAAGATTGTTTCCTTAATTGAACTCCTGCTTATTTACCCCTAATGGCCCACTCTGTACTTAAGTCTTACTCGATTTTCTTTCCTTAAATGTTGTCGTGCCCTTTATCGTTGGGTAATTACCCCTTAATTAAGGAAGACTATACTGACTTTGTGCATAATTGATTCCGTAAGCTTCCTTAATTGTTGACTGATTGATCTCATTTACCTTACTCTATTTTGCTCCCAACTACTATATATACTCTCCTCTATTCTCACTTCTGGATAGACATTAGCTCACAATACACACACACTCTCTCAAACTATTTTCCTCTTTTGCTACTTGTGCTACGTGTGCTATTGTGGGTCTAGCCAGCTGAAAGCTAAGGCTAGATAGTGGGACTATACTTGCTCTATATTCTACACTCTTTTGCTTCTTTTTTTCCTCAACTGGTATGTCTCTAGTTAAATCTAAAGCCCAAACTCTATGTGTTTTATTCCTGCATTAGCTCATTGATTATGAATTTGACCTATCTTCTCAGTTACTTCTTTGTTTAGCATGCCTAAATTCTGTCATTTTCAATGTACAACTAGTATGTTTACCTTTCACATGTCTATCTGATGTTTGAATTGCCTGTTTGTTGATTTATGATTAATCCTTTAACTATGTGATCATGTTGGTTGCTTAATATGGTTGATCCTACTTGTGTGTCTGATTCTGTCCTCTATATCTTTTCCCCATATCTTAATTGCCTACTATCCTAATTAATCTGTTAAGGCTGTGAAGCTCCTAAGTGTTCTATGCACATTGTTGTCTACATGTCTCCCTGCACCCTATCCATGTACCCCAATGAGGTTCCTATATGTTCCCAATCCCTTCCACCCCTGTGTGCAAACATGCCTTCTATAGTACTTATGAATCTGAACCTTCTATGATTTATTGACTGTCTATTTAATTTGCTCTCTTCTGAACTATTTTCATGTGCTGTCAGTATTCTTTTAGAAAAAATTGGCTTTCATTCCTAGTATTTTCTCAAAACTGGTCAATTCTAGAAAAATCTTTTTTACTCCTAAACTGTTTTCACTAAGTCTTTCAAACTAAGTCAAGTACTCTCACTTACTCTTAGGTTATTAAGTTCTTCCCCTCTGGTATGTGTACTGCTTAGGGATCCTTGAGGTCTCTCTGAAATCTGGCATATCAGGGATGGCTCTTCCACACTGCACATAATCAGTCTTTATTTGAGAAAAGTCTGGGTGTGCGCACTGCCCTGGATCCTTGAGGTCCTTAGGGAACTCTGACACACCTGGACACAAATTTGGTAATGAAACCCTTGGCATTTGAGACTACTAAAGGCCTGGTACCCCAGGTTTGCTTTAGGCCTGCATCAGGCTCCCTATAGTTTATTCTATATTGCATTTATGTAATTTATTCCATTCTAGTCTGTAAATCATTTGTAAACAAATATTAGGGTAACTAGTGAAAATGGAGGGTAGTTGTATGATATTGTGGGTAAAATTGGGTAGAAAACATGCAATAGGCTTTATATTCTGCAAATCTACATTAGAAGCCATGTTCTAGGATTGATGTGTTCATTTACATTTAAACCATGTAGAATCTGTGCATTAGATATCCTGTTTTTAGGGCCTTCACATTTACTGCTTCAGCATGTTGCATGCTCAATTCCTGGTACTGCCACATAGACATACTGTTATTAAATGATCTTAATAAAACTGTCATTCCTGTATGCATTAGATACCATATTCTTAGGAACTCTGTTTGCCTCTATTTGAACCACGTCTATTTTGATTAAATCAGTAGCTGTCCACAAAAAGGTTTAAAACAGACTCACGCGTAGGTACCATGTCTCTAAACACAAGTTGATAAATCGCCTGTTATGATCTGTATCATCTAAAACTAGCATGCCTATAAGTTGAATAATCTCAAACTGGTTAAATAGCTCCTACAACTGTGATTGTGTAGAATCCCACGCCTAGGCAAGCTTTAGATAATTAATCTCCTTATAAAACTGAAAACTGTGTTCTGATTGTGTTTAAACTGCTTAAGTCTCGCAGATTTTGAAAAACCAGTAGGCAAACTGGTTAGGATTCAGCCACTTCCCTTAAAACACATGTTGCATGTTCTATTATGTGATGTTCATCTAGATATCATGTTCCTAGGCTTTCTAAACTTATTTAAAATCAGCTGTTTGAGACGTGTTGTTTATTTGCCTATGTATATATGGAGGAAAATATGAGTGTTTTACCTGCTTCTTTAATTGACAGTCCGATATGTTATTCGTTGTCGCCTAGACTTTTATTTTTTAAACACCTTAGGATTGTCTAGAAATGCCTAAGTCTAGAGGTCCTAAATTCCTCCGGGGCCACAAGAAAGGGATGGGTAGCAGCACGTTTAGAGGTCGTTAATCAAACTCGCTTATATAACCATTAAGGGAGGGTAATGGGTAGTAAAAGGATATGATGACCTGCGCGCTAATGTCACGTGTAGCCCCTCTAGTTGAGGAGGATTACCGGGCATTGCACAGATTGATCTTGTAGGCTAATCAACTTAGGACTTCCCTTTCCCAATTCCTATATGTGTTTAAATTATCTAAACTTTCTTTTTTTACATATACATGTGTATGCTGTCCAAACCTCTTTTACTTTCATTATCTAAACTTCCTTGATCATATATGCATTTAGACGGGGAAAACTACTTTATTTGCAAATACGTGCTTACTTGTTAATTAACTAATTCGCATAGTTTAAGCTCAATCGGGACCCACCATTGTGGACCGCGAGGGGTGCCTAACACCTTCCCCTCAAGTTTATTTCGAGCCCTTACCCCGATCTCTGGAAATGCAAACTAGTTACATGAGTTAATCGCTCTAGGTGCCCTAACGCACCTTAATTCGTTAGGTGGCGACTCTTCAAATACCCAATTCCCAAAAGGAAACGAGTTGTTCACAATGAATGTCGAAACCCAGACTCCGCGAGAAAAAAGGGGGCGCGACAGCATGGCGACTCTGCTAGGGATATTTTAGGCTCGTACCATAACGAGCTTATTTTTGTGAATTAGTCTAAGCATGCTTTATCTTGGGTACCCTTTCCCCTTTATTTGGATTTAAATGCTTATTTAAGATTTCTTTATTTTCCTGAAATTGACTTGTCTCTTTGTTTTCTTTTTCCGTAAATGTCTCTCAATTATTTAAATACTGCATTTATCATCTTTTACGTGCAAATACTTGACAACATGATATTTATTGTAGCATAAATCATGCTCAACATCATATTCCACTCGTGCGTAATCAATCCTATAGCAACGCTTGATGAGTGTTTGCGCTCTTCCTATATATCACCCTTTAAATTCAGAAAGGCGTATTTGCGGTAAAACTAGTCGATCAGTGGTGCGTTTGACGGTTCCGTGCCTTTCCCCCTCAAGTTGTCCGCTTGAGGGTCCCAGTCTAGACCTTTATAACAACCTTACTCTGATCAACTGTACATGCATCATAGTCAAACCTAGCCAGGTTAATATGTTGTCTTCATAATAACCCTTTAAGATAAGCCTCGTCCAAAATGTCCATCGGGTTTTCCACAATCCCAACAGACGAAATCACGATCGTGTTCATTAATTTGGAGAAATAAGTGCCAATATGCTAATTATTACTGTATAAATAGACGAACCTGGAGGGGGAAAGGGCCTAACTATCTTTTGTTTTGCAGAAAATGAGGCACGAAGTTCCCAGATTCGGTATGGTCGGTAGCATAACTCCACTTTTGATAGATTGGTGGAGGGACCTTCCCTTAAGCAACCAAAATCATGTGAAAAGAATCTTAGGGAATTTGCCGTCACTATGTAATAAGGCCAAGTGCCATTAGCAATATTATCTTATTTAGTATCGTTTTGGGTCGTTTACTTTTACATTAATGAAATGAGGCAATTATTGGCACTGAATTTCTCCAAATTTATTTGTCGCTAGGCCTACCTCGGGCACAACGAGGCTTCCAAATTAGGACGCAAATTTACATTACCACAATATGTGTTTAAATACTGTAAACATTTCAGAACCATTACTGACTTGTTTAATTTCTTGTTTTTCTTTATTCTTTATTCCCATCCCCTAAGGTTGGTTCGCACATACTGGCATCATTGGTATATCATACCAGATCTAGAGGCCCTCCACCTCCTCCTCTTTCAAGTAATACAAAGAGCAAAGGGAAAGCTAAAATGGACAACTTAAGTGATATTCGAAAGGAAAATGCGAAAAATGCATAAACTTCAAACGAACGGAGCACTCCGGCATCAAATGATTTAGTTTTGAGGCTAGAACAAAAGATACTGGAACTGCAGGGAGAACTTGAGCAGGTACGCAACTTGGCAAACCTATCCCTCACCTTGAATGTCCCTGATATCAACCAATAAAACACCAAAAACCCAGCGCCTCCCCAAAACACACTGAACCAACATCCACAAAACCCTCCTGCACCGCATCAATATGCAACTCCACCTCAAAATCTCAATCTCTTACCAATACCAACTCCGCCACAACACTACCATCAACTAATTCAGTACCCACCAACCGCCACTTATCATACTCCCCAGAACACACCACAACCCATTCCCGATCCTCAAAACTCAACCAATGACCACCACAACACCCAGGTTCCTAGCACTCACCAAAACAACCATATATACGTGGAAACCGTACCTCACTCTATCCAACCAACCTCCTATATGCCAAAATCCGCTGAGAAGGACCTGCTCATCAAGAACATGGCTGAGGAACTTAGGAAATTAACAAGTCGAGTTCAGGGTGTCAAAGGAGGCAAAAGGATAGAAGGTTTGAACTATGAAGACTTGTGCATATAGCCGGATGTAGAACTGTCGGAGGGTTGCAAACATCCCAAGTTCGAAATGTTTGATGGTACAGGTGATCCCATGGTTCATCTAAGGACCTATTGTGACAAACTCATCGGGGTTGGAAAGGATGAAAAGATCTGGATGAAGCTTTTCATGAGGAGTCTTATGGGAGACGCCTTGTCCTATTACATCAGCTAGGATCCTAAGAAATGGTCCAACTGGGTGAGTATGGCATCTGATTTCATGGACCGATTTAGGTTCAACACAGAAAATGTGCCAGATGTTTTCTACATTCAGAACCTCAAGAAGAAGCCCACCGAGACTTTCCGCGAGTACGCTACTCGTTGGAGGTCAGAAGCAGCCAAAGTCAGGCCATCTTTGGACGAGGAACAGATGAATAAATTTTTTGTCAGAGCACAGGATCCGCAATACTATGAAAGGTTGATGGTTATTGAAAACCATAAATTCTCTGATATCATCAAACTTGGGGAAAGAATCGAAAAAGACATCAAAAGCGGGATGGTAACGAACTTTGAGGCATTACAGGCCACAAACAAGGCATTACAATCAGGCGGCATATTAAAGAAGAAAGATGTTGGGACAGTAATGGTGGCTCAGGGCCCGAAATCTCCACTCACATATCAAACACATCCACCCACATATCAAATACCCCCACCCACATACCAAGCACCGCCACCTACATATCAACCCTCATCTCCCAGATATTCCCAACCGGCCACCGTCTATCATACCTATAATTCCCAGCCATCTCATTTCCAGTCACTTCCAACTTGCCAAAATTATCCAAGACCACGATCCAATTTTGACTGCAAACTACCCAGACAATACACTACTATTGCTGAACCCATCGACCAGTTGTATGAAAGGTTGAAGGTTGCTGGTTACGTCACTTCCATTCCTGTTGTGGTCGTAGAAAACCCATCTCAATGGGTCAACCAAAACAAAACATGTGCATACCATCCGATATGAAGGGGCACACCATTGACGAGTGCCGAACATTGAAAGATAAAATCCATACACTGATTGACAACAAGGTCATACAAGCAAAAGAAGTTGAACCCAATGTCCGCAACAACCCTCTCCCAGACCATAGGGTTGGTGGGATACATGTGATAGAGATGGATGAAGAATGGGATCCTGAGGGGTCAATCGGGCTTATTCGAGAAGGCGATGACTTTAAACTCACAATCACACTTACTCCTATCATAGTACAGACTCAGTCACCGATCGAAGTTGAGGTAACTGCATCAGTTCCATTTGAGGTAGAAGTAGCTCCACCTGCGGCCACCCCTGTTCCATTTGAAGTGGAAGTGACCACACCTTTCACAGTGACAGTATCAACCACACCTCCTTTCAATTCAAAAGCAATACCTTGGGATTATGTTGCTGAAGCTACGGGAAAAAGAAAGGCAAAGATAGAGGAATTCGATGCTACAGAATAAATGACTAGGACCGGAAGAATCTATACACCTGAACACTTGGGAGGACCAAGTAAGGATGCCATTACTAAGCAGCCTGTCATTGAAACAGGGCTAGATGACCTTTGGAGGAATTTACAAGCAAGGGAATATTCCGCCATTGATCATTCGAACAAAACCCCAGCTCAGATATCCATCCTATCATTGTTGAAAAATTCAGAGGCGTGCAAGAATGCTTTGATGAAGGTGTTGAGTGAAGCTTATGTACCCAACAATATCACCTGCAAAGAGATGGCCAACATGGTAGGGCATGTGCTGGAAAGTCATAAAATAATCTTCCACGAGGATGACCTACCGCCTGAAGGGTTGAATCACAACCGAGAATTGCATATCACGGTGCAATTTGAAGACAAATTCATTGTCAGGGTCTTGATTGATGGAGGTTCAAGCCTCAACATTTGTCCGTTAGATATTTTGAAAAGATTGGCCAAAGGTTTCAATGAAATACGAACAGGAAGCATGAACGTGAAATCCTTCGATGGGTCTCAAAGGGCTACGATTGGGGAGATTAATCTTTGCTTGCAAATGGGGCCAACTTGGTTCGACGTTGAATTTCAAGTGCTTGACATATCAGCTTCAAACAATCTTCTATTTGGCCGACTATGGATACATGTCGCTGGGGTTGTGGCTTCCACACTACACCAAGCCATGAAATTCGAATGGAACCATCAGGAGGTGATCATTCACGGAGACGGGAGTAACCCCATTTACACCAGTCAAACCATCCAGGGTATCGGGAACAGAAGAAGGCTAGGAGGGGAAACCTATCATCACATCGAACATTTCAATGCCGTTGAGAAAGATAAATGGTGGAGTAACAAAATAGAAAGCATACTGGCATGGTCTGGGTATGAACCTGGCAAAGGACTTGGGAAGAATCTCCAGGGTATTACCAAACTGATACAACTGAAACGTCATTGTACTACTTTTGGGCTCGGATACCAGTATACATGGCAAGAGTATGATGATTGGTCGTCTCCATGGCATGGACCTTATTACACTCTCGAGCAACCAGTACCACATCTAGCTAGGTCAAACTTTTCACCAAGCTGATACAATATGGGGAACTGCAGAAGAAGAAGCATTAGCTAGGCTGAGGAATCTGTTCCTGGAGGACGAAGACATGGATTGCAGTGCAATAATTGAGGAGGAGGAGGAGGAAGAAGGCCTCACTATTCAGACTGTGGAGAAGGGAGCTGTTCTCAAGAACTGGACTGCCACACCATCCCGGGCCCGCCTAGTCCCTAGGTAGCTTGGTAGATTTTATTTCTATAGTCATTCTAGGGATTTAAGATTTTTAGTAATTTTGTTTTAAAGACTTACTTGTTTCAAAATAAATGCTCGATTCATCGAGCCATACTTGTTTGGATGTTTTCAGTTTTAATCAAATGCATTGTTCTTTGTTATTCATTATTATCTTACACACTTTTTCTTTCTACAATGTTATTATTACTTTTCCTGATGAACCGGTGACTGTGACATGTAATGAGGCAACACAATATGAGGATAGTGATTTGGATGAAGAAGATAAAATACCTGAGAAAGTTGTCAGGGAGGTTGAGAACTTTGAAAATAAGCCTAAGTCCAACCTGGACGAAACTGAAGCGGTAAATTTGGGGGACGCCGAGACTGTCAAGGAGACTCGTATCAGCATTCACTTATCACCGGCAGAGAAAGAGGAGTGCATTCGTTTCTTAAAGGAGTATGAGGACATTTTCGCATGGTCATATGATGACATGACCGGTTTGAGCACATCCATAGTGGCTTACAAGTTGCCTACCAATCCCATGTGTCCGCCGGTAAAGCAGAAACTCAAAAAATTCAAACCAGATATGAGCCTAAAAATCAAGGAGGAAGTCACTAAGCAGATCAAAGCCAAAGTCCTCAAGGTGGTTGAATACCCAACCTGGTTAGCCAACATTGTACCAGTTTCGAAGAAAGATGGGAAAGTCCGAGTATGCGTTGACTATAGAGACTTAAACAGAGCAAGTCCCAAGGACAACTTCCCACTACCAAATATACACATCCTGATCGACAGTTGTGCCAAGCATGAACTCCAATCCTTTGTATATTGCTTCGCGGGTTATCATCAGATCTAGATGGATGAAGAAGACGCAGAGAAAATAGTTTTTATTACACCATGGGGGGTATACTGTTACAAAATGATACCATTTGGTCTAAAGAATGCTGGGGCTACTTACATGAGAGCCATGACAACCATCTTCCATGATATGATACACAAAGAAATAGAGGTGTATGTGGACGACGTTATTATCAAATCCAAGAGGGTTGTGGATCACATAGCGGACTTAAGAAAATCTTTGACAGGTTGAGGAGGTACAACTTAAAACTGAACCCCACAAAGTGTGCATTCGGGGTTCTCGCAGGGAAGTTACTAGGATTCATTGTCAGTCGTCGAGGGATCGATCTAGACCCGTCCAAGGTTAAGGCTATTCAGGAGTTACCATCGCCTAGGAGCAAAAAGGACGTGATGAGCTTCCTAGGACGTCTCAACTATATCAGTCGCTTCATAGCACAGTCCACAGTCATATGTGAACCCATTTTAAAGATGTTGAGGAAAGATGTTGAGACAAGCTGGACCGAGGATTGTCAGAAAGCTTTCGACAAAATCAAGGAGTATCTATACACACCACCAGTCTTGGTCCCACCAGAGCCGGATCGACCTTTGCTACTCTATATATCTGTATTAGATGGAGCCTTCAGATGTGTTCTAGGATAACATGATGAGACAGGGAGAAAAGAGCAAGTCATATACTACCTAAATAAGAAATTCACACCTTATGAAGCACAATACTCTCTACTGGAACGCACATGCTGTGCTCTAACCTAGACGGCCCAGAAATTGAGGCATTATTTTTGTGCCAATACCACATACCTCATATCCAGGATGGACCCTCTGAAGTACATATTTCAGAAACATTTGCCAACCGGGAAGTTAGCCAAATGGCAGATACTATTAAGTGAGTTCGATATCGTCTATGTAACTCAAAAGGTGGTCAAAGGACAAGCATTGACAGACCATCTTGCTGAAAATCCGGTGAGAGGAAAATACGAACCCTTAAAAGCATATTTTCCTGATGAAGAAGTGTCATTTGTATGAGAAGACATTACAGAAGTATACGACGGTTGGAAGATGTTCTTTGATGGAGCCACAAATTTCAAAGGAGTGGGCTGGAGCAGTTTTGGTATTAGAAACATTACCCGGTATCTGCTAAACACAGATTTCCCTACACCAACAACATGGCAGAGTGTGAAGCCTTCATACTAGGGATCAACGTGGCAATCGACATGAATATTCAGGAGCTGGTGGTAATAGGTGATTCAGATTTGCTTGTACACCAGGTACAAGGAGAGTGCGCCGCCAAGAATTCTAAGATATTGCCATATCTACACCATGTATAGGAATTGAGAAAGAGGTTCATGAAGATAGAGTTTCAGCATGTGCCTAGAATTCAGAATGAGTTTGCTGACGCATTGGACACTTTGTCATCTATGATACAGCATCCGGACAAGAATTTCATTGATCTCATCCCAATGAGAATTCATAATCAACTAGCGTATTGTGCCCACATTGAAGAAGAAACAGATGGGAAGCCTTGGTTTAACAATATCAAAGAGTATTTGGCAAAAGGAGAATATCCGGAGCATGTGAACCATACTCAGAAACGCACACTTCGGAGATTGTCCAATCACTTTTGCCACAGTGGAGGAAAATTGTACAGAAGAACTCCTGATTTGGGATTGCTAAGATGTGTCGACGCAAAAGAGGCTTCTAAGCTACTTGAAAAAATACATGCTGGAACCTACGGCCCGCATATGAATGGTTTTGTCTTGGCCAAGAAGATACTTAGGGCTGGTTACTTTTGGATGACTATAGAGACAGATTGCGTCCAGTATATCCGCAAATGCTACCAATGTCAAGTGCATGCCGATATGATAAAAGTGTCGCCAAATGAGCTCAATACCACAAGCTCACCTTGGCCATTCGCCGCCTGGGGAATGGATGTCATCGGTCCTATCGAGCCCACTGCTTCAAACGGGCACGGGTTTATTCTAGTAGCCATTGACTACTTCACAAAATGGGTAGAGGCTACATCCTACAAAGTTGTAACCAAGAAAGTAGTCGCAGACTTTGTCAAAGATCATATTGTTTGTCGATTCGGAGTTCCTGAGTCCATTGTTACTGATAATGCCGCCAATCTCAACAGTGATCTGATGAAAGCCATGTGCGAGACTTTCAAAATCAATCACAAGAACTCCACAGCCTATAGACCTCAGATGAATGGAGCCGAAGAAGCCACCAACAAAAACATCAAGAAGATACTAAGGAAGATGGTAGAAAACCACAAGCAATTGCATAAGAAGCTACCCTTTGCTTTGTTGGGATACCACACTACAGTTCGTACATTAACCAGGGAAACTCCCTACATGCTGGTTTATGGTACCGAAGCTGTCATCCCAGCTGAGGTAGAGGTTCCTTCTTTAAGGATCATACAGGAAGCCGAGCTTAGCGATGCAAAATGGATAAGGAGCTGCTATGAACAATTGGCCCTTATAGATGGAATAAGAATGAACACAGTATGTCACGGTCAGCTTTACAGAATGTCCAGAGCTTTCAACAAAAGGGTCAAACCAAGGCAATTTGCACTAGGACAGCTGGTACTGAAGACGATCTTCTCACATCAAGATGAAGCCAAAGGGAAATTCTCTCCCAACTGGCAAGGTCCTTACATGGTTCACAGGGTGCTAATAGGAGGAGCGCTCATACTTGCAGAAATGGACGGAGAAATCTGGCCAAAACCAATCAATTCAGACGCAGTCAAGAGATACTATGCTTAGACTATTTACATTTCTTCATCTAATGTAATTGAACTACGCTCGACCTGATTCCCGTTTAAGAGGGAATACGTAGGCAGCCCTGTGGGTTCGGTCATATCATAATAAAATTTCCATTTCCCCACAGATCCCCAAAATCAGAAACTAGGGCAGAATTTTGAGGAGGACCCTCAAAATTCCAGAGCAAGTCCAGCCGACGCTAGCATATGCCAGACAGTCAGAAATTAGTTAAGAAACTGGGGCAGAATTTTGAGAAGGATTCTCAAAATTCTGAAGAAGGTTCAACAAGTTTTGTTACTCGCAAACGATTGAAAGATCATCCACCAAACTGGGGCAGAACTTTGAGGAGGATCCTCAAAATTGTAACACGAAAAAGCTGCAATGTCTCTGAAATGTGTTACAGTCACTAGTTCATCTAAAATTACTTGATATTTCACTATGTTTCTAAACTAACTCTATTTTTATCAATATTGCATATTTTCAAAAGCTCTATTTCCGTAACAGTCAGGTGTTACCCAGGGAAACTCAAACAAGGCCTCTAGAATGGAGCAGAGCAAGGCTAGTAGACGAAGGCATGAACCAACCTCCCCTTACGGAACTTACAATTTTTCTTTGAGTGCAGGCATATTTGACGTAGCAATAGCATTCGCAATATATATACACGAAGCAAAATACCTATCAAATGGGCCACCAGACACTAAACGTATCTTCAGCTAAGAAATATTCTACCCTTATTTGCTATTCGTTCCATCTGCATGGGACTAAGCCCTGTCCCAAGCCTTGCATAAGTCTAAGCCCTGCCTCCATATTTGCATAAGGCTAAGCACTTCCTTCCATTTGCATGGGACTAAGCCCTATCCCAAAACTTGCATGAGGCTAAGCCCTGCCTCCATATTTACATAAGGCTAAGCACTGCCTTCCATTTGCATGGGACTAAGCCCTATCCCGCATCTTGCATGAGGCTAAACCCTGCCTCCATATTTGCATAAGGCTAAACACAGCCTTCCATCTGCTTGGGACTAATCCCTGTCCTAAACCTTGCATGAGGCTAAGCCTTGCCTCCATATTTGCATAAGGCTAAGCACTACCTTCCATTTGCATGGGACTAATCCCTGTCCCTCATCATGCATGAGGCTAAGCCCTGCCTCTATATTTGCATAAGGCTAAGCACTGCCTTCCATTTGCATGGGACTAAGTCATGTCCCGCATCTTACATGAGGCTAAGCCATGCCTCCATATTTGCACAAGGCTAAGCACTGCCTTCCATTTGCATGAGACTAAGCCTTGTCCCGAACCTTGCATGAGGCTAAGCCCTGCTTCCATATTTGCATAAGGCTAAGCACTGCCTTCCATTTGTATGGGACTAAGCCCTGTCCCGCATCCTGCATGAGGCTAAGCCCTGCCTCTATATTTGCATAAGGCTAAGCACTGCCTTCTATTTGCATGGGACTAAGCCCTGTCCCGCATTTTGCATGAGGCTAAACCCTGCCTCCTTATTTGCATAAGGCTAAGCACTGTCTTCTCATGGGACTAAGCATTGTCCCTCCTTGCATAAATGTTGCTCTATTCTGGAACTATTTATTTACTCTTCTGTCGGGCTAAGCTCTGCCCTCCATTTCACAAGACAAAGCCTTGTCTTGTTAACATCATGTTATTGCATCTCATGGGCTAAAATATTTCCAATCTTTCCAAAGGCGTCATAGTCTAAAGGCATCATCCTCATAGCCGGAAGACACCGTGCCATGGCCTGAGGATCTCTCAAATTTGCATATCACTATTCAAAGGCGTCATGGTTTGGAGGCACCATTTTCATGGCCCGAGAACATCATTTCATGGCCCGTGAATCTCTTATCTAGACAATTCATGGCCCAGGACATCATGGTCTAAGGACGTCATCCTTAACCGTCCAAAGACAACTCTCATGATTCGAAAGGAATCTGCATCATGTTTAAATTTTCACACAAATACATGTTCGTAGCATCTCTTTATCTGCAGGTGACCAATAAGCAACCGCTATCCCAGCATGAGCGACCTCGCTCCAGTTCCTTCAACTATCTCAAACTTGACCTCACCATAGCCATTCTTTCATCCATCTCGAAATTTCGTGTCCGTTCTTGTAATGACTTCATCGGTACATTCCGTCGATGGATCTGGAACTATACATGGCCTGATTCTTGTAAAACCAGGGGTATATAGGTAGCTCGAAAACTAGAGTCCGGCCTCTAGTGTTTTTAAAACATCACATTCGATCAAAATTGGCCATTATTTCTTTATCCGAAAACTCTTTCATCCTTCTCGGGTAAAGAGGGGCAGCTGTTGATACCCAATTTTTCCCTATAATATTTTTTTAAAATCCTTATATAACCTTAAAACTATGCATTGGCATCAATGGGTATTTTTTTCATAATTTTTACATTTTTTAATTAATTTATATCAATATTTTCTTTATATAAATAATTATAAATTTGCATTACAGATAATTTTTAAAATATCTCTTGATTTAATATTACCATTTATGGCCTTATTAAGTTCCAATTATTTCATAAATGGCCAAATTTACACCTTTTGGTTACAATTGCATTGATTTTGCAATTATTGCCCATGTACACATCACGACATAATTTTGCCAGATATTGGACCCTTATATTTTTAAAATATTGAATAATTATTTTGAGGCATTTCTATGCATAAAAATTATTTTTTTTCATTGTTAATTATTTTATAAAATAATTTTATTCAAATATTTGGGTATTTAACAAATAGCCTCTTAATCTCCCTAATTTTCGAACCCAAAAACCGGCCCAAATCCCTAACCCAATTCACCCAGGCCCAAAGGCAATTAGACCAGACCCAGACCCCTCTAATCTTGACTGTTGATCTCTGAGATCAATGGCCCATATTGGTTCTTCACCATGAGTAAGAAGCCTCTCTTATTTTGATATGAATCCACGATTTTCTAGACCTATGTTCTCATCTCTAATTTACTTCTGAAAGCCCTAAATTTTGTCTTTGATTTTCTCAGATCTGTACATATTTGAGAAGAATCAGACCTATTTCACATGTTTTTCATAAAAAATCTTCTGGTTTTTTGAGTGATTTTTCATTTTTCTAAAGCTAAGATTTCCTGGAAATCCTTTTCTCCAAACGTTTTCTGACTTTGAATGTTTAACCTTCTGTTCTTATGTGCTTTTAGTCGATTTATGTTAAGTTTGCCTTAGCCCTAGTTGATTCATGCTAAAACCCCAATTTTTGACAATTTTTGCTTTGATTCTAAGCTTGACCGTGTTACCTGTGCAATGTTTCGTTCTATGCTTTGATTCTCATGATTTCTCCTTAGTCTAATTTAAACGTCTTGTGATTTTTACCCTAGTATGTCTCTATTAAGGCTTCTGACTTGATTTCTCGACTGATTCTGTGTGTTTATACTTAGCCTATTTGTGTATTGGTGGAAACATATATTATTCTCCTTTAAATCAGTACTATTTTGGATTCTTGATTCACTGATTTGCTCCGTAAAAACCTCGGGCTGATTCTTGATTATTTATTTATTTGCGACCTTATTTAGTTTCTTACCTTATTTGATTAACTGCAATACTTACTGATTCCTCAAGATTGTTTCCTTAATTGAACCCCTGCTTATTTACCCTTAATTGTCCACTATGTACTTAAGTCTTACTCGATTTTCTTTCTTTAAATGTTGTCCTTCCCTTTACCGTTGGGTAATTACCCCTTAATTAAGGGAGACTATACTGACTTTGTACATAATTGATTCTGTTAGCTTCCTTAATTGTTGACTGATTGATCTCCTTTACCTTACTCTATTTTTCTCCCAACTACTATATATACTCTCCTCTATTCTCACTTCTGGATAGACATAAGCTCACAATACACACACACTCTCAAACTATTCTCCTTCTTTGCTACTTGTGCTATTGTGGGTCTAGCCGGCTGAAAGCCAAGGCTAGATAGTGGGACTATACTTGCTCTATATTCTACACTCTTTTGCTTTTTTTTTTCCTCAACCGGTATGTCTCTAGTTAAATCTGAAGCCCAAACTCTATGTCTTGTATTCCTACATTAGCTCATTGATTATGAATTTGACATATCCTCTCAGTTACTTCTTTGTTTAGCATGCCTAAATTCTGTCATGTTCAATGTACAACTAGTATGTCTACCTTTCACATGTCTATCTGATGTTTGAACAGCCTGTTTGTTGATTTATGATTAATCCTTTAACTATGTGATCATGTTGGTTGCTTAATATGGTTGATCCTACTTGTGTGTCTGATTCTATCCTCTATATATTTTCCCCATGTCTTAATTGCCTACTATCTTGATTAATCTGTTAAGGCTGTGAAGCTCCTAAGTGTTCTATGCACATTGTTGTCTACATGTCTCCATGCACCCTATACATGTACCCAATGAGGTTCTGATATGTTCTCAATCCCTTCCACCCCTGTGTGCAAACATGCCTTCTATAGTACTTGTGAATCTGAACCTTCTATGATTTATTGACTGTTTATTGAATTTGCTCTATTCTGAACTGTTTTCAAGTGTTGTCAGTATTCTTTTAAAAAAACTGACTTTCATTCCTAGTATTTTCTCAAAACTGGTCAATTCTAGAAAAACCTTTTTCACTCCTAAACTGTTTTCACTAAGTCTTTCAAAACTATGTCAAGCACTCTTACTTACTCTTAGGTTATTAAGTTCTGCCCCTCTGGTATGTGTACCGCTTAGGGATCCTTGAGGTCTCTCTGAACTCTGGCATATCAGAGCTGGCTCTTCCACACTGCACATAATCAGTCTTTATTTGAGAAAAGTCTGGGTATGAGCACTGCCTTGGATCCTTGAGGTCCTTAGGGAACTCTAACACACCTGGACACAAATTTGGTAATGTAACTCTTGGCATTTGAGACTACTGAAGGCCTGGTACCCCAGGTTTGCTTTGGGCCTGCATCAGGCTCTCTATAGTTTAATCTACATTGCATTTATGTAATTTATTCCATTCTAGTCTGTAATAATCATTTGTAAACAGATATTTACGTAACTAGTGAAAATGGAGGGTAGTTGTATGATATTGTGGGTAAAATTGGGTAGAAAACATGCAATAGGCTTTATATTCTGCAAATCTGCATTAGAAGCCATGTTCTAGGATTGATGTGTTCATTTGCATTTAAACCATGTTGAACATGTGCATTAGATATCCTGTCTTTATGGCCTTCACGTTTACTGCTTCAGCATGTTGCATGCTCAATTCCTGGTACTGCCACATAGACATCCTGTTACTAAATGATCTTAATAAAACTATCATTCATGTATGCATTAGATACCATATTCTTAGGAACTCTGTTTGCATCTGTCTGAACCACGTCTATTTTGATTAAATCAGTAGCTGTCCACAAAAAGGTTTAAAACAGACTCACGCGTAGGTACCATGTCTCTAAACACAAGTTGATAAATCGCCTGTTATGATCTGTATCACATAAATCTAGCATGCCTATAGGTTGAATAATCTCAAACTGTTTAAACAGCTCCTGCTACTATGATTGTGTAGAATGCCACGCCTAGGCAAGCCTTAGATAATTAATCTCCTTGTAAAACTGAAAACTGTGTTCTGATTGTGTTTAAACTGCTTAAGTCTCACATATTTTGAAAAACCAGTAGGCAAACTGGTTAGGATTCAGCCACTTCCCTTAAAACAAATGCTGCATGTTCTGTTCTGTGATGTTCATCTAGATATAATGTTCCTAGGCTTTCTGAACTTATTCAAAATCAGCTGTTTGAGACGTGCTGTTTATTTGCCTATGTATATGTGGAGGAAAATATGAGCCTTTTACTTGCTTCTTTAATTGACAGTCCCATATGTTATTCGTTATCGCCTAGACTTTTTCCTTTTAAACACCTTAGGATTGTCTTGAACTGCCTAAGTCTAGAGGTCCTAAATTCCTTCGGGCAAAAAGGAAGGGATGGGTAGCAGCACGCTTAGAGGTCGTTAATCAAACTCGCTTATATAACCATTAAGGGAAGGTAATGGGTAGTAAAAGGATATGATGACTTGCGCGCTAATGTCACGTGTAGCCCCTCTAGTTGAGTAGGATTACCGAGCATTGCACAGATTGATCATGTAGGCTAATCAACTTAGGACTTTCCTTTCTCAATTCCTATATGTGTTTAAATTATCAAAATTTCCTTTTTTTACATATACATGTGTAAGCTGTCCAAACCTCTTTTACTTTCATTATCTGAACTCTATTATCTAAGCTGTCCAAACCTCTTTTACTTTCATTATCTAAGCTGTCCAAATTTCCTTGATCATATATGCATTTAGATGGGGAAAACTACTTTATTTGTAAATACGTACTTACTTGTTAATTGACTAATTCGCATAGTTTGAGTTCAGCTGGGACTCACCATTGTAGACCGCGAGGGGTGCCTAACACCTTCCCCTCAAGGTTATTTCGAGCCCTTACCCCGATCTCTGGTAATGCAAACTAGTTACATGAGTTAATCGCTCTAGGTGCCCTAACGCACCTTAATCCGTTAGGTAGCGACTCTTCAAATACCCAATTCCCAAAATTTCCCAATGAATATTGAAACCCGGACTCCCCGAGGAAAAATGGGGCGCGACACACACGAAAAAAGAAAATGAATTGAGATCTTACCATTTTAAAAATATGGTAATTCAGAATACCATCTTAACTCTAGAATAGAAATCAGTGCCATTAGATCACTACAAAAGATTTGCTAAATAAGCAAAATAAATGACCTTTATACACATTTCATCTTCTTCAAACTACATAATATTCAGAAATTGACTAAGTAAATATTAAAAATACCACATTACCTTTTGATTCTATTAAGCACGATGTAGGAAGTCCAATAATTGATCAATTTTTTATGAAAAAAATGAAGTGTTTGAACAATTTTTACATCAAGCCTTAATTTCAAACCAATCCAAAATGTTATGTCAAAGAAAAAAAAGATCAACATCGGTAATAGTGTTAACTCCATCAAATTTTAAAGCAAAAAACAATTGAATTTCAGCTGATTTTTTTAAAAAAACATAGCGATTACAAAATCGATTAACAAAGAAGGAGACCTCCAAATATTTACATAATCACACAGTTTCCAATTTACCCAAAATCATAAAAAGGGAATAGAAGAAATTAGGGCTTTTAGCATAAGGATGAATTTTGGAGTGTAAGGGTAGAAATCAAGAGGAACAAAGTCAGAGAGAAAGAAGGGTACCTAGTAGTAGCGAAAGAGAACCAAGTTCGCCGCTTAAGAAGAGTGTTGTTTCAGTTCACTGCATCCAAACGTTTGTTGCAACTTGTCGTAGTTACCCTACTGAGCGGGAAAAGAGCGGTGGGATATTTCAGAGTGTTTTAACAGGAGAGAGCGAAGAAAACTATAATTTAGTGAGTGAAAGAGAAACATAGAAGTAGTATCCAATGATATTTACGATCAGCGAGAAACAGAGTAAAGCAAACAATTAGATAGAAATTGAGAGCTGGCCTTGTCCTTCTGATCCTTAAATTGCAGCCAGATTTCACGTGCAGGTCTTTGTAGGTGCAGACACGTATTAAAATTGTATTACATGAAATGACCAAAAAGGGCCTTGGTCGGCAAGCTGGCAAGACAACACCCAGCTACTTCCAAGGCTCTTCTATATATTCGAACTACTTTGCTATATAGAAGGCTGGTAAAATATCCCATTCCACGTGTGTGTTTGTTGGTATTAAAAATAAATTTAAGGGCTAATAGGTAATTTATGGTAATTCTTCTAATTCTTTGGGATGGCAACAGAATTTACTAAGCTCCCTTGAAACTTTTCTGACCCATTTGACCATTCTACCCTTTGTTTATGTCATCATTACGTGTCTTTTACTAAGAAAAAGTATTTAACTGGACCCTACTAGTCCAACTAAGGGTGGCAAGTAGGCCGGTTAGGCCCGGGACCGGCCCAAGCCTGCGAGCACATATAGGTAGTGGGCCTAAATGGTCCTACCCGTTTAAACCTGGCACAAAGGAGACATACAGGCCCATGTGGGCTGGTTCATAGGAGGGGCCCATTAGGACCGGGATCGTTTGGGCCTGAGACCGGCTCCGAAGTGGGCCGGTTCAACCGGTCCCCAATGGCTAATTTAAAAAAATTGTCAATTAAATTTCTGACTGTTTCAACTTTAAAATGTAGGCGTTATTGCTGCCAAAATAGCCGTTGGCTATTTATAAAATAGCCATTTAACCCTCACAACTTTGTTTTAACCCCAAAATAGCCATTATACTTTTTATAACCCTCCCTATTTCCCTATTCCCTATTGGCAATAGTGTGGTTTCAAGTTGATTTTGAGCCGGTTTGAAGTAAGTGGCTTGTCTAACCTTGTGTGGGGGACCTTTCCCCTTAGGATATGATATTTGGTAATTGAATGCCTTGTACGTGAGGTGACGAGCGCGTACCTGAGCTAATTGTTGAAAATCCGATTTTACTTGAAGTATTTAAATTGAGTTCTTCTTCTTACCTGTTTTACTCTAATTGCAACTTAGCCTGTGATAGTTTAGAGATGCATGTTTAGTTGACTTATTTGCCTATTTGCTTAAACTGCCTTGATTGTATTTCGTGAAGCATGTTAGGCTAGAATTTATTGTTGCTTGTTATGAGTTTAGCATTTATTCTAATATTCTTGAGCTGTTGTTGTGTGTTTAAATTTGGGACTACGGGACAGCATCCCGGGAAATCCCCTGCACGTGTTATGATCTGGACTGAGGTGCGGGATACCAAGAGATCCCTGGCACACGTATATATATTGAGGATACCAAGAGATCCTCGGTATACCAAGAGATCCCCGACTTACTTATTGAGGATACCAAGAGATCCCTGGTACATGTATATATATTGAGGATACCAAGAGATCCTCGGGATACCAAGAGATCCCCGACTTACCTATTGAGGATACCAAGAGATCCTCGGGATACCAAGAGATCCCCAGTGTATATGGTGAGGATACCAAGAGATCATCGGGATACTAAGAGATCCCCGGTTATCATCCTTGTGGTGAGCGGTATTTCCTTGTGTTTGCCTTATTTCTAATTTTCTATTATTGTATCCTTATTTTCCTGTTTAGATTCTCGCTGTAGACTCTCATTATATTGTTTCTTCATCCTATCAATTATTATTTATTTATCTCAGTAGGGCCCTGTCCTTCCTCGTCACTACCCAACCGAGGTTAGGTTTGGCACTTACTAAGTACCGTTGTTGTGTACTCACGCCTCTTCTGCGCATGTTTTTCATGTGCAAATCCAGGTACCGCTGATCAGGCCTACTATCGTTGAGGGAGGCGACTACATAGAGACTTCGAGGTACATCTGTCGCGTCCGCAGACCAAGGAGTCCTTTTCTATTCCTGCCTTTTTGTATTTAGCCCTTCTGTACTTTTCTGTTCTTTATTAGAAATTCCGTAGTTAGAGCTATGTAGTATTTCTTTCTTAGCTTGTGATTCATGGGTTTCCGGGTCTTGGATATATGTTTGGTAATGAGAGTTAAACATGGTGTATGCTGAGCGGCACATTTATACACTGTCACTACTTTATTCCTGTTTTAAATTGTTTACTTCCGCAAGTTTAGTTTTTCTTCCGCAAATTAGGCTTACCTAGTCGTAGAGACTAGGTGCCGTCACGATGGTTGATGGAGGGCGAACCGGGGTCGTGACAAGTTGGTATCAGAGATCTAGGTTCATAGGAGTCATGGATCACAAGCCGGTTTATTAGAGTCTCGCTGATCGGTACAGAGACGTTTGTACTTATCTACGAGAGGCTATGTAACCGTTAGAAAAATTTCCACTTCCTTTGATTTCCTTGTCGTGCGATATTTTGACATCACAATTCTAAACTTCTGTCTTCTATTATCTCACAGATGGTGAGGACACGTGCTACTCGAGATGATCAAGCACCCACGCCCCCTTCTGCAGCCGTTAGAGGCCGGGGCCGGGGTAGAGGCCGAGGACGCGCACGTGGTGCAGCGAGATCACCTACGCGAGCCTCCGCCGAGGCACCACCAGCAGATCCAGCCGGAGTCCAGGGACTTGACACGCCTAGTGCCACTACAACTCCAGCCCTTCAGGAGACATTGGCTCAGTTCATGAGCATGTACACCACCTTGGCTCAGGCAGGGTTGCTTCCCCTTGCTGCAGCCACATCCCAGGCCAGGGGAAGAGCACAGACTCCCGCCGCCCGCACTCCGGAGAAGCGAGTGCATGTTGAGCAGGTCCTAGAGATCATTCTAGCACCGCCTGCAGTACTAGTTCAGCCCGAGGATGGGGCAGCTGCTTCAGAGGACGAGCAGCGGAGACTTGAGAGGTTCAAGAAGTATGATCCTCTGGTATTCAGTGGATTAGCATCAGATGATGCCTTGGGATTTCTAGAGGAGTGCCACTATATTCTTCGCACTATGGGTATAGCAGGATCTAGCGGGGTTTCCTTTACTGCCTTCCAGCTTCAGGGAGCCGCCTACGATTGGTGGCGCACTTATGAGATAGACAATCCAGACGAGGCTGCTTCATTGACCTGGACCCAGCTCTCAGATATGTTCATGAGAGAGTTTGTTCCCCAGAGCCTCAGGGACGCATGGTGCGCAGAGTTTGAGCATTTGCGCTAAGGTACTATAACCGTTTCAGAGTATGCTATTCGGTATACCAGATTGGCTAGGCATGCACCGGCCTTGGTTGCTACTATCCGCAAGAGGGTTCGCCGGTTCATTGAGGGTCTTATCCTACCCATCATATCTAGCATGGCTCGAGAGTTGGAAATAGACATTCCTTATCAGCAGGTAGTGAGCATTGCTAGGAGGGTCGAGGGTATGCTCGCTAGGGAGCGAGAGGAGAGGGAGGCCAAGAGGTCTCGAGAGTCGAGTCACTGCTCTGGTGCCCGTACCCCAGCGGCAGGTCATCATGGCAGGGGATATATGAGTCACTCCGTTCATTCAGCTCTTCCAGCAGCCAGCAGTGCTCCAGCTCCTCCTAGACCTCAGGATCCCTATTATGCACCTCTGGTTTCTAGCGCGCCTCCTGCGCGGGGTGCTTTCAGAGGTCAGTCTAGCAGACCTAGCCCTAGCCAGTCACAACCACCACGTCCTCCCAAAGCTTGTTTCGAGTGTGGTGACACCCGCCATGTGGTGAGGGATTGCCCTAGACTTGGGAGGACTGCACCTCCACAGACTTCTCAGCCACAGCGTGCTCCGCAGAGTTCTCAGGCTATGATCACAGCTCCAGCTGCTACCCCATCTACCCAGCCAGCTAGGGGCAGAGGTCAGGGAGGTAGGGGTTGCCCTCGAGGGGGAGGCCAAGCCAGATACTATGCCCTTCCTGCCCATACCGAGGTTGTTGCCTCCGATTCTGTCATCACAGGTATTATATTGGTTTGTCACAGAGATGCATCGGTTCTATTCGATCCAGGCTCTACTTACTCTTATGTGTCTTCTTATTTTGCTCCACATTTGGGTATATCTCGGGATTCTTTGAGTTCCCCTGTTTATGTTTCTACTCCTGTGGGAGATTCCCTTGTTGTGGACCGCGTTTATCGATATTGTTTGGTTGCTCTTAGTGGTTTTGAGACCAGAGCCGATTTATTGTTACTCAGTATGGTCGACTTCGATATTATCTTGGACATGGACTGGTTGTCGCCCCATTATGCTATTCTTGATTGTCACGCCAAACCCGTGACGCTGGCTATGCCAGGTGTACCGTGTGTTGAGTGGAGGGGTACTTTAAATTACACTCCCAGTAGAGTTATTTCTTTTCTTAAAGCTTAGAGTATGGTTGAGAAGGGGTGTGAAGCGTATTTAGCATATGTGAGAGATGTCAGTATTGATACCCCTTCAGTTCCAGTAGTACGGGATTTTCCCGATGTGTTCCCAGCTGACCTTTCAGGCATGCCGCCTGATAGAGATATTGATTTTGGCATTGATCTGTTGCCGGGCACTCAGCCCATTTTTATTCCTCCGTATCATATGGCTTCTCCTGAGTTGAAGGAGTTGAAGGATCAGTTATAGGAATTGCTTGATAAGGGTTGTATTCGACCAGTGTTTCACCTTGGGGTGCTCCTTTTTTGTTTGTGAAGAAGAAGGATGGTTCTATGCGTATGTGTATTGATTATCGCCAGCTGAACAAGGTCACAGTAAAGAATTGTTATCCTTTGCCTCGCATTGATGATCTGTTTGACCAGCTTTAGGGCGCACAAGTGTTTTCTAAGATTGATTTGCGCTCAGGTTACCATCAGTTGAAGATTCGGGAGCCAGATATCCCGAAGACTGCTTTCAAGACTCGGTATGGTCATTACGAGTTCCTTGTCATGTCATTTGGGCTGACCAATGCCCCAGCAGCCTTTATGCATTTGATGTACAATGTGTTTCAGTCGTATCTCGACTCGTTCGTCATTATTTTATTGATGGTATTCTGGTGTATTCCTAGAGTCGGGAAGATCATGAGCAGCACCTGAGGATCGTTCTTCAGACTCTGAGAGAGAAGAAGTTATATGCGAAATTCTCAAAATGTGAGTTCTAGTTGGATTCAGTGGCTTTCTTAGGCCACGTGGTATCGAGTGAGGGCATTCGGGTGGATCCGAAGAAGGTAAAGGCGGTGCAGAGTTGGCCCAGACCGTCCTCAGCTACAGAGATTCGCAGTTTCCTTGGTTTGGCGGGTTATTACCGTCGATTTGTTGAGGGGTTTTCCTCTATTGCAGCACCTATGACCAGGTTGACCTAGAAAGGTGCTCCATTTCAATGGATAGAGGAGTGTGAGGCGAGCTTTCAGAAGCTCAAGACAACTTTGACTACAGCCCCAGTTTTGATATTGCCTACTGGTTCGGGGTCATATACGGTCTATTGTGATGCCTCGAGGGTTGGCCTCAGAGCGGTGTTGATGCAGGACGGTAGGGTGATTGCCTACGCGTCCAGACAGTTGAAGGTGCATGAGAAGAACTACATGTTCACGACCTTGAGTTAACTGCCATTGTTCACGCCCTGAAGATTTGGCGCCATTATTTATACAAGGTTCCCTATAAGATTTATACTATCCATCGGAGTCTGCAGTATTTGTTCAAGCAAAAGGATCTAAATTTGCACCAGAGAAGGTGGTTGGAGTTGCTAAAGGACTATGATATCACTACTTTGTATCACCTAGGCAAGGCCAATGTGGTGGTTGATGCTTTGAGTCGTCGGGCAGAGAGTTTAGGGAGTTTGGCATATTTACCAGCATCAGAGAGGCCTATGCGATGGATGTTCAGGCCTTAGCCAGCCAGTTTGTGATATTGGATCTTTCGGAGCCCAGTCGGGTTCTAGCTTGCGTGGTTTCTCGGTCTTCCTTATTTGATCGTATCAGGGAGCGGTAGTATGATGAACCCCATTTGCTTGTCCTCAAGGACAAGGTTCAGCACGGTGATGCCAGAAATGTGGCTATTGGAGATGATGGGGTGTTGAGGTTGCAGGGTCGGATTTGTGTACCCAATGTTGATGGGCTGCGAGAGTTGATTCTAGAGGAGGCCCATAGTTCGCGGTATTCCATCCATCCGGGTGCCGCGAAGATGTATCAGGATTTGAGGCAGTACTATTGGTGGAGGCGGATGAAGAAAGACATAGTTGGGTTTGTAGCTAGGTGCCTCAACTGTCAGCAGGTGAAGTGTGAGCACCAGAGACCAGATGGGTTGCTTCAGCAGATAGGGATTCCGGAGTGGAAGTTGGAGCGGATCACCATGGACTTTGTAGTCGGACTCCCTCGGACTTTGAAGAAGTTTGATGCTATTTGGGTGATTGTGGATCGGCTGACCAAATTCGCTCATTTTATTCCTATGTGTACCACTTATTCCTCGGAGCGGTTGGCGGGGATTTATATTGGGGAGATTGTTTGTCTGCATGGTATTCCAGTTTCCATCATTTCAGATATAGAGGTACTCAGTTCACATCACGGTTCTGGAGAGTTGTTCAGCATGAGTTAGGTACTCGGGTGGAGTTGAGTACAGCATTTCACCCTCAAACGGACAGACAGTCCGAGCGCACTATTCATATTCTTGAGGATATGCTCCGTGCATGTGTGATTGAGTTTGGAGGATCTTGGGATCGGTTCTTGCCATTGGCGGAGTTTGCTTACAACAATAGCTACCAGTCCAGTATTCAGATGGCACCGTACGAGGCTTTATATGGGAGGCGGTGTAGATCCCCGGTAGGTTGGTTTGAGCCGGGTGAGGCCAGATTATTGGGCACAGACTTAGTACAGGATGTTTTGGAGAAGGTTAAGGTGATTCAAGATAGACTCCGTACATCCCAGTCCAGACAGAAGAGTTACGCGGACCGAAAGATTCGTGATGTTTCTTATATGGTTAGAGAGCGGGTTCTGCTTCGGATTTTGCCTATGAAGGGCATTATGAGATTCGGGAAGAAAGGGAAGTTGAGTCCGAGGTTTATTGGCCCTTTTGAGATATTGAGGCGTGTTAGGGAGGTTGCTTACGAGATTGCCTTACCTCCCAGCTTGGCAGGAGTTCATCTGGTATTTCATGTTTCGATGCTCCGGAGGTATCACGGCGATCTGTCGCACTTGTTGGATTTTAGTTCAGTCCAGTTGGACAAGGACCTATCTTATATTGAGGAGCTGGTGGCAATACTGGACAGGCAGATTAGGAAATTGAGGTCAAAGAACATTGCTTCGGTTGAAGGTTCAGTGGCGGGGCCAGCCGGTCGAGGAGGTGACCTGGGAGACCGAGCAGGATATGCGCAGTCGTTACCCTCATCTTTTCACTACTTTAGGTATGTCTCTATGCTCGTTCGAGGACGAACGAATGTTTAAGTGTAGGAGGATGTGACGACCCGGCCGATCGTCTTGAGAATTAATGCCCTGATCCCCTATTAACTGCTTTCCCCAAGTTTATTTCTGCTAATGTGATTTGCCGGGATGTTCGGTTTTGAGTTTCGAAGAGTTTTGGGACACCTAGTCCCTAAATGAGAGCTTAAGTGTTGAAAAGTTGATCATAGTCGGAACAGTGTGAAGACAACCTTGGAATGGAAATCCGATGATTTCGTTAGCTCTTTTGGGTGATTTTTGGGTTGGGAGAATGTCCAGATTGTGTTTTGGAAGTCCATAGCTAAATTAGTCTTGAAATGCCGAAAGTTGAATTTTTGAAGTTTCCGGTCCGATAGTGAGATTTTGATCCGAGGGTCAGAATGGAATTCCGGAAGTTTCAGCAGCTTCGTTATGTCATTTGGGATGTGTGTGCAAAATTTCAGGTCATTCGGACGTGGTTTGGTTAGGTTTTTGATCGAAAGCGTATTTTGAGGAAAAGTGGAGTTCTTAGGCTTAAATCCTTGTCTAATTCGAGTTTCCGATGTTGTTTTGGGTGGTTTAAGGATTTGTACAAGTTTGAATAAGGTATTAGGTGATATTGGTGCTTTTGGTTGAGGTCCCGGAGGCCTCGGGGTGATTTCGGATGGTTGACGGAAGAATTTTGAAGTTGAAGAGTTGCAGATTTTTGTTGCTTCTGGTATTTTTGCATCTGCGGTTTGGGGACCGCAGATGCGGCTTAGGAGACCGGAGAAGCGGAATTTGGGTGTCCGTTCAGTGTCCACAGATGCGGAAGTTCCACCGCAAATGCGGCTTCGCATCTGCGAAAGTAGTATCACAGATGTGGCTCCTGGGCTGTTAAATGAAAGTCGTAGATGCGACATGTAGACCGCAAAAGCGGTCCCAGAGCCGCAAATGCGGAAATCGCTAGGCAGAACATATAAATAGTTGCCTTTGCGAAAATTAGCTATTCTTCCACCATTTTTGTCCGGGTTTGAAGCTTCTAAGAGGGGGTTTTGAGGAAATCAAAGGGAAATCACTTGGAGGTAACTTTGTTGACTTTATAACTCGTTTTCATATGAATAAACACCTAATTAATGGTGAGAAATTTGGGGAAAATGGGTAATTAGGGCTTGAGTTTAAGAGGCCTTTAATTGAGGATTTGAGGGGTCATTTGGACTCCGATTTCAGTGTTCTTATTATGTATAGACTCGTAAGAGTACAAGTTTTCTGAAAATATAAATTACACCCGATTCCGAGATGTTGGCCTGAGGGGCATTTTAGTCATTTTATCTAATTTTGCATCTTAGCTTTGAATTAAATCTTAGAATCAGTTGCTTGAGATATTATTTACAATATGCAATTGAATTGAATAGATTTGGGCCATTTGGAGTCGGATACTCGTGGCAAAAGTGTGGTTTCAAGTTGATTTTGAGCCGGTTTGATGTAAGTGGCTTGTCTAACCTTGTGGGGGGGGGGGGACCTTTCCCCTTAGGATATGATATTTGGTAATTGAATGCCTTGTACGTGAGGCGACGAGCGCGTACCTGAGCTAATTGTTGAAAATCTGGTTTTACTTGAAGTATTTAAATTGAGTTCTTCTTCTTACCTGTTTTACTCTAATTGCAACTTAGCCTGTGATAGTTTAGAGAGGCATGTTTAGTTGACTTATTTGCCTATTAGCTTAAACTGCCTTGATTGTATTTCGTGAAGCATGTTAGGCTAGAATTTATTGTTGCTTGTCATGAGTTTAGCATTTATTCTAATATTCTTGAGTTGTTGTTGTGTGTTTAAATTTGGGACTATGGGAGGGCATCCCGGGAAATCCCCTGCACGTGTTATGATCTGGACTGAGGTGCGGGATACCAAGAGATCCCTGGCACACGTATATATATTGAGGATACCAAGAGATCCTCGGTATACCAAGAGATCCCCGACTTACTTATTGAGGATACCAAGAGATCCCTGGTACATGTATATATATTGAGGATACCAAGAGATCCTCGACTTACCTATTGAGGATACCAAGAGATCCTCAGGATACCAAGAGATCCCTAGTGTATATGGTGAGGATACCAAGAGATCCTCGGGATACTAAGAGATCCCCGGTTATCATCCTTGTGGTGAGCGGTATTTTCTTGTGTTTGCCTTATTTCTGTTTTTCTATTACTGTATCCTTATTATCCTGTTTAGATTCTCGCTGTAGACTCTCATTATACTGTTTCTTCATCCTGTCAATTATTATTTATTTATCTCAGTAGGGCCCTGACCTTCCTCGTCACTACCCAACCGAGGTTAGGCTTGGCACTTTCTGAGTACCGTTGTGGTGTACTCACACCTCTTCTGCGCATGTTTTTCATGTGCAAATCCAGGGTACCGCTGATCAGGCCTACTATCGTTGAGAGAGGCGACTGCGTAGAGACTCTGAGGTACATCTGTCGCGTCCGCAGACCAAGGAGTCCCTTTCTATTACTGCCTTTTTGTATTTAGCCCTTATGTACTTTTCTGTTCTTTATTAGAAATTCCGGAGTTAGAGCTATGTAGTATTTCTTTTTTAGCTTGTGATTCATGGGTTTCCGGGTCTTGGATATATGTTTGTAATGAGAGTTAAACATGGTGTATGTTGAGCGGCACATTTATACACTCTCACTGCTTTATTCCTGTTTTAAATTGTTTACTTCCGCAAGTTTAGTTTTTCTTCCGCAAATTAGGCTTACCTAGTCGTAGAGACTAGGTGCCGTCACGATGGTTCATGGAGGGCGAACAGGGGTCGTGACAGATGTATTTTTCATATTTACCATTTAATTGTGGGTGATAGTATGAGAATTTTAAATGTTGAAATTGAAAAGGTTAAAATGGCTCTTAATTTGCTTTTTTATTCAAACCGTAGAAGTAGACTTAGAGAATATTTTAAAAGATGCGATGAATTTGACCTAAGAGAAAGAAAGGTTCCTAAACCTTGTCCAACTAAATGGAATTACATGTATGAAAGTTTAGTTGTTACATACGAATATAGAAACCTCATAAACTCAACGATGCCCATGTAAGTGATAATGATGAGCACCTTACAAATGCAGATTGGGCTAATGTTAAAATGGTTGTAGATTTTTTAGAAAGATTTCATGTTGCTACAAATGAATTTTCTAGGCAATATTATCCGACTATTTCGAACTGTTTAGTTTATCTTGCAGATCTTGCAAATTTGTTTGCTTATTTTTCAGAGGGTGAGGAAATTTATGAAGTAGCTATTGATTCTATGAGAAAGAAATTTAAAAAATATTTTTTTCCTATTTTCCCTATTTATGGTATTGCTGCCTTGTTAAATCCTACTATGAAATTAGGTGGTCCTCAATATTGGTATCGACCTATTTATAATGGTTTAGCACTTGCACCTGAGGGTTGTCTACCCTTTCGGACGCACATGTCTCAATTAATATAAATGCTCTAACTATTTATAGTGCTTATCAAACTGCACTAGATAATGCTAGACCAGATATTCCAACTCCTTCTTCTTCTAGTTGTCAATCATCTAAAAGAACTACAGGCGTAAGAGCACTTACTGCTTGGACCGAGTTCAAGGGTTCTCAAGGTTGTACCACTACTGATTGTTCACAACTAAATGAGCTTGAAGTTTATTTGTCACAGGGACTTGAGGAAGTGAATTCCGACGGCTCATTTAATCTTTTGGAATGGTGGAAGGACAAAGAAAAATACTTTCCGATCCTTTCAAGGAAGGCCCGAGATATTTTAACCATTCAAGCTTCAACAGTGGCATCAGAGAGTGCTTTCAGTCAAGCAAGACTACAACTTAGTGATTATAGATCGTCTATGAGGGAGAGCTTGGAAAAATCAGTACTTTTCAGAGATTGGATCCGTTCGGAACGAAGAAATTTTTGACTTGCTGAATCACAATCAGAGGTAGACGAAGCTTACGAAGAAATGCTAGCTGAACTTGCGGAGGATGCAGCTTCGCCCGGAAGCGGTGATGAACAAGCTTCTTTCCCGCCACTACCAACGGAAATTCCTCCGAACCTTGATGGATTTATGAAATTTGTAAAAGATACCATGTAAAATTAATATGTAACTTGTATTTTGGCACATCTTGATTAGTTTCTTTTTCTTCTCAATGGTGGTATTATCACCTTGGTTGTGCTCATTCCATTGGGGGTGGAAGCTAAGAAAGATTGGACCATGTTTTCTTAATGTTATAATAATAAAAATTATAACGCATTCCTTTGAGTATCTTTTTACAATATTTTGTGTTTTAAATTTGAATTAAAAAATTTTAAGTCACAATTATATAATATAATTTACAAGAAAATGTCTTAGATAAAAAATTTAAACAAATAAATAGGCCCACTTAGGCCCACTATCCCATATATATATATATATATATATATATATATATATATATATATATATATATATATATATATATATATATATATATATATATAATTTACAAGAAATTGCCTTAGATAAAAAAATTTAAAAAAAAATAGTCAAGGCCCACTTAGGCCCGTTTAGGACCGGGCCCGACCCACATAGCCCGAGACCATTACTTCACTGTCCCGGTCCCGGTCCGATTACACAAAAGCCCATGAAGCCCGGGTCCATTTAAGCCCAACCCACGAAGTCCGGGCTCACTTAGAACCGGACCGTTTAGGACCGGGCCCTGACCGTTTGCCACCCTTAGGTCCAACCAGCTTCTAGCCTAACTCTCTCCTTTTTTTCAGGCTTTTAGCAAATCACGTAGAAATATTGTAAATTAATTAAATCCTATTCCTATAAAAACTCGAACTCTGCCAGTTTCTAAATGAAAAGAAAATTTATTCCAAATGAAAGGAACGTCTTATTACTCATCAATTTGGAAATAATTATAGAATAAAATATATACACAGTAGAGATATGTACATATAAGTGATAAATAAGTGAAGTTATATACTTTATAATAAAGCATTAATTAATATGACTAAAATAGTTTTGTAATCAAATGTATGAAATAAGTGAGATATATCTCACCGATCATAGAAGTTGATACTTTCAAAAATATTTCTATAATTATTGAAAAGAACAAGAATTAGTTTGAGTGACTATTATACTTTTCAGTATTTTAATGTCTTGGATTAGTATTACGTTATAATTAAAAAAATCCAATGCATTAAATGTTTAACAACATTTAGACCAAATAACTAAAAACAAAAAAATACAAGTAGAAAAGAGTTCTATACACTACATCCTACTATATTATGTAACATAATTACCATATGGCAAGAAAATTTTAGGCTTTTAGCTATGATTTTTATCTTCTATTTACTTTTGCTTGTATAAAATTTTTATTTATAGTACTCTCTAAATAGATTCTAAAAATGGATACTTCACTAAAATAATTAATGGTTTTGATGCTTCGAATTTAAAGCGAAAATTAGATTAGTCTATCCAACATACGGGTATAGTACTTTTACAACTTAACATTTTCTTTTGCCCATCACCTTAAAGTTTGAATGTTTGATCTTAAAGCATTTTTACTAATTCCATACCTATTAGTTCCGCCTCAAACAAATTATAACTGCATTTAGTCTTAACCCATTACTAATAATAATATTATAATTTCGTGAAAATTCAAAAGGAGCAATACTGCTCTTTCAATAGCATTACTTTTAAATTTCATTCTTAAAAATTAGTAAAAAAAAAAAGCTTTTGGGACTTTCATTTTTTAATTCATGTTGACTACTGCTTCTAGACCAAATATTATATACTAATTGGTGTTTCACGAATTTTGGATAAAACAATGATCAAGTTATTACATTTAAATCTTGCATATTATACAAAAAATTGTTAAAAAATATTAGTAGCGTGTAACACATACCAATTCAAAAACACCACAATTTTTGCATTGTTTCTTATTTTTGAAGGATAATCAATCAATTTTAAGTCAGGGTAAATGTAGATAAACGTATCACTTGCAACTAATAGCTAAAAGATTTTAAACTACACAAATGTACTATCACATAAATTTGTTTATCTCATAATTTTAAGAAAAGTATATTTAAGTCCTTTTTTGTGGTAATAAATGTAAAACATTACCATAACAATTAAATTGATACACCTAAAGAGCACCTAAAGCTCAAGCCATCTTTTCGGAATGGTGCTTGAGTCATCTAGGCCTCAACTGGACAACTAGTTTCATAATCTCTGTATTAACACTTGACATTCTCGAGCTCTTTTTGTACCTTGTATCGTATCTAGTTCATGCTTAGTTTCCTTCTATATATGTTCTTTAACAAAACTTCTATTTACATTAATGTTCCTAAACTGCTTCCAATTCCTAGTCTGCCATGTGTAGTATATCATTGCGCCTAGACTGCCATGATCAACTCCTTTTTCATTTGTCTGACCATATAGTTGCTGGGTGTGACATTGGTGTATCCTTAGTCTAATTAGGGCTGAAATTGAGTTGTGGGGGTTAGGAAGAACTGTTCTTGTTATGTGTTTGAGAAATTGGGGTTAGGAAGAACTGTGCTTGTTATGTGTTTGAGAAATTGCCTCAATGAGATTGTGTGTAATGTTGTGACGAAGTGTAAGGGTGAAGTCTCAGTAGCCTCTCTTGGTTTGCCATGTGATTCATTAGCTAATAGTTGGCGATTGGTTGTTTTACTTTTTAAATACCTGTTTTCCTTATTAAAACTTTCTGTATGTGCTTTTACTATTTTATGACTTGCGGGGATGGTTGATTTGGGTTTGGAAGGGCTCGGATTGAAATCGGAACACTTAGTTCCTTAATAGTGGCCAAAGATGATCAAGTTTGACTTGATTCAATATTTTGAGTAAACGACCTCGGAACCGGAATTTGATGGTTTCAATAGGTTTGTATGATAATTTTGAACTTGGGCGTATGTTCGGATCATGTTTCGAGTGATCCTGGTGTGTTTCGACGCTTAATGTTGAAAGTTGGTTCATTTAAGGTTTTCTAGTTCGTTAAATTTAATTTGGAGTAGACTTTGGTATTGTCGAGGTCCGTTTAGGATTCCAATACTGGGAATAGTTTCGTATGGCGATTTATGACTTGTACACAAAATTTGGTGTCATTCCGAATAGTCTTAAGTATGATTCGGCGCGTTCGGAGCTAGTTGAGAAGTTTGAAGTTCATAAGTTGATTCAATTTGATTTTGGGGTGCGATTCTAAGTTTCGTTGTTTTACGAGTTCTAAAGGTTCGAGCATGTCCGTATTATGTTTATGGACTTGTTGGTTCAGTTGGACAGGATCCCGGATGGCTCGGGTGTGTTTCGAACCGCCCGGAGCTAAGTCCAAAACTGTTGATATGCTGGTTCTGGTTTCCTTATTCGCGAACACGGAGGTAGTCTCGCGTTCGCGTAGAAGGAATTGGGGGGGGCTGGACAATTTACCCTATGCGTTCACGATCAACAGGCCATGTTCGCGAAGCTTCAGCACCTGTGACCTTCACGTTCGCGATGACCATGTCGCATTTGCGTAAAAGGGTTAAAGGGCCAGGGGTCAGTGGGTCGTTGCCCTTTGCGTTCGCGATTGCGAGGACCCTGTTGCGTTCACGATAAAGGTTTTCAGGACTTAGGCCATTTTCTCTCATTTTCATTTCTCTTCGCCGATTTTGGAGCTTTTTGGAGAGGGGTTTTCACCTAGCTATTGAAGGTAAGTAATTTCTATACAATGTAAATTAAATACATAGATTATGGGTAGATTTTAACATGTAAAACGTGAAAATTTTAGGAGTTTGTTGAAAAACCTAGATTTTGACAAAAATGGGATTAGATCACGAAAATGGTTATGAAATTGAGTAAAAATTACATATTTATGTTCGTGAGGTTATCTGTAACAATTATTTACAAAAAAATTTGAAATCCGAGCACGTGGGCTCGGGGGTGAATTTTAAAAACCTTCCAAATTGGGTTGGGAAATTACTTAATAGTTAAATTATGAACTTTTGAGCAAATATTAATTAGTTTGTACAACCTTTGGCTAGTTTCGGATTGCTCGGCCATGATTTGAGGCTTTTAGTGTAATTTGTGGACCGTGAAGTGGACTTGGAAATGAGGTAAGTCTCTTGTCTAACCTTGTAAGAGGGAATGAATCTCATAGGTGTTTAAATTGTTATTTGCTACTAATTGTGGGTGCTACGTATGCACGAAGTGATGAGAGTCCGTGCGTAGCTAAAGTTCATGTTATGTCCAGGTAGACATAGGAAATTATTATGCAATTACTTACACTATTTGAACTCAACTTGCTAGTTTAATTGCTTGTATTAATAAGTAAAATTTGATTAAAGATCATATTAATGTGACGACCCGGCCGGTCATCTTAAGAATTTACGCCCCGATCCCCTATTAACTGCTTTCCCCGAATTTATTTCTGCTATTTTGATTTGCCAGGATGTTCGATTTTGAGTTTCGGAGTGTTTTGGGACACTTAGTCCCTAAATGAGAGCTTAAGCATTAGAAAGTTGGCCGTAGTTAGAACAGTGTGAAGACGGCCTCAGAATGGAAATCTGATGGTTCCGTTAGCTCCGTTGGGTGATTTCGGGCTTAGGGGCGTGATCAGATTGTGTTTTAGAGGTCCGTAGCTAATTTAGGCTTGGAATACCGAAAGTTGAATTTTTGAAGTTTACGATTCGATAGTGAGATTTTGATCCGAGAGTCGGAATGGAATTCCGGAAGTTGGAGTAGCTCCGTAGTATAGAATGTGACGTGTGTGCAAAATTTCAGGTCATTCGGACGAGGTTTGATAGACTTTTCGATCGAAAGCGTATTTTTTTAGAGTTTTTGGAATTTTAGGCTTGAATCCGATGAAAATAGGTGTTTTGATGTTGTTTTGACCGTTCCGAAGGTTGGAACAAGTTTTAGTGATGTTTTAGGATTGGTTGGCATGTTTGGTTGAGGTCCCGGGGGCCTCGGGTGAGTTTCGGATGCTCAACGGACCAATTTTGGACTTGGAAAGATTGCAAATTTTCTGTTCTTGTGTTGCAGAGAAAACATTCATCGCGTTCGCGAGGGGGTCTCGCGTTCGCATAGAGCATCTGGGAGAAACAACTGAAATGTGCTTCGCATTCGCGAAGGTAAGAACCCGTTGGCCTTCTCGTTCGCGACATGGTCTTCGCGTTCGCGTAGGGTCTGCCAATGTAAGCTACGGGTTCGCGAGTGGACCTCGCGTTCGCGAAAGAGGAAATTGGCCGGCAGGACTTTTGTGCATCGCGTTCGCTATAGTAGCTTCATGTCCGCGGAGAAGAACGCGTCTGGGCAGATACGAGAGGCTACAAGAGACGTCTGTACTTATCTACGAGAGGCTATGTACCGTTAGGAAAATTCCACTTCATTTGAATTCTATGTCGTGCGAGATTTTTTATGTCACAATTCTAAACTTCTATCTTCTATTCTCTCACCGGTGGTGAGGACACGCGCTACCAGAGATAATCAGGCAGCCGCGCCCCTGCGAGAGTCGCCAGAAGTTGGGGCCGGGGTAGAGGCCGAGGATGCGCACGCGGTGCAGCCAAAGCACCTACGCCAGCTGCCACCAAGGTACCACCAGCAGATCCAGCCCTAGTCTAAGACACCGGATACGCCTACTACTACTACTACTCCAGCACTTCAGGAGATCTTAACACAGTAACTAAGCATGTTTGGTACATTGGTTCAGGCAGGGTTGATTCAGGTTGTACCAACTACTTCACAGATCGGGGGAGGGACCAAGACTTCCACCACCCCCACTCCAGAGTAGCGAGATCCTATTGTTCAAGTACCAGGTGTCATGGCGACACAGCTTGTGGTCCCAATTCAGCGGGTAGTGAGGACCTCTCGCCGAGTAGAGGACAGGTGGGTCCAGGAGAGAGAGGACAGACGAGGTCAGGAGAAAGAGTATAGGGAAGTGAGGAAACCTCGTAGACTGGAGAGAACCACTTGTCCTTATTTTGAAGGAAGAGTATGGCATGGTAGAGGTTTTGTGGGTCAGTCAGCTCAGTTTGCATCTCAGATTTCACATAGTGTTTCAGGTGTTCAAGGATCTTGAAGTACCCGTACCGCACAGTTTCCACTACCACGTCCTCCCAGAGCTTGTTTTGAGTATGGTGACACACGCCATGCGGTAAGGGATTACCCTGGACTTGGGAGGAGTGCACCTCCACAGGCTTCTCAGCCATAGCGCGCTCCGCAGAGTTCTCAGGCTATGATCACAGCACCAGTTGCTACCCCACCTGCTCAGCCAGCTAGAGGGGAAGGCCAGGCCAGATATTATGCCCTTCCTGCCTGTACCGAGGTTGTTGCCTCCGATTCTGTCATCACAGGTATTGTACTGGTTTGTCACAGAAATGCATCGGTTCTATTCGATCCAGGCTTCACTTATTCTTATGTGCCTTCTTATTTTGCTCCGCACTTGGGTGTACCTCGGGATTCCTTGAGTTCCCTTGTTCATGTTTCTACTCCTGTGGGAGATTCTCTTGTTGTAGACCACGTTTATCGGTCGTGTTTGATTGCTCATAGTGATTTTGAGACCAGAGCCGATTTGTTATTGCTCAGCATGGTAGATTTCGATGTTATTTTGGGCATGGACTGGTTGTCGCCCCATTATGCTATTCTTGATTGTCACGCCGAAACCGTGACGCTAGCTATGCCAGGCGTGCCGCGTGTTGATTGGAGAGTTACTTTAGATCTCACTCCCAGTAGAGTTATTTCTTTTCTTAAAGCTCAGCGTATGGTTGAGAAGGGGTATGACTCGTATTTAGCTTATGTGAGAGATGTCAGTATTGATACCCCTTCAGTTGATTCAGTCCCAGTAGTACGGGATTTTCCCGATGTGTTTCCAGCTGATCTTCTAGGCATGCCGCCTGATAGAGATATTGATTTTGGCATTGATCTATTGCCGGGCACTCAGCCCATTTCTATTCCTCTGTATCGTATGGCTCCTCCTGAGTTGAAGGAATTAAAGGATCAGTTACAGGAATTGCTTGATAAGGGTTTTATTCGGCCCAGTGTATCGCCTTGGGGTGCTCCTGTCTTATTTGTGAAGAAAAAGGATGGTTCTATGCGTATGTGTATTGATTATCGCTAGTTGAACAAAGTGACAGTTAAGAACCGTTATCCTTTACCTCGTATTGATGATCTGTTTGACCGGCTTCAAGGCGCACGGGTGTTTTCTAAGATTGATTTGCGCTCAGGTTACCATCAGTTAAAGATTCGGGAGCCAGATATCCCGAAGACTGCTTTCAAGACTCGGTACGGTCATTACGAGTTCCTTGTTATGTCATTTGGGATGACCAATGCCCTAGCAGCCTTTATGCATCTGATGCACAGTGTATTTCGGCCGTATCTTGACTCGTTCATCATTGTCTTTATTGATGATATTCTAGTGTATTCCCGGAGTCGGGAAGATCATGAGCAGCACCTGAGGATTGTGCTTCAGACTCTGAGAGAGAAGAAGTTATATGTTAAGTTCTCGAAATGTGAATTTTGGTTGGATTCAGTGGCATTCTTAGGCCACGTGGTATCGAGTGAGGGCATTCAGGTGGATTCGAAGAAAATAGAGGTCGTGTAGAGTTGGCCCAGACTATCCTCAGCTACAGAGATCCGCAGTTTCCTTGGTTTGGCGGGTTACTACCGTCGTTTTGTGGAGGGGTTTTCATCGATTGCAGCCCCCATGACCAGGTTGACCCAAAAGGGTGCTCCATTTCAGTGGACGGAGGAGTGTGAGGCGAGCTTTCAGAAGCTCAAGACAGCTTTGATCATAGCCCCAATTTTGATACTGCCTACAAGTTCGGGGTCTTATACGGTCTATTGTGATGCCTTGAGGGTTGGCCTCGGAGCGGTGTTGATGCAAGACGGTAGGGTGATTGCCTACGCGTCCAGACAATTGAAGATACATGAGAATAATTACCCTGTTCACGACCTTGAGTTAGCTGCCATTGTTCACGCCCTGAAGATTTGGCGCCATTATTTATACGGGGTTCCCTGTGAAATTCATACTGACCATCGGAGCTTGCAGCACCTGTTCAAGCAAAAGGATCTAAATTTGCACTAGAGGAGGTGGTTAGAGTTGATGAAGGACTGTGATATCACTATTTTGTATCACCCGGGAAAGGCCAATGTGGTGGCCGATGCTTTGAGTCGTCGGGCGGAGAGTTTGGGGAGTTTGGCTTATTTACCCGCATCGGAGAGGCCTATGGCGATGGATATTCAGGCCTTAAGCCAGCCAGTTTGTGAGATTGGATCATTCGGATCCCAGTCGGGTTCTAGCTTGTGTGGTTTCTCGGTCTTCCTTATTTGATCGTATCAGGGAGCGGCAGTATGATGACAACCTCAATACCCAGAAAATATTTTAGTTTGCCCAGGTCCTTAGTCTGAAAGTGTTGAGAGAGATGTTGCTTCAATTTAGTAATATCATCCTCATCATTGCCGGTAATAACAATATCATCAACATAAACCACCAGATAAATACGGAGACTCGAAGCAGAGTGCCGATAAAACATAGAGTGATCAGCTTCACTCCGAGTCATGCCAAACTCCTGGATAAATGTGCTGAACTTACCAAACCAGGCTCGAGGAGACTGCTTTAGACCATAAAGTGATCGGCGCAAGCGACATACAAGGCCACGAGACTCCCCCTGAGCAACAAACCTAGGTGGTTGCTTCATATAAACTTCATCCTCAAGGTCACCGTGTAAAGGCATTCTTAATGTCCAGCTGATAGAGAGGCCAATGGCGAACAGCAGCCATGGATAGAAAAATGCGGACTGATGCTACCTTAGCCACGGGAGAGAAGATATCACTGTAATCGAGCCCAAATATCTGAGTATATCCCTTGGCAACAAGACGGGCCTTAAGGCGATCAATCTTGCCATCCGGACCAACCTTAACTGCATATACCCAGTGACAAACAATAGTAGACTTGCCTGAAGGAAGAGGAACGAGCTCCCAAGTACCACTTGTATGTAAAGCAGACATCTCGTCAGTCATAGCATGTCGCCATCTTGGATGAGACAATGCTTCACCTGTAAACTTAGGGATAGAAACAGAGGACAAAGAAGATATAAAAGCATAATAGGGTGATGACAAACGATAATAACTTAAACCGACATAATGGGGATTAGGATTAAGGGTGGTCCATATACCTTTCCGAAGTACAATCAGTGTACTAGGAAGAGACAAGTCCACAGTAGGAGCATGGTCAGGTTCAGGACGTGAATCAGTTAGGCCTGATGCTGGGTACGGACGACGATGATATGTCAAGAGTGGTGTTCCTGTGGCGAGGAGTCTAGGAGGATCCACACTAGACTCCCCAACGGTTGGAATGGGTAAGACTTCTGTGGCGGAAGGTGAAGGAGGAGCTATAGTAAACTCCTTAAAGGTCGGTATAGGTAAGACCTCAGATATATCAAGGTGGTCAGAATGGTCAGAAGAGGTAAAAAAGGTTTAGACTCAAAAAATGTGACGTCAGATGACATAAATTACCTACGAAGATCAGTTGAGTAACAACGATATCCCTTCTGAACACGAGAATAACCAAGGAAGACACACTTGAGAGCACGAGGAGCTAACTTATCTTTCTCAGGGACTAAGTTATGAACGAAACAAGTGCTCCCAAAAACACGAAGAGGAACAGAGTATAAGGGTGACTGGGGAAACAATACTGCATATGGAATCTGATTCTAGATGGGAGATGAAGGCATCCGATTAACCAAATAACAAGCTGTGAGAATTGCATCGCCCTAAAAACACAACGAAACATGAGATTCAATGAGAAGTGTGCGAGCTCAATGAGGTACCTATTCTATTCTTTCTCTCTGCAACCTCATTTTACTAAGGGGTATAAGGACAAGAGGTCTGATGAATAATTCCTTGAGAAGTCATAAACTGCTGAAATTGAGAGGATAAATATTCTAAGGCATTATCACTGCGAAAAGTGCGAATAAAAACACCAAATTGATTTTTAATTTCAGCACAAAAATTTTGGAATATAGAAAACAACTCAGAACGATCTTTCATTAAGAAAATCCAAGTACATCTTGAATGATCATCAATGAAACTAACAAAATAATGAAATCCCAAGGTTGAACTGACTCTACTAAGACCCCATATATCAGAATGAACTAAAGAAAAAACACTCTGCATGACTCTCAATACTACGAGGAAAGGAGGCTCGGGTATGTTTCCCGAGCTGACATGACTCACACTCTAATGTAGATAAACTAGACAAACTAGGCACCATCTTCTGAAGCTTGGATAAGCTTGGATGTCCTAAACATCTGTGAATTAAGTCCGGAGGATTTGTAACTAGACATGCCTTGGAGGAATTGAGTGAGTTAAGGTAGTAAAGGCCTTCTGATTCAAGTCCTATTCCATTCGTCTGTCCCGTACTGCGGTCCTGCATAATAAAGGAATCATCAATAAAATATATATCACAATGGAGGGCACGGGTCAAACGACTAACAGATGCAAGATTAAAAGGACAGCCAGGGACATAGAGAACGGAATCTAGAGTGACAGAGGGTAGGGGATTCGCTTGTCCAACTCCTTTTGCTTTGGTTTGAGACCCATTGGCTAAAGTAACAGTGGGAAGAGACTGTGAATACGCAATATTTGACAAAAGTGATTTATTACCAGAGATATGATCAGAAGCGGCTAAGTCCACAACCCATTATCCAAGAGTACTAGACTGGGAAACACAAGCAAAAGAATTACCAGCAACAGAAGTACCAGTCTGGGCAACAGAGGCTACTTGTGGAGATGTCTGCTTACTTGCTTGATACTGAAGGAACTCATTATACTCTCCTTCAGATAAAGAAAATCTCTGGTTACCTATAGTCTCAGTCTGAGCAACATAAGCATTTTTGGGTGGGTGACCATGTAAAGAATAGCACACGTCACGAGTGTGTCCAAGTTTATGACAATAAGAGCACTTGGGTCTAGATCTTCCAAAACGACCTCTTCCTCGTCTATTCTCCATATTATGAGATGCCCGATTGTCCACTGTCTGGGATGCGAGAACAGATGAGTCAAGTGTCTGTGATGAGATCACTTGGTGACTTGGTGCTGCAGCAAGGCGAAGTAATCGAGAGAATAATTCATCAACTGTAGGGACAGTCGGACTAGCCAAAATCTGATCGCGTACTGAGTCAAGATCATTAGGAAGCCCAGCAAGAGTAAGAACTAGAAACATCTTTTGTCGCTGCTCTTGCCGCTTTGCAATACTAGCAGAAACTGGCATCAACTTCTCAAATTCCTCCATGACTGCCTGTACTTGTCCCAAGTAAGTAGACATATCTAATTCATGTTTCTTTAAGTTTGTCATCCGCGATATCACATCATAGAAACAAGATATGTCATTAGTGTATAAAGTGCAAGCCTTTTCCCAAACCAAATAACATGTCTGGAATAGACGAAACAAGGGCATCAACTTGGAATCAATAGATCGCCACAGAATACTGCATAATTGAGCATCGATCTTCTCCCAAAGTGTTTTGGCCTTTTCAATACCTTCACTAGACTTCGTGATTAGATAATCTTGAACACCTTGACCTTTACACCACAACTCGACAGACGAAGCCCAAGCTAAGTAGTTTGAACTTCACGTTAAAGGTTATGTGGTAATCATAACACTGGAATTGACAGAACCCGGGTTTTTAGACCCGAAAGCATCGAATCCAAAAGACATCGTTGGATTGAAGTGAGATATATAAAATTATCACCAAATAACATAAAGAATCAATTGAAAACTCGCAGAAACAGACGAAGGAGACACTATTTCAGCCGGAAATTACTGTATCTACCGGAAAAAATCAGTATAATCGCCGGAACAAACTCAAAGTGGTCGGAATTAAAAAATAAAATTATGGATAGGCTCGGAATTTGAGGGCGATCCAACTGCTCTGAAGGAACTAAGTCAAAAACTGCCCGGAAAGTGCTCCACGCGCCGGCGCGTGGAGTAGATCTCGCCGGAAAAAAAAATCTCTCTGATCGGCGCGTGGAGGTGAGTGAGATGGCTGCCGGCGGAGGTGTTTGTTGGGGTTTGGTCGCCAGGGGTTGGGGGACCTTACGGTGGTGTTGGTTTTTGCACAACACCGATGTAAATTGGTTTGACGAAAAACAACCCTAAAAAGGTTGCCGGAATTGAAGCACGGCGACTTTCCCGGATGTTTTCTCACTGTTGCTCTGATACCATGTGAGAATGCATGGGAGAAAAATATGATATTATTGACATGTGTTAAACACGATACAATGAGCCCTATATATATATATATATACATAACATGTCCTACACCTAGTTCTCTATAGAGTTTGGTGGACCCTTATATTCTATCAATTGGTATTAGAGCAGGTTCTTTCTATCAGGTTAACACCTAGAAAGGATCCTCATGGCTACTCCTCCAAACTTCGAAGAAGGCCAGTCTACTTACAGACCACCTAGGTTCAATGGACAGTATTATGGATGGTGGAAAACTAGGATGCACCACTTCATCATGGATGAAGATTTTGAGCTATGGGATGTCATCTGTGATGGACCTTTTGTTCCTACCAAGAATCTTGGAGATCCTCTTGTATCCATTCCCAAAACAAGGAAGGAATTCGATGATGTTGATCGAAAGTCCATAGAAAAGAATTTTCGTACAAAGACAATTCTTGTTTGTGGCATTGGTCCTAATGAATATAATAGGATATCAGCATGCCAATCAGCAAAAGACTGGAAGGCTCTTCAGACAGCTCGTGAGGGAACAACACAGGTGAAACAATCCAAGATTGATATGCTCACAACTGAATATGAGCTATTCAGGATGAAAGGTGATGAATCCATTCAAGATATGCATACTTGATTCACCTCTATCATCAATGAGTTTCACTCACTTGGGGAAATTATTCCAAGAAACAAGCTTGTTAGAAAAATCCTTAGTGTACTGCCCAGTTCTTGGGAAAGCAAGGTAAATGACATTACAGAGGCGAAGGACTTGCAGACACTAACCATGGATGAACTTGTTGGAAACTTGAAGACTTATGAAATGAAGAAGAAAAAGGACAGTGAAAGAAGAGAGCCCAAAAGAGAAAAGAACCTGGTCCTTAAAACAGATAGCAATGACTCATGTGGTGAAGACGATGATATGGCATACCTGGCAAGAAGATTTCAGAAAATGGTTCGCAGGAATGGAGGTATTCCAAAAAATGGCAGTTCTAACAAGCCAAAAAATTATGACCTTTTTCATAAATGTGGCAAGTCAGGACACTTTATCAAGGACTAACCTCTCCTAAAGCAAGATCAATTCAAGCAAACTCAGACAAGGCACCCAAAAGGAACCTTGTTCCTGATAAACGCTTCAAGAGAAAGAATGATGCTGACAATGTTGTAAAGTAAGCTCTTGCTGCATGGGGAGACTCTTCCAGCGAATTTGAAGAAGAAAATGATCATGGTGATAGTTCAATGATGGCAGTGGAAAGTGAAGCAACTGAGTATGACTCAATCTTTGCGTCGATGGCTCAATCTGATGACGACGAAGATGACGACTGTGATGAGGTAAATTTTCTGGATGTTTAGAGAAATCTGAAATCATACTCTCCTAAAAAGCTCATGTCATTAGCAAATGTATTAATTGATGCTTATCATAGTCTTATAAATGATAAAGATGCATTAACTATGGAATTAGGAGAAGCTGAACAAACCAGAGATGACCTAGTAGTTGTTGTAGTTGATTTTAAAGAAACAACAGAGAACATGAAATATGAAAAGGATGCATCAGATGAGAAAATGGCCATATAGAACATGAAAGAGATGATCTAATGGTTGTTGTGGTCGACTTGAAAGAAACCATTGAGTGTGTAAGTAAAGAAAAAGAAGTCTTAACCGAGAGAGTTGCTAATATTGAGCAAGAGAGAGATGACCTAACAGTGGCGGTGGTAGACTTGAAGGAGACAATTGAGAAACTTAAAATGGAGAGTAGGCCTGGAAACTCTGAAAAGGGAAAGAAAGTTGCGAGTGAGACACACATTAAGCTTGAAAATGAATTAAATTTAGTGAAGACCAGTCTGTGTGCTGAGCTTGACAAAAACAAACAGCTTCAGAAAGAACTAGGAAGGGTGAAGAGTGATCTTGAAAAGCCATTAAAATTGTCCTAGTCCTCTAATGCTATCACTGCCATGTACACCAACAATGGGGGAAACAGGTAGGGGATTGGGTTTCAAAAGGAAAAGACTCCCTACAACCCTCATAGAAAGTATGTTACTGTAACCGACAATTAGTTGTATACCCATTGTTGTAACAATGGGCACCTCAAGGAAAATTGCATGGCCAGGGTTCAGTCTCATTAGAAAAATAAAGTCTTTGCTGAGAGAGTAACTACTGCTAGAGGAACTAGTCCGTCAAATAGGAAACACATAGTGTCTTCTTGGACTAAAAGAACATTTATTCATCCTTTTCCTCATTACAAAGTACCCAAACTCGTTTAGGTTCCTAAATCTAACCCTTGATTTCCTTGTGCAGGGAACAGTGAAGGGGAGCAGCCAACAATGATATATGGACAATGGCTGCTCAAAGCACATGACTGAAAATAGGATCAATTTTCTTTTACTGAGCCCTGCAAGGAGAGAGTGTACCCTTTGGAAATAGCTAAAAGGGGTACACTTTAGAAGTTGAAAGGATTGAGAAGCCACTCACTCATTCAACTGAAAAAATGTGCATTATGGCAATGGCCTAAAGTATAGTCTCTTGAGTGTTTCTCATGACAAGGGAAATAAAGTGGAATTCTTGTCCAAGATATGCACAGTCACAAGTCTTGTGACTTGTGAGGTGATGCTTGAAGCCAAAAGATACAAGAATATTTGAGTTGTTGATTATAATCTCTGCAAAGTGGTGATCTAAGTAGTTTGAGAGTTATTGATGTCGATGCTGAACTATGGCAAAGAAGGTTGGGAGCATGCAAGCTTTTCACTACTGAATAAACTAGTCCATAAGGATCTAGTTCGTGGCCTGCCCAAGTCGAGCTTCAAGGAACACAAATGTGTGATGCTTGTGCAAAAGAAAAGCATGTCAGATCTTCATTCAAGCCCAAAAAAGGGGAAGTCAACACCTCAAGGCCGCTTGATTTTCTCCATATGGATTTTTGTGGACCAATGAGGGTGCCAAGCAGAGAAGGAAGAAGATATGTCTTGCTAGTAAATGACTACTCTAGGTTTACCTAGACTATGTTCCTTATAACCATGATGAGACTTTTCAAGTATTTGTGGGCTTTGTCAAGAAGATTTAAGTGAAGATGGGAACAAATGTGGCTTGCAAAAGACAGATCATGGAACAAAGTTTGATAATATTAGATTCAATGAATTCTGTATTGAAAGTGGGATTACTCAACTTCTCAGCTCCAAGAACACCACAACAAAATAGAAATGTGGGAAGGAAGAACAGGACTCTTGAAGATATGGCGTGGTCAATGTTAATTGATAGAGGAATTACAAACATCTTCACCAAAGTTGCTGACTCATTTGAGTATATTTGGTTGCAAATGCAATGTTCTCAACACTGGCAAGGATCAGCCTGGAAAGTTTGATGCTAGAAAGATGAAGGAATCTTCCTGGGTTACTCGTCTAAAAAAGGGACAAGAATGTTGATGAAGATGGAGAACTCTTATTGATTCCAGGTGAAGCTATTAACATGGCAAATGGGAAGGCAGACATGATGAGTCATGTCAAGGAATCCAGTAAAGATGATAGAACTACCTCTCCATTCATTAGGAAAGAGCCTGGTTCCACAATCACAACAATAGAAGCTGAAAATAGAGTCGTTAATGCAGTTCAATGTATGGCACCTGGTACCTCGACCTGCAGATCGAACTGTTATAGGAACCAGGTGGATATTTTGAAACATTGATAGGTCAGCAGAAGTACATTAAGTAGTTGCTGAAAAAGGGTTTGACATAGAAGCATCAAAAGTCATCGACGCTCCCAGGGAAAACAGCTACCCGTCTAAACATGAATGAACTTGGTTCTCCTGTAAATCAAAACCATGCATAGAAGCATATCACTCTTGTATCTCACTGCAAGCAGACCAGACATTGTGTTCAAAGTGGGTTCTTGTGCAAGGTTTCAGTCAAATCCAAGGGTGTCTCATCTGAAGGCTGCTGAAAGAATGTTGAGATATCTTAAAGAAACACAGGACCTGGTTCTCAACTATCCTTCAGGTAATAATTTGATCTCATTGGGTATGTTGATGTTGATTATGCAGGTTATCTGGTGGACGGGAAAAACACGTCTGGAATGGCACATTCTCTAGGTTCCTGTCTTATCTCATGGGGTACAAGGAAGCAAAATTCAATGGCAATCCCAACAACTGAAGCAGGATATGTAGCAGCAGCCTCCTATAGTGCTCAATTGTTGTGGATCAAGCAGCAGTTGGAAGACCTTGGGGGAAAATATTGAAAAGGGATTATATGCATGAAATTCTGCAGCACTAAAGATCGTCTGGCACTGGGATTGATGAAACCCAACTGAGAACTTGATTCCCAATGATTGGCTATGAAAATCATATACTGGTAAAATTAGCTAAAAGTGTTTTCTGGCCAAGTCTAACTCATTTCAATACTGTTACATCTATACACGCATGATGATTACAGAGCAGTTGATGCAGTACATACTGGTAAAAGAGGTTAAGCTCACTTGCAAGACTTGTCAAGGAACCTGGTTCTCTTGACACAGGTTAGTAGCTTCATTGTTCTCTCATACACGATTTAAAATGGACAAAAACAATGCCACATCATCTGTATGTTAGTCTCTTTACGTTGTGTCTTTTCATCCAAAGTGTCTCACCTGCCACTGAACGATCCAACTCCCCAAGCAAAATTGTCGTCATTTCAGAACCAGTCCCTCATCATAAATACATCCATCAACATCATAACACTTCTCTTCAAAATTCAAAACCTTCTCTTTGTCTTCTCTCTTCTCAATCCACAAACTCATCTAGTAAAACTTCACCATGTCTGAAAATCAAATAACCTCTAGTGTATCCGACAGTACTCTCATTGAGTCCACACCAGTTAGAACTCCAGCGGTAGACTTTTCTCCCAACACAACCACTAATCCAAATCCTAAAGCAGAGTCACCTCCACACTCTACTCCTTTTTTACCCATTCAGATTCTGTTCCTTATCAAGGTTACGAGAAGTTGTCTCCGAGCAAGTCTGATAATGCATGTCCTCCTCCAGTCTCGCCGGTCGAATAGGGTGAACAAGGTGACCAGAGTGTTTTGGTTCAAAGGGAAAAACAAGAAACATCAACTCTCTCTATGGAAGAGCCCTCTAGTGAAAATCTAGTGATTAGTCATGAAAAGGATGAGACAACCATAACAGGTTGCGATTCTACAGGTATCACTCCTCCCTCTGTTGAAATTTCCATAAAACTACAAGAAAAGGAGGCAATAGAAAATATGCTCTCCATCGCTTCAGAAGGGGTTGTTGTAGAGGAAGGTTTAGGGGGTCTAAGTCTTAGGAGGAAGAGTCTCAGCCCAAGAAGAAAGGGGAGCACTTGCACTTGTGCAATTTGAACAACCAGCACAAGATAATGCTACTGGGGTCCCAGATGATGGACCTGATCCCTCCCCGAAAGATCCAGATCAGGGGTCATCTCCTTAGGTCAGTATTGATCATGCTCCTTCTCCCTACTTATATGCTGAGCCTCTGAATATGGTAGTGCCTGAGATGAAGTCTGATAGTGAAGAAGACCCAGATGATGTTGTGATTGCTAGTTTTATTAGGACTAGGAGTAAGCCAGTTGTAGCTCCAGAGCCAACTCCTAAGCGACCCACTACACAGTTGCAGAAAAATGAGGCTTTAGAGTCTGCTCTCAAAAAAAGTCAAAGGAGTAAAAGAAAAAGAAGGCTGGTAAATGATATAAAAGCTGTGAGTAAAAAGGTTGTCCATGTGGTAGATGTTGATAAGGAAGCTGAAGAGGAACCCAGTTCCTTGACTTACAAGTCCTCGAAGCAGAAGCACTCTCACTCTCAATCCAAAGGAAACATTTGTACAAGTGTTAAAAGTCCAACCAAGAGTGTTGATGCTGCCCCTAGTGAAAAATTTGTGGAGAGATCTGGTGATAAGGCAGTGGAAAAGAGTGGTGGTGAGTCTGATGATGAAGAAGTTGAAAATTCTGGTGAACATATGCATAAAAAGTCAATGGAGAAGGGAAAGTCTATTCGCAAGTCAGTGAAAAGAAAAGTGGATTATGATGAAGAACCGGGTGCCATCAAGAAAGCAAAAGTTGGTAAGTCTATGAGTTATGAGAAAAAGAAGTTGAGAAATCAGAAAGTACTTTGGGGCCGCACATTTGCCTCTGACACTGTAGAGCTTGCTGGGATGAGACAGTTAGTGGACATTTGTGATTTCCAACAATGGACTTATTTGTTTGCAAATGATGTTCCAAAATTATATGAGGAGGAGGTGTAGAGTTTTTATGCTGGCCTCTTCACAGTTGAAGACGATCAAATCTGTGTGTTGGTAAATGGGGTGGACATAGTGATGGACTCAGCCGTATTGGGGTCAATTTTGGGTGTTCCTATTGAAGGAATGTCGTCTGTTCGGGGTGCCTGCACGTCAAATTTTAGAAATGTCATTGTCAAGGACAAGGCAATCCAGCAGGGGAACAGGTGCATAAAAAGTCACACATTCCAATATATCAGTTGCTTTTTGAGATGGTTAACAAAGTGTTGCTTCCCCATGCTGAGAGGAGATCTAATACGTCCAAAGCTGGCCTGCTCCTTATTGAATCCTTGGATAATTTTACCACAATCAATCTACCTGGGATAATGATTGAGCATATGCAAAAAGTGGCAAACTTTAAAGATAGAAACCATGGACTACCATATGGGTTTCCACTCACAAAGGTCTTAGAATTCTTCAAAGTGCCTCTGGGGCAAGCTAAAATGGGCACGAAAAGCAAACCTTCTCCAAGACCACTCTTGAGGAGTGTGAGTGTATTGAAAAGATCGGAGGAGTTGGAAACACCTCTACTATCTCTCAACTGATAAATGCTCAAAATAGTGCCACAAAGGAGATCCGGAAGTTGAAGGCTAGGAACGCGATTCTTGAGAGTCAGCTCGCTCAGTTACAAGAGGTACCTGGTTCTAAGGCTGTATTTTGTCCCGGGCCCGGGCCTTAGTGGGCCTAACGGGCCGGGCCTCGCGGTCCCGGGCTTCGTGGTCCCGGGCTCTGGCGGTCCCGGGCCTGGCGGTCCCGGTCTTCGTGGGCCTAATGGGTGGAACCGGCCCATGACGGGCCTAAGCCCACATGGTCCTGTGCTTAACGGGCCGGGCTCGTGGGCTTCGCGGGCCTAGCGGGCTTTTTTTTTTTTTTTTTTAAGACAATTTCTTGTAGTATCATGGCTATATTAATATGTAGTATATATGTATATCTAATTATTAAAGTGCTTGACGAAAAAGAAAATAACAAAACAATAGTAAAACACTAAATTGTCATGCATAAATATCACTTCTTGAAGTATATTATATTGTATCTTATGTATATATATTCTCTTATATATTTTCTTGTAGTATATATATTGTATCTTATGTATATATATTCGCATAATATATTTTCTTGTAGTATATTATATTGTATCTTATGTATATATATTCTCTTATATATTTTCTTGTAGTATATATATTGTATCTTATGTATATATATTCGCATAATATATTTTCTTGTAGTATATATATTGTATCTTATGTATATATATTCGCATAATATATTTTCTTGTAGTATATATATTGTATCTTATGTATATATATTCGCATAATATATTTTCTTGTAGTATATATATTGTATCTTATGTATATATTGTATATTATGTATATATTGTAGCATAATATATTTTCTTGTAGTATATTATATTGTATCTTATGTATATATATTCTCTTATATATTTTCTTGTAGTATATATATTGTATATTATGTATATATTGTAGCATAATATATTTTCTTGTAGTATATTATATTGTATCTTATGTATATATATTCTCTTATATATTTGCTTGTAGTATATTATATTGTATCTTATGTATATATATTCTCTTATATATTTTCTTGTAGTATATATATTGTATCTTATGTATATATTGTATATTATGTATATATTGTAGCATAATATATTTTCTTGTAGTATATTATATTGTATCTTATGTATATATATTCTCTTATATATTTTCTTGTAGTATATATATTGTATCTTATGTATATATTGTATCTTATAAATATATTTTCTTGTAGTATATATATTGTATATTATGTATATATTGTAGCATATAAATAATTCTAAGTATAGACAAAGAAATATTGCGAAAAGAAGCTCATGGGTAGAAGCAATAAATTTTATTACCAAAAAATGACATATCTTTCTTAGTCATCCTTCCCCCAATGGAATGAGCACAACAAGGTACTAATACCACCATTAGAAGGAAAAAAACTAAAGGAAGATGTGCCAAAATACAAGTTACATATTATTCTATGTATTATCTCTAACAAATCTCATAAATCCTTCAAGGTTCGGAGGAGGTTGCGTTGGTGGTGGTGGAAAAGAAGCTTGTTCATCACCACTTCCGGGCGAAGCCGAATCCTCCGTAAGTTCCGCTATCATTTCTTCATAAGCTTCATCTATCGCCGGTTGTGCTTCTGCAATTCCAAAGTTTCTTCTTTCCGAGCGGATCCAATCTCTAAACAATACTGATTTTTCCAAGCTATCCCTCATAGACGCTCTATGATCACCTATTTGCAGTCTTGCTTGACTGAAAGCGCTCTCTGATGCAACAGTTGAAGCTTGAATTGATAAAATATCCCGAGCCATCCTTGCAAGAACAGGAAAATGTTTTTCCCTTGCCTTCCACCATTCTAAAAGATCAAAAGAGCCGTCTGGATTCTCCTTTTCAAGTCCCTGAGACAAATAAACTTGAAGCTCATTTAGATGTGAAGTTTCATCATAATTTTCACCTTGAGACCCCCTGAACTCCGTCCAAGATTTAAGAGCTTTTAAGCCCGCAACTCTTTTAGAGGATTGTGAGCTAGACGAAGTAGGGGTTGGAATAGTTGGCCTAGCATGCTCTAAGGCAAGTTGATAAGCATTATAAACTGTTTGAGCGTTAATCTTAATTGAAGCTTTTGCATCTGCAAGTGTCGCAATTTCCTCATTTGAAAGATCTAAAGCCTTATAAATATTTGAATACCAAAAATGAGGACCTCCCAATTTCATTGTAGGATTTAGCATTGCAGCAAGACCATAAATAGGAGGGATAGGAAAAAAATATTTTTTAAACTTTTGTTTCATTTCATTTATAGCAAGTTCATAAATATCCCCACCCTCACTAAATTCAACAAACAAATCAGATAGTGCTGCAATATAAACTAAACAGTTTGAAATAGTAGGATAATATTGCCCAGAAAATGCATTTGTTGCAATTTGAAAATGTTCTAAAAAATCTAAAAGAATTTTAACATTAGTCCAATCTTGAGTGGTAAGCATTTCATCATCATCTTCACCACCTACCCGAGAATTAAACGTTGCATTAATTGGGTTTCTATATTCATATGCTACTACTAAACTTTCGTACATACAATTCCATCTAGTCGGGCAAGGTTTAGGAACCTTTCTTTCTCTAAGGCCATATTCATCACATTTTTTAAAATACTCTCTAAGTCTACTTCTACGGTTTGAATAAAAAAGCCAATTAAGAGCCATTCTAACCTTTTCAATTTCTATGTTTAATATTCGCATACCATCACCGACAATTAAATGATAAATATGACAAATACATCTAACATGGAAAATATTAGTAAATGCAGGATTTAGTGTTGTTGTAAGCATGCCTATAGCACTGGTGTTACTAGAAGCATTATCCATTGAAATTGCCATTATTTTATCGCTAAAGCAAAAATATCTACAAATATCTGCAACAGTGTTAGCTATAAATTTACCTGTGTGACGCGAATTAATTATTCTATATGCAATTATGCGTTTTTGCATTATCCATTCTTCATCTATCCAATGACTTGTAACAGTTAGGTAATCACAATCATTACCACTTCTACCAATATCAGTAGTAATAGAAATCCGATTAGGTATATGAGTAAATAAATAACGCAAATATTGTTCATATTCATGTTTGAATTTATAAATATCACTCTTAACTGTTGCGCGAGGCCAACCTTTATAAGTAGGATTAAACACTCTTCTAATATAATGAACCCAATTAGGATTAGAAGCAAAAGTATAAGGTAAGCACATAACAGTAATCATCTTTGCTAATTCTTCACGATCTCTATTTGGATCGTAATATAAAATACCTCCAGTGACAGTGTTAATTCCTGGTTGAACTAGATTTGAACCTGTACTAGGGTTAATCGCAGAATCTACACTTGTCCCCTCTAGATGCGCTTTCATTTGAAAAAATCTAGCCTTATCTCTAGGGTGTGTTTTTATGTGCCTAGTCAAACTACCTGTGCCGCTACGGTCTCCTACATATTTATGCGACATTAATTTCCCACAAGTTTTACACTTAGCCTTATTTTTTTCTCTTACTTGAGTAAAAAAATTCCAAACTAATGATGTTTCTAAGCGTTTAGCAGGTTCTCTATTAAAAGTAGGAGTTTCTACAGGTGGGTCGACCGGTGCATCACTTGGGTTATTAAGAGGACTAGTAGGTGTATCATCTAAATCCGGTGCTTGAGTTTCATCATCATCCTCATTTTCCTCATTATTTTCTAAGATGGTTTCATTAGGATAAAGAGCATTCATAATTTCATCATCTAATCTATCACCTGGTGCAACATTATGATAAAATTCACTATCGGTAAATTGAAAACAAGGGTGATCACTATCAAGAATTACGGAAGGAGGAGGACGTCTAGGTTGGCGACTACTTTCAACTTGCTTATCTTTTCTAGGTCGGGGAGCCGGGGAAGGGTAGTTGGTTGGCCACTACTTTCACCGGTTTTATCTTTTCCTTTACCAAACATTTTTTTCAAAGTAAATGCCATATTAATTATAATTATGCAAACTAAACCACACAAAAATATATTCTAAAAACGTAAGAGTTGAAACGAGTTTACCGGATTGCCGAACAACTTCTTGAAAATTGAAAATCGTTGAACACTTGAAAACTTCAATTCAACAACTTCACAATTTTTCACGAAATTTCAACAATAAATTAAGTAATTGTAGTAGAGAGATTGAGAGATATTGAGAGATATTGATGAATTGGTGAATAAAAATGAAAGAATGAGGGGGTATTTATAGTTGAGAAATGGGGAAAAGTGTAATTATATAAAGTTTGGGGTTAAAATAAAGTTTGGGGGCCAAATGGCCATTTTTTTAACTTAAAAAACGGTCATATTTTCAGCCCAAACGGCTAGATTTTAAATATGGCCGTTTGATTTTTTTTTTTTTTGAAAAATAGCCGTTGGGCCCGCCAGGCCCGCCAGGACCGGCCCAGGCCCGCCTGCCGGTCCCGGGCCAAACGGTCCCGGGCTCGTGGGCTCAACCATGGAGACCAGCCCGTGACGGGCTCAGAGGCCCACCAAGACCGGCCCACCCAGGACCGGCCCACCAGGCCCACCAGGCCCGTTAGGACCGCGGGCCCGGTCCGGTCCGGTTCAGGCCCGGCCCACCGAGCAGCATTACCTGGTTCCAGCAGTTCTCACAGCTCAGAGGTTGCCTGCCTAACAAAGCAGAGTGTTGAGCTTAGGAAATAGGTGGAGGACCTGAAAGAAAGACTGCTCAATGAGCAAATGTCCACGAATGTTCGCATGGATCTTGTCCTCCAAACCTTTGCCTCCTCTTCCAAGCCCTCTTCCTCTAGCGTCCTCTAAACAAGTGTCCTCTCAGTGGCAGTTTCCAATGTCTATCTTTTAAGTGTGGTTTGGTGATGTCTTTGTTTTTGGTACTTGTTTTTGTTTTATTTTGGAATTGTGGATGATAACAGTGATTCTAATCCGGCCTGTAACAGTCCAAATTTGGTTAATGCAAGTTTTTCCCTTTTACTGATTATGTTATTGCTCTTTTGTCTCTGTCTTCTATCATGTTGTGTGCACACAAGTGGCATCAGTTAACCACGCTAGACTTCTTTATGTTGTTTACTTGGTCTATACTTTTTATGATGCCAAAAGGGGGAAGATTGAATTGATTATTTTTGCATAATTAATAATCAAATATAATTGATAATTAAACAATGATGTGCATTGATTAAGGGGGAAAACATATTCAGGGGGAACTCATTGAGGTTCCTGATGCACTATCTAGTTTCAGTGGGAACTCACTAAGGTTCCTGATGCACTATCTGGTGTCTGTCCGATTTTCAATTATAAGCTTGTCATCATCAAAAAGGGGGAAATTGATAGGTTACAAGTACCTTAGTTACTAGTACCTTGCCTTATGTTTTGATGATCTAATAAACTTACTATCAAGAACCAAATAAGGAACCTGTTATACATTCTCAAGACCTTAAGATCACAAGGTTCCAGCTTGGGATATGGTTCAACTCTCCAGAGTCGAAGGAACAGTTGAGAGAACAGATATCTACAAGCTCCAGAGGCAACTGTACGAAGTCAACCCTCCAGTTGTAAAGTTGTTGCCTGCACACGCTACTGTACAAGAACAGTGCAGCAGACAACTTTCTGTGGAAGGCTTTTTACCTACCTTGCTTACATCATTGTAAGTGATGTTACACATGTATTATTAACATCAAGGAAGGTAAAATAAAGTCACTTGAACACTAGAGAATTCATTCAAGCACTCCAAGTGATTGATCATCAAGAAAAACGATTCTCCAGTGCATCAAGAACAAAGCACAATGCTGCTACGGACCAGTTCCCATATCAAGTCTTTGTATGTCCTTAGTAGAGTTGTAACTTTATGTTAGTTCTTCAATTGTAATTCCTACTTAGCTTGTTAGAAGTATTCTATAGGAAACTCTCTGTAAACCTTAAACCTTTGTGTTTGAGTCTTAGCTAGAGCTAGTCGAGTTGTAAAGTCTTTGTAATAGAGTTATTACAAAGTGGCTTATAATAGAGTATTACAAGTTAGTGAGAGATTAAGAGGTTAATTCCTAGGTTGCATAGGTTGTAATCTAAAAGTTGCTCAGTAGTGAAGATGAAATCCTACAAGGGTAGGTCGTAGTTTTTAATCCCGTTGAGCTGGAAATTTTCCACTTAAAATTCCTCTTGTCATTTCTTACTGTTGTGTGCGTGTGTTCTTTTGAACCTGATAGAGAACCTGGTTCTCCATAGAGTTTGGTGGACCCTTATATTCTATCATGTTGTATTTTCTTTCAAACAGTGATGTAGTAGATATTCTAGTTTTACTCTGTAGAACTTATGATTCATTTCTACCGGCTTTGGGAAAGTATTGGTTGAGATTCTATTTTAGATGTTTATATCAGTTATTCAACCTTGTTTTTTTAGTATCTTGTTAATTCTTTATGTTAGGTTATTATTAACTATTAGGCTTACCTAATTGTAGAGACTAGATGCCATCACGACATCCTACGAAGAGAAATTAGGATTGTGACAAAAAGACAGACAAATCCAGCAATATTGCCAAGTATAAAAGTTGTCAAGTATAAAAGCAAATTATAATAACAAGACTACATAGAAACATAAACGAAGGAGAAGAAAACAAGTAGTGTCCATTACCAAGAAAGCAAACACCATATTTGGTTGTCAGCACTAAAACATAATACATGTCTCCATCATTCGTTTACATCTAACTTAACAAATTCATACTTTCAGATTATATCCTTTTCACTTTCATGTTGTGCCACCTTTCTTGCAGTGACTATATACTATATTTATTCGCAATCTTCTCTTCTTGTGCGACTCATGAATTTAGAAAATTGAGGCTTTAAATTGTCAAACAAGTGTAGTTCTCTTGTAACTTTACCATGAATATTACATGATAAGTTTCAGTCTCCGTTTAAGTTGAATTTACTAGTAGATGTTAATCAGTTAACTCATTCATGATTAATCTGTTACGAGTTTTCTATTCCAGAAGCAAAAGTAGTACTTTATTCACATTCGGCACGGTGAATTAACTAATAACTGTTTTTCTGTTAGCATGAAGGGTGGCTGTGAGAAATTGAAGCAACATTCAATCGATATTAAAGAAAATAAACACAAAACTAATTGAAGGATAAGTTTTTGCTGCATTGTGCTCAATATTCAAAAATATACATTAGCACAGGCACATAATAGTTACATTTTTATGGAGAAAGAAAAGTTGAGAGAAAGAGAAATTTAGAGCATTGCCTGGTAATTTGCTGGAGAAAACTTTGCCCGAATCCAGGAAGAAGAAGAATCGAAGAAGGGTTTGAGGGTTCTTGGGAGAAAGAGCATTTGGGGAATTGAGGGTTTGAGTCGGATACAAAGTGCGAATTGGGAAAAAAAGAACAAAAGTATGCTGAGTCAACTTATTTTTTACCCGACCCAACTATTAACCCATAATGTGCCCTACCCTACCATGCGCTATTAAAAATTTTCAGAAATAACATTTTGCCTTGTCCCGCCCCGCCCCATTAAAATCTTCCTATGTCCTGCCCTAATAAAAGTTTGCCCTGGCCGTCCTACCCCAATTATCATCCCTAAGTACTATTTCTATTGGTACTAGAACACCAAAAAAATGAATACCTATTTATGTATGATATTTCTAGTTGAAATATTTTGCTATATATATATATATAATTTGACTGCGCGAATTGTAGATAACTTAACTAGTTTTCTCTATATTTATGGCTCAAGTAATTTTCTTTTCTTTTCTTCATAATTTTTCCCAAGTGGGTTACACTCTACAGCATAAATAAGAATTTAGTGGGTGCAACTGAACCAAGACGCGAAATATAAATTTATGTTTAGAGAATTACTAAAATTACAAGAGATAGTAGTAGATTTGCCTCTGCTCAGACCACTTCATAGTTCAGCGATATAAGTATTAAATTTGAATTTTATAAAGTTACATATCTACACACTAAGTTTGTCATGAAAAAGTAGTGATGCAACAATATAGTGATATTTTGCCTTTGTTGATTCAAGATATTGAAGCCGCATTTGAATTTGAACAACTTAAAAGTAATTTGGGGTCCAATGTCATAATTGTAAGGAAGAGATCGTGCAATTCACTTTACACACAGCAATCAGCTAGTAACTCCATTTAAATCCTACACCAGTACCCCCCAAATCAATCCTACTAAAAAAAGGAGTAACTACCAACTTTACACTTTAGACAAACGTAGTCTTGTCAGGAAGCCAATCTCAATAGAATCTCATAAAACACAAATAAATTTAAAAGAATTGTGAAACGAACAGATTTTACTGATCTTGAGAACGAGGTTGCCTGCGAAAAGGTACATCCTTCTTAATCACCACAACGTCTTTACCATCTTCCTCTTTTACATTTTCTACCTTACTCTCTGTTTTCTTCTTTGACACTCGGAATGCACTCTTCAATCCATTCATAAACCTTCGACTAAAGTTACTCTTTTCCACTTTCATACTTAACTCGTACGACACTTCTGATGAATTAGACGACGCAAGTAATCCTCTTTCTCTACCTGTAAGAATCCGAAAGCTCGCTGAGGAAACTGATCCAATTTGTCCTCTATCAATCTTATTCTCGGAACTCAATCGAAAACTAGCAGACCGAGCAGAATCATGCGTCAAATTACTCTTCGTGTTTTGATCTGATTCTTTAAGAAGCTTCCTCATACCACTCAATTCATTCTCCAAGCTCTGGATTCGCGAGCTCGTGGCATTCATCGCTGCCTTAAGTTGTGCCACTTAAGTTGTACCTAAACTGACTTCGTTTTTGTTTTGGAGATGATTAATGTGATGATGGTGGTGGTTGTCGGCCGCAGTCGCGGTGAGGATAGAGCGACGTGTGTTTAATTGTTCCACAAACATGGCTTGGACCACAAACCTTAATGGCATTCTTGAGTTTTGGACCGCATGCATTAGAAGTTGAGGCGAGAGAATGGTACAGTCGATGTAATTGCACATTGCTATTTTTTCTTCATCTGATATCTTGCCCTTGTATCCCTGTTGAAAAAAAACAGATTCAACAGATTAAAGGACAAAACAAATGGAGAATCATTAATATTGGTAGGAAATTGTGATTTAGACCCAAATTTTGAAAGGAAGAATTACACCCCAATCTAAAATGGCCTAGGTTTAAAGTCCTTACCCGATTTGGTCCAGGTTGTAGAAAATTTGAAAGAAACTTTTCAACATTTAGCCCGTTATTGAAGACACACTTCTAGGGGTTTTTTTCTTTTCTTCTTTCTTCTTTCCCAGAATACTCAATCTCTCCCCACTCGCCGCTCTCATCTTTCTCCCTAAAAATTACAGAATTATTTTGTACACAATCGTGTTAATTGCTTTTGAGTACAAGGGCTCTTTAATCCTCAAACTCTATGTCAATTAGGTTTCGAATTTTGAGTTAATTGACGAAAAGGGGTTAAGGAACCACAATAAATTTGGCCTACCGGTCCAGAAATTATTAGATCTGGCTTAAAACTATCAAATCTTGCCTAGAAGAGCATTTCCGACGACCTCGTCTCGTATTTTCTTACTTTTCTCAGTTTTTATATCATCCTTTGCTACTGGTGAAGCCTAGATTTGAATGGCAAAACCTCGCCGTAAAATTCAACACCAGCAACCACCCAAAAATACAAAGTAGTGATGGATAGAAATGTTTTCTAGTGTAAATGTTGAATGGGTAATATTTATACACACTTATACAATATTGTATAAGGATGTATAAGTATGTATATCTGCGTACAATGTTGTATAAATTATCTATGTTTTTAATGTATAAGTGTGTATATACGTTATACATGTATAATACGCATCCATGGACGTTTTGCACTTTTTTCTCTTTTTCTTCTTTGTCTTATTTTTTTGGTATACATTATGAGAGATTGTATATACAATCTCTAATTATATAGGCCAAAATCTGCCCCGAGGAAAATTGGTATACAGCGATGTCGAGGAAGGGATTAGTTGAGGTCAATTAGGAAGCACCAAGGTTCGTGACCGAGGAGCTGACCACAACCGAGGTCGACTGTTGTGTCCACAGTTGCAATGGTCACTATTTGAAATAAGATACTGAAGAGAATATTCCTTTGGATATTCCTTTGATTTGTACTGTTAGGGTTGTTAGGAACATGACTTGTATAAATAGAAAAAGAGATAAGGGGATAAGGCATGTAATATTCATTTGATAAGAACACTTTTTGAGAAGAAGACTCTCTCTTTAGCAAAGATACAAATTCTACCTTTTTACTAAGATTACATCATTTATTATTTCACACTTTTACATCAGATCCGAGAATAGTTCCAATATTCTAGGATTTGTCTATCATTCATCACTGTCAAAAAGAAGAATCATTCACCTCATTCAATATTTGGTGAATCATTCTCCTTATTTACACAATAAGAATGATGTTGTTCTATTATTGCTCTAATCTTTTAGAATATTAAATGCGCACTGTTTTCAGCTTCCCACCAACATTATCTCATGTTTTTTATGCTAACTAGCTCTAGATCTAGAAATATTATCATTAACTAGGTTTAACCCTTAATTTCACAAAATTTAATAGTTTAATCGAAAGTATATATTATTTTTTGGTCAAACAATAATTACCTGAAAAATACGACTAACAATTATTTTAAATTGCTAGTACATTAATTATTATACGCGGTCATTAAATTTTAGTGATATTTTTATTCTTGAAATTTTGCCATTTTTACAAAGATCTTTTACCAAAATTAACCTCAGATATGGCCAGTCAAAAAAAAATAAAAAAAAAAGAACTCAGTAAATAAAGCAATGTAACTGTTGAAAAAAATAAAGCAATGTAACCAACTTACCTTAAGATAAAGGTCAACAACTCTATAGAGCTGGTCATGGCTTCCGCTCAACCACCGATTCATTGACTGAACGACTAATTGAAAATCCACGGGTCGCAACTCTTTAACGTCGTTGAGGCACCTCATAACGCCGTTACCATCGTCAGCCAAACTTAACGCTTCAATACATCTACTCAACACTGACGACATCGTTTCACATTCCGGCAGCAGCGGAACGCAAGAACGCAGCACAATTGATGCATACTCTCGGTTAACGGCAATTACACGGCGAAAATAAGCTTCCGTTTTCTGTGCCAAGTTCTCACCACCCGCCATGTTATTAGCCTCCGTCATTTCTAGCAACTCCGCCGCCGTACGAAGAGCGGCGACGTTAAACGGCGTTATGACTATGTGCGCATCGTAACAAAACTCGGCGATTAAAGAAAATATTTCTGCCGTTATCTTTAACGGCGGAGAGAGGGTTAATTCGGACTGGCCCTTCAGGTTCCTTTTCAGAAATCCACTCCTTGCTGTCAACGGATCCTAAGGTAAATTTAGGAAATTAGTAAATGCCCCTAGCTTTTGCATTAATTGTGAAAATTACACTTCAGTTTAGTAGGCACAGCTCTCAAGTACATACCCAAAAATAATAAAAGCAATTTATGGTCTTTTAAGTTTTATGTATGTACTGATTATTTTTCAAAACGTATCAAATTGAGTTAGATGAAGAGTAATTGCAAGTTATAATATGTCCATTACACTTATTCTATTTATCTTGAAATAGATAATACTCCAAACCTTAGGAAACATGAAAAGAAACAGAAGTGCTGCCAATTAATGGTGAAAACTGAGTAGCCCAAAAAACTAAAAAGTAGTACAATTATCATCTCTCTGACCGTCATGTATCAATTTCGTTTTTTTTTTTTTTTGTTGGTTTATGTATCAATCTCGTTGTTAATACATTAGTAGTATAATTTTTGCATTCTGTCATTCTCAAAAAAAGAAAATAAAAAAGGGGAATTCTAGACAAATGCTATTAAGAAATGGGCCACGTTTGGATTATTACTGTTAGAACTTTACGGGTAGATAGTAGAGAATCTAGAGATTTGTGTTGAAACAATTTAAAAGATTACGGTAAGATACGAACAAATAAACAAATTATTGAGTCATCAGCTATAATTTATGCCTGTTCAGATTGATAGCGATGTAGCAACAACATAACAATAAGTCAATTTTATATCCAGCAATTCATGGCGACACTCTCTCCTGTTATTCATAATTTAAGATTGGAAAAATGGTTTATAATTTGCAGCTACACATATAGACAAGAAGCACATATCAATCACATGTAAAATTAAAAAAAATTGTCGAAGGAACAAAAGAGGACCAAAAAAAAGAGAGAAAAAAAACACAGATTTCGTACAAAGCTCCTCCTGATTCTCTTTCCCCATGGGAAAACAAAAAAGAAAAAGAAGAGAGTGAATAGTGAATATATTTGGAGCATGAGAGTACCTTGTGTAGGCGAAAACGTGACTCCTCAACACGTATAACTACATCAGTGTCATTTCCTGTAGCTTGGGACCTTAAATAACAATTTCAAAGAAAAAACACCAAAAAAAAAATCAGAGAGTAAATCATAGCCCTTGAACGTAAACTGAGTAGGAATTTAGCAGTAAATTGCATACACCTCCAACCCCTGAGGATGATAATTACAACTAATCGTCAATAAAAAGTGAAATTAGTAACTTGAAAAAACTATAGTAGTAAGTTATTTATTACAATAGATTAAATAAACTAATAGTGTAACAACTCTTGTATATTCTTAGTGTATATAAGTTAAAATTCTTACCAGGAGACAACTCGAGAGCAGGGAGGTGAAGGAGATGGGGAGATTTCTGGGGAGACAGAAAGGGAAGTGGAGGAATCTTCAATATCATCTTCATAGATAGTATTCACAAGCCCTAAATCTGCCCAACGTCCTCTGATGGCTTCCATGGCCATGTCCTTCAATTTTTACCTTACTGTACCTACCACTGCTGCTTCTGCCGAAACGTTACGTTGGGTTTTGTTAATAATAATTTTAGGGTAGGGAGAAACCAAAGGAAAGGGGTGAAAGCAAGAATTATTACCCTGTTGGTAATTATGTAGTTGGGAGCATTAAATGGTAACAAGTAAGGTAATAAATGCCTTTGCCTTAATACTCTTTTGGTTGGAAATTCAAAAATACTTGCTTTCTTTGATGATTCTCTTCCTAAACCAGACTTTGAAATCTGATTTGCTTTCTATATATTGTAATCTCAACTTTCCTTAGAAATCTATGAAGGTGATATGATGTATAGTCCAAATGGCTGGAAAATTTCTTTGGATGGAAGACAAACAACTATTTTACTAAAAATAGAATGAAATGATGATGTTTTGTTTTACGGTTAGAAAGGAGAAGTGGAGAACGATGTATTACCAAATGGCAATGAAAAAAGAATGGCATGTAGTAGACAACTTACACTTAAACAAACTCAGAACTTAAAAAGGAGAAAGCTATTGAAGGAGGGAGGAAGCCATCGCTTTCGGGAGCGGTGCATGTAGTTGTGCCAAATCAAACTAAATAGGAGACTCATTGAAAGGGGTGTAATTGAGTAATTATTATTATTGTTATGGATTAATATCATAATTCTTTTTGTTTATATTTGCATTAATGTATCAAGATTGTTACGTTGGTTGACAACTAGCAATATTTGTAATTCATTAAGACATGTATAAATAGAGCAAATATTAGTTTTTATATTTGTTTGACGGTCAAAGAATATTTTAGGTAGTCTAAGTAGGGATTTTTTAGGATAAGTATGATCAATATTTTATAAGACGCTGAAAAATATAACTGAAGAAATTATTACTAGTATTTTCAGTCATTAAGTTTCGTTGTTGGTCAATGAGATTTTTAAGTAGCTTTAATAAGGTTTTGGTAAGAAAGTATTGCATTGAATTGGGACAAAAAACACGTACGCCTCTAAAAGAAGCGTTACTTAAAAAGGCTTGTCAAAATAGGCCTTATGAAAGCTAAAGGAAGAGTTCAAGGGACGCTAGAAAAGTTAAAACTAGGGACCATTTGTATTTATACCCGCTTTTTGTGTCATATTTTAACTTGTGTCCGTTTTGTAAAAAAAAATTGCAAACGTAGCCGCTTTTTTGTATAACTTCAGCATACGGGGCTGAAGTAGCAAAGGCAATCACGCAAAACTTCAGCATTCTAGTAGCCGGGCCTGAAGTTCAGCTCTAGAGCTGAAGTTTTTGTTTTGTAACTGGCAAACTTCAGCTCTAGAGCTGAAGTTTTTATTTTTGTAACTGGCGAACTTCAGCTCTAGAGCTGAAGTTTTTGTTTGTAACTGGCGAACTTCAGTTTTAGAGCTAAAGTTTTTATTTTTGTAACTAGTGAACTTCAGCTCTAGAGCTAAAGTTTGTCAATTACAACTTCAGCTCGAAAGCTAAAATGGCTTTGTAAAAAGTCTTTACATAATAGACTTATGTAAACCACCTTCAATAAAGAGAACTCTCCTTCCAACCCTATCAACAGCAAGAATAGAAAAAAGATGGCAATAAAATTAACATCACCAGTTATCACAGCAGACATAAGCGAAGCAGTATTGCCAAAACAATCGTCTTAAAAAGAACATGTGCATAAAACATGATAACATTCATCCCAGTTACCTGTTGAAATGCAGGAATAAGCATAGCAAATGTCAGTTGTGGCCTATTCCTTCGTTCGCGTATATTACTCCAAGGAATAAGCATAGCAAATGGAAGGAGGGTTCTCTTTATTGAAGGAGGAGGAGAAAGGGGGCTGAAGTTGTTTAAAAGGTGGATACAAGTTAAAAGTTTTAAAAAAAAATGGGTATAGGTTAAATGGGGGTGACCAAATAGGGCGCCGCGTGCAATTTTTACTTTTAGTTTTGCTTTAGTAAAAATGATGCTTTGGCTGCTAATATGACCTTTCATCTTTTTCCTCTTTTTGTCGAGGACCACGTTATTTGTCTAGGGCATGGAATAAAAAATTAAATAACCTGATACTGAACTGTCATGTATTGAAATAGGTAACTAAAATGTCAATAAATAAAAAACTAAGAGGGAAAGTTATTGTACTACCTTCGTTCACTTTTACATGTCCACTATTGACTTTGTACACAGATGACGTCCAAAACATACCTTGATAAGATATATGCTACGGTCTTATACAATATAATTTACCCAACTATGAGTCGAGGTCGAATCCCTCAGGGAGCTAGGAAGCATTCTAGTTGACTCAATTGCTAAATAATCTAAGTTGAACAAAGAGGGACAAATATACTTGGATTTTGTGGGTATTAACTAATGAATTAGATTCGACTAACTAACAACAAACTAAACTAAAAATCGAGAATAACTTAATTTGTAGATGATAAAAAGGCCTAAGGTAGAGAATCCCCCAATTGTCGGGCTAACTCTGAGTGAAATCCTGAAACTTTGTTTGACATTATTCTATCAACCTTGGACCTAAAGTTGTTGTGCTAGAGTTTCCCAACTACTAACGACACCATTCTTGAACTATTTTTTCCAAAATAATCAAGATAATAAACTCGCCCAATTCTATGTCACAGTTGAATCATGATGTCCCCGTAACGATTCTAAATCAGCTTAAGTAATTTCTTAATTCAACCTGAAGTACTGTTGTTTCACTGTCCCAACCTTGTCAATCTTTCCCAGGAATAGCAAGAAATAGGGCATAAACAATTGCGAGCTCAAACAATTGAATTTATTAAAACTGCAGCCAAACAAATAGAATAAGTATCAACGATTCAGGAATCTTTACTCAAAACCACCCAACAATAGGTTCACCAATACTCTAGATAGGGAATTTAGCTACTCATGTTTATACTAAAAATAACATAATAACTATTGTCAAAACAATCTCCATAGTAAAGGAAAATAAGAAAAGTTGAGAGAAACTCTTCAAATCTTCGATTAGGATAGGGTTTTTTCGGACTCTTCCAAGCCCTTCCTTGCTTCGAAGGTAGTGTTCTCTTCTTTCCAAGTCGAGATTGTGGCTGGGGAAGCGAAAAGAAGCTTTATATCGTGTTAAATTTGCTCTAAAGACCAAAATATCCTTATAATTTTCGCCCAGAAATTTCTGCTCGCGTGCACCGTGCGTTCTGCATTTGACCTTGTCTAGATGAGCGCACAGTCAAGGGAATATGCGATGTTTTTGTATTTTGTCCTTTTCTTAAATTTAAGCAAATTTTCGTCCCAAAACTTCAAACATTCCTTCAATTTTTATTTCAACTCCCTATCAACCAAAGAGCATCAATTAGGCATATTGAACACATTAACGGAACACATTAACGGAAGCATTTAACATTTAAAGAAAACTGTTGAAACATAAAAAAAAATCCCAAAATAATACAATCTAGCCCAAAACCAGGGTGTCACTGAGTACATGAGCGTCTAGATCAGTAAATACAGTCTACTACAGTATCTGAAGATATAAAGTGAAAGTATGACAGAGATAAAGAAGGAGGGTCAAGGCCCGCGAATGCCATGCAGCTACCTCGACAATCTCCAAACTCTAGAACCTGGATCAACAATCGCCGCTACGACCGGTATTGCCTGGATCTGCATACGAGGTGCATGGAATAACGTGAGTACACCAACTCAATAAGTGTGATGACTCGAAAGGTCATCACTTATTTTAAAAGTTAAATTTGTGTTTTAAGGCCTTAAAACCTCCTTTTGTCTTACCTCAATTTGTGTGCGCAGTCCGACATATATCTGGAAAGCCCTTATGTGAAAAATTTGAGAAAAATGCTAATTTTGCCTTTAAAATTAAATTTAAGTTGACTTCGGTCAATATTTTAGGTAAACGGTCCCAGAGGGTCCGTAGAAAAATATGGGACCTGGGCGTATGACCGGAATTGAATTCCAAGGTCCCAAGCCCGAGAAATGAATTTTTGAAAGATTTAACTAAAATTATAAGAGTTTTTGAAAATTTAGCGATGTTTGAATTTGGTGGTATCGAGCCCGTATTTTAGTTCCGGAGCCCGGTACAAGTTTAATATAGTATTAAAGTTGTGCCTGTAAAATTTGGTAAGAAACGGAATTCATATGACGTGAATCGGACCCTCGGTTGTGAAATGGAAACTTCAAGAGTTCTTGAGATTTTTCTTTGATTTTGATGATAACTCGTAGTTCTAGGTGTTATTTTGGCGATTTGATCACATGAGCAAGTCCGTATGATATTTTTAGATTTGTGTGCATGATTAGTTTGGAGCCCTGAGGACTCGGGTGAGTTTCGGATAGGTTTCGGGATGTTTTGAACTTAAGGAATTCTGTTGTTTTGCTACTTCTGGTATATTGATACGTTATTCGCGATATAGCTCTCGCGAACGCGAAGTACAAGTTGGGCTAGGGAGGGATTTCTCCTACGCGAATGCGAGGTCTTGGTCGCGAACGCGGAGCACTGGGGGGATTGCTCTTCGCAAACGCGACTAGCCACACAAGAACGCGTAGTGCAATGGAGGTGGCTGGAGGGAGTCCTTGAGTTGTTCTTCGCGAACGCGGTCCCAGGCCCGCGAACCCGAGCTGCTCATAACGAACGCGGAGGCCCTTCTAGCCATAAGCTTCGCGAACGTGAAGAAGGTCTGTCCAGCGATTTAAAAACAGAGGCAGACCGGGAATAAGCCATATTTTCATATCTCCTTCCATAGAATCCGACCTAGGGCGATTATTGAAGAGAAAATTCAACACCAAATCATAGGTATGTGTTCTTGAACTCATTTCTTTCATTTTCCATCAACACCCATTAGATTTCTAGGCCTAAATCTTGTTCTTTAAGGGTAGAAATTAGGAATTTTAAGAGAATTGAGAATTTTACAAATTTGGGGATTTAGACCTCGATTTGGGGTCGGATTCCGAAACTAATTGCATATTTGGACTCGTGGGTGAATGAGTGAACGGGTTTTGGTTCAAACCTCGAGTTTTGACCAAGCAGGCCCGGGATCGGGTTTTGACTTTTTTGAAAGAATGTTGGGAAATTTGTAATTTCTCATTTGAATTGGTTTCTTTGGCTTCAATTAATGTTAATAAGTTAATATTGGCTCGATACAATTGAATTGGAAGTGGAATCAAAAGAGAAAGCGATATTTGAGGCTTGAGTTTGGCCGTGGAATCCGAGGTAAGTGTTTGGTCTAACCTTAGCTTGAGGGAATATGTGTTGTGCCTTAATTGCTATGTGTTAGTGTCGAGTACGATGTATAGGTAAAGTGATGAGTATCTATACGTTGGTGTCAAGCATGCTCGTGAGTCTTATATTAAGATTGTTGTGATTTTATTATGTCTTGTTCATGCTTAGATTGAAGATTAGCACTGTGGATCAAAACTTATGATAAATTCTTGGTAATTGATCATTGTCGAGTATTGGTTCAAGTTGGAAATTATTTTGTGAAGTAACTGTTAAACTAGGTTGGTTATAGCTGATTCCCTTCCCGGGATGATATTTTTCTATTGTTGACTCCCTTGCCGGGACGATATTATTTCTATTGATGTTTCTATTGTTGATTCCGTTGCCGGGATGTTAACATTGTATTTGTTTGGGTGAGGAAGAGTGTAAAGTACGAAGGGTGATGCTGTGCATGAGATTATGAGTGAGTGTTTATGCACGAAGGGTGATGTCGTGCCGATATTGTGAGTATTAATGCATGAAGAGTGATGTCGTGCCATATAAATGAAATTAAAAGCACGAAGGGTGATGTCGTGCCATGATTATGAGAGAGTAAAAGTACGAAGGGTGATGCCATACAGTTTTTTGTTGATTTCTATGGTGAGGACGAGAGTAAAAACACGAAGGGTGATGTTGTGCACTTGTTTCTGTGTTATTATTTCCGTTGCTTCAAGTTTGATATTTACTTTGTCGCCTTACTTTATCATTGTCATAACCCGATATCCCCCTCAGCATGTTCCCCTTTTTCCCCGTCTAATTATGTTTCATTCTTGTTATTATTGTTTCTCATATATGATTTAATTGCACATGTTTATGTGGTTGTCGCGTCCTAGCCTCGTCACTACTTCGCCGAGGTTAGGCTCGACACTTACTAAGTACATGGGGTTGGTTGTACTGATACTACACTCTGTACTCTTTTGTACAGATCCGGGTACTGGACCCTACAGACTGTAGTTCGAGGTTGCTGCCTTCAGTCCAGTGGAGACCCGAGGTAGTCCTACAGGCGTCCGCAGGCCTTGACGTCCCCTTCTATCATATTTCCATTTTGTTTTACTTATTTTAGAGACAGATATATATTTTCCTTATTCAGACCACTGTTTGTAATATTTGTAGACAGTCCGTGACATTGTGACACCAGTTTTGGGTAGAGTTTTACTATGGATTCGTATTTGTATTAAGTTAAGTTGTTAGATTTCGTTCTTCCACATTTTTATTCCGCTGTTGTTTTTATATTAGCTTACAAACTATTAAAAGATAAAGTAAAAATGTCAAATAAATCAGTAACGTTGGCTTGCCTAGCGGGTTCAATGTTAGGCGCCATCACTATCCCGACGGTGAGAAATTGGGTCGTGACAATAAGTAACAAGTCCAAACTTTGGACTGAAACATAGTGACGAACTCAATCTCAACAAGTATAACATAAGTAAATGTGCAGAAACGTAGGCATGCTTTCAAGTCAAATATACAGCTCGAGTAGTAAAGTAAACACATATCTGAACAGTGTACGATATACAACTCAGCTATCTTTACATGCCAATGCACAAACCGTATGAAATGCATCATGTGCCTCCACTCTCAAGTGCTCAACCACTCGGTACTGTATATGGTCATCCGGCCGAGGAAAATCCATCTCGGAACATATACAACACTGACTGCAAGTCACCCAGTACTGAGGAAAAAGGACAATCCAACCCTGTGGAGAAATCCATCTCCAGGTATCAAGTACTTCGGAAATATCCATGTCCAGAAAAATCCTTCTATCAATAATATCATCCCTCACTAGGGGTGTGTTACATACTCCGGAGGGGCTCCTGCAGCCCAAGCGCTACCATAATCATCAATATAACCGTTGCGGCGTGCAGCCCGATCCCATACTGTCACTCATAATCTGGCTCTCGGCCTCACTCAATCATCAACCTCTCCAGTCTCCCCACAGGCTCACAATGCCATAAAAATAACCCGGAACAATGATATGATGAATCAATGAATAACTGAGACTGATATATGATATAAAAATAAATGATCATGACTGAGTATGGAATATTAAATGAAAACTAGTGAGATGACAACAAGAAACGACCGCTAAGGGTCCAAACAATACCAACACAAAGCCTAAACAAGATATCTAGCATGATTTACAACTCAACTACTTTATCACACGATGAAAACATGGATATCAATAGGATAGAGTCATTAAACGGTGCCATGGAATCACCAAGGTCACAATTCTCACGGTGCACGCCCGCACGCCTGTCACTTGGCATGGTCACCTCAATACTAATCGCATAACACATAGTTCGAGTTTTGAACCCTCAGAACCAAGTTTGGAAGCGTTACTTACCTCAAATCAAGCAAAATCCTACTCCGCGATGCCTTTACCTCTCAAATCGACCTCCAAACATCCTGAATCTAGCCACAAGCAATACAATACGATCAATATAGGCTAAATGAACCAATTCAGCAAGAAAAATATCGAATTATAGTCAAAATTCGAAATCGACTCAAAATGGGCCCCCGGGCTCACGTCTCAAAATCCGACAAAAGTCACAAAACCCGAAAGCCCATTCACTAATGAGTCTAACCATACCAAATTTATCAAAGTTCGACCTTATTTGGTCACCCAAATTCCCAAAATCCACTCTTCAATTCTCAAACCCTAAATCCCCAAATTTTCTAGCTCAAATCTCTAATTAGATGATGAATTAAGCCATGGATTCACGAATTTATACCATTATGGGTTAGAATCACTTACCCCAACGTTGCTAATTGAAAACCTTCGAAAAATCGCCTCTCTCCCGAGTTCCTCAGTTCCAAAATTGAAAATAGAGAACAAAACCTCGAGCTGGGGTTTTCTGCCCAACAAAACTACACCCGCGGAACCGCATCTACGAACAGGGCTCTGCTTCTGCAGAAATTTATTAAAAGGCTGGCTCTGCTCCTGCGATCACCTGATCGCATCTGCGGCCATCACAGATACGAGAACCAAGCTGCACTTGCGATCCAACTGTGCATCTGCGCCTCTCAATCTGCTTCTGCGACGTGGTAGATGGAGGAATTCCATCGCACCTGTGGTCTGAGCCCATGCCTTCCTTAGCTGCACCTGCGGCTCTTCCTTCGCTCCTGCGACCTCGAACCTGCGGTTCCCACTCCGCAGGTGCGGAAACACCAGCAACAATAGCTTAATCTGCATTTTTCCAACTCCAAACACTCTGATAACTACCCGAAATTACCCCGAGGTCCTTGGGATCACAACCAAACATACCAATTGTCACACCTCCTTTTTCCGCGCCCGAGGGGCGCAGGGGAGTTTTTTCCAATTTAAAGGACAATCGAAACGGGATTGGTTTAATTATTTCAGAGTCGCCACTTGGGAGATTTAGGGTGTCCCAAGTCACCAATTTTAATCCCGAATCGAGGAAAAGAATGACTCCATATTACAGTCTGCGTACCAGAAATCCGGATAAGGAATTCTGTTAACCCGGGAGAAGGTGTTAGGCATTCCCGAGTTCCGTGGTTCTAGCACGGTCTCTCAACTGTTATATTCGGCTTGATTATCTGATTTTATACAAGTGTGAACTTATGTGCAAAATTTAACTTTTAACCGCTTTTATCATTTACTGTTTTTATCAAGAATTGCAACGTTGTAAAAATGTATCTCGAACCGCGTTACAATCAATGTACCCGCGGTCGTCGACACACTTTGACTCCGTTGAGATTTGGATTTGGGTCACATCAATGTGCACCCGATTTTAAGGAAATTAAATTATTAAAGGCGCGCCTAAAGCGACTAGCGTATTTATTTTGGGTAGGACCGTGGAATTTTACTAAACGGTCCATCCCGAAGTCTAAACAATTTTTTAAAACAAATATTTACTGAGGGCCCCGCAATTTGCATTTTTATTTGGCGAGGCTCATCTCATTCTTATTTTTTTTTTTAAAAAAATGAATTTGCAACGTCATGGACACGCATCTCGAACCACGTCTCAATCAATGTACCCGTGATTAGAAACACATTTCGACTCCGTTGAGAATTGGATTTGGGTCACATAAATGCGCACCCGAGTTTAAGAAGGTGAGATTTATTAAGGCGCGTCCTAAAGAGTCTAACGCATTGTTATTTTTAGGAGAGTTGTGAGATTTGCTAAACAACCCGTCCTGGAAACTAAATGCTTCACTAATATGCATTTAACAAGGGCCCCGTATCTGCGTTTTGTTTATTTTTATCGAGGCTCATCTCGTTGTTATTTTTAAGGGATATCCTATAGCAACTATGTTTCTCGTCGTGTTTGTCTCTATCAATTGAAAGCAGTAAATAGCCTTAGTTGATTATAAAACCGGATTTAAAGTGCTACTACAGAATAATAAAACGTGACTGCATTTATGGACAACTACTCGCAAATTATGGGCCCAAACCCAGCTCATGCGAGATGGCCCGACTTGGGCCCTGTTTTTCCGATACAGGCCTAGCTGATTTTCGATTTGGGCTCGGCCTTCCTGGGGTGGAGGCCTAGAACTGATTCTTTGTTCTTTATCAATTTATATGTGACAAACTAGCAAAAGGGGAAAGAACTATACTAATAGTGGATAGTTTACATGCCTGGCCTACATTAAAGAGTATGTTACACAATTTAAACCTAAGTCTGGGATACAACCTACTGCATTAGGAATATTCATCTAACAGCCTACATATACAACTAACATTCAATCCCCATACATTGATATTTACTAGGCGGGCAAGCTGCTTCCAGCATCCAAACCAAAATAAAAAAAATCATTCTACATTACATGATATTTAATGCAACAATCTACGTATAAAAGACATTCTTCAGGTTTTCTCATTTTTGTATTCATCCTCAATTTCCAATTACATCTGACAGTGTATTAGGTGTGTACCTGGTATAGAGAACAAAAGAAGAAAGGAATGATCAGCTGGGCAGTATGCAGTAAATACAGCAGCAGCAGACACACAGCAACAACCAACTAAACCAAGTGTTTTCCACAGCCACAGATAACCAACAATATCTCCCAGAATACAAGGACTAGCAGATAGTTGAAACCAAGCCAGCAATCCCAGGAAAGAGTAAGGAAATAACAGCAGTAACTGAGGGTTCAAATGCAGTAAAACTAACAGTTCAACAACCAACAAACAACTCAGCCAATGCAAGCAACAGAACTTGGCCAAGACAGCTTTGACCAATATGCACTATTGTACAACTTTCAGGCAGTGTTTGGTTACAATGTCTATTGGAAACTACCTTGTGTTTACGCTATTGTGATTTGGGACTCACTAGACCTCTCTTCAGACTAAAGTTTTTTCTTTCTGAAGACTCAAAAGTCCAGCCCTCTTTAAGTTCTCCAATGGCCTCTTTATAGGCCAAATGCACTAGTGCAGCTGAGCTGCCTGCCCTGCCAATTGGCAGAATACCCATACCCTTTAAACCCATGCCTAAGCATCTTTGGTGCCAGCCCCTTTTGTTCCCCACGCCTGGTCTTGTTTAATCAGGAGTTATGGGCATCCCTTTTTTATTCAATTTAAGCCCCATACCCTTGTGTCTTGCTCCCCATTAGTATTAGTTTAATCTTAATTAGTACCCTACTTGCCAGCTTCATTTAAACTAACCTTTTCTGCCTTTTTCAAACCCCAGAATACCCCTGCTTGACCTTGATTATTACTGCCCTGCCTATTGCAGCATCAGGGCATTTTTGAACTGATGAAAGTTCAAATTCAAAACTGCCTGGACTGAACCTTTTCAGTCAGTTTCACAATGCAAACAAACCATTTCAAACAGTGTTGGGGCATTCAGTCAATGGCAAAGTTCAATTAGTCATGCGACATTATTATCTCATTCGATTCATTAGTTATAGAAAACTGATCGACGACATTTATCGAGTCGACTATACTAATCATAACAGGTAATGATCAGTCGTTCAAATAAACAACACATACAGGGACCTAAAGGGCTTCAGACAACTTGGTCAGTCACTAGGAACCTATATAAGTTTATTCATGCGACGACTATACTAATCGGACATGCTTATCATAGGATACATTTAAATCATACACAGAAACCAATCGACCAAATAAAAGGTCTTTACAGAGATGAAGAAATCCGAATGAAAAATAACAAAAAAATAACAAACAAACACAACGAAACATGCTGACCACTTAATCAAAACTAACACAAAAGAAAGGAAAACTTACCGAAAATGTTTAAATCAAGCAGACCCAAATCTGATTCAACTTCGAACTTTTGAGGCCGAACAAACTTTAATCAGGGTGTTCTCACATGAGAACGCCTTGATTAAGGTCTATTAGACCTCAAACCCATGTCCAAACCGGCCGGATTCCCCAGGTGCATGTGTTCTAAAGTCTGGATTTCCAGATCTGATTTTTAGGGAGTTGTGGGTAGATTCGGACCAAACCAAGTTTGGTTTGGTCACGAGGAAGGTCAGGGGAGTGTCTGGTATGAAGATGGGATGGTTTGGCATAGATCCGGGTTCGACTCAAATCTTCAAATGAAGATTCGAGACGAACGAAAGTGATTCGAGGCTCGTGGTTAGTGGATTCGTGTTCAGGACAGTGAGGTGGTCCTAGGGTGTTCAGGAGGCGGTCATCAGCGTTCATGCCGCCGGCTTTAATGGCGAGGGATACTGGGGCGGCTGCTAGGGTTCGGGGGGTTTCAGATTTGGGTTTGGGGACGATGAAGGGTGGGGTTGGTATAGGGGGTGCGGGGTACGATAGGAGGCTTATATACGGGGAGGCTGATTGGATCTGAGCCGTTAGATCAGATGATCTCAACGGCTTAGATCTGATCCTGAGAAATGAGACGGGGTCGTTTGGTAGTGAAACGAGGTCGTTTGGTTTAAATGAGGGGTTGGGTCAGGCTGGTTATTTGGGTCGGGTTTTGAAACGGGTTACTGATAGAGGCCTTGAGCCGTTGGATTGGCCTGGACGGATGGCTCAGATCGAACGCCCTCATACGGCGTCGTTTGAATTGCTGCTTAGGCAGCCGGTTTTGGACTGGACTCGAGTGTCTGTTTGGGCCTGCATTGTTTTATTTCTTTGGGCCCAAACCGATTTTCCTTCACTCTTTTGCTTTCTTTTTTTTTTTTCAAATTAAACAAAAATTCCTAAAACAATGTAAAAATTAAAATAAACCTACACACATATTGAGTGATACCCACAACGATAAACACAAAAATGAACAAATAAAAATAAAAATAAAAATGGTTAGCTCACAGCTAAGAATGAACGATGCACACATACACATTTTTTGAATTTTCTTTTAACGACAGGCATTTTTGTATTTTTGTTTGATAATGCCTAGATGCAAAATGGACAGACCCACAAATGACCAACAACACATGTTACGGAAAGATCAAAAAATTGTACAGCGAAACCATTTGTCACTATTTTTATTTTCTTTTGGAGCGATCGTCCGTGAGGCAAAAATCACGTTCTTACAGCTGCCCCTCTTTGCACGAAGACACGAAGGGTTTTCGCGCAAAGATAAGCGAGCGATTTTTGCCCGTCCGAATACTCTGTGTGAAGCATTTTTTGAAAAAGATTTGACCGAACCTTTGCTTCAGAGGTTTCCTACATATCCTGGGCTGAACAGGAATCAGGTCAATGTAGTTCGGGAAATCTTTGGTAGCTGGGACTACCGTGTGACTGTAGTGTCTGCTGTTGTTGTGCGTTGTTGTATGCTGCTGTAGGATGCTACGGCTCAACCGATCTCCCTATTACATTGCTCTAAAAGGGAAAACAAGAAGCTAAGATAAACTGAGGATCCTGAAATCTCATCCATCTTCGACTTGTTCTTGTTGCCTTGCTTTCTTATCGGCTATCGCTTTCCTCCGATGCCTTTATCTTGTGACTTTGGGAGATGATGTTGGTCCTTTGCTGACCTTTGAATGCCAGTTTTCATCACTTTGCTTGATTCGCTGGGGATACGGCTTTCTTCTTTAAATCTTCCAATGGTTTCTTCAGTGGTATGTTTCTTCATCAGCATCGTTATACTGGGCATGCTACAACGTTCCCAAACTGCTTCTTTTGAGACGCGTTCCTTTTTCCTTTTGAATTGTGCGCTTGCCTCTGCAGTTGTCTGCTTCTTGGTGCTGGGATTTCATTGTTTCCCGTTTGGGGATCTCTGTTGTACCCTTCCGTCTTCAGGTGGGGTGACTGATTCCACAATCTAGAGCTGAATGTATTCCCGCATTATACTGGTGGGCGACCTAGAACTTGAATGCATTCCCGCATTATACTGGTGGGCGACCTAGAACTTAAATGTATTCCCGCATTATACTGGTGGGCGACCTAGAACTTAAATGTATTCCCGCATTATACTGGTGGGCGACCTAGAACTTAAAAGTATTCCCGCATTATACTGGTGGGCGACCTAGAACTTAAAAGTATTCCCGCATTATACTGGTGGGCGACCTAGAACTTAAATGTATTCCCGCATTATACTGGTGGGCGACCTAGAACTTAAAAGTATTCCCGCATTATACTGGTGGGCGACCTAGAACTTAAATGTATTCCCGCATTATACTGGTGGGCGACCTAGAACTTAAATGTATTCCCGCATTATACTGGTGGGCGACCTAGAACTTAAAAGTATTCCCGCATTATACTGGTGGGCGACCTAGAACTTAAATGTATTCCCGCATTATACTGGTGGGCGACCTAGAACTTAAATGTATTCCCGCATTATACTGGTGGGCGACCTAGAACTTAAATGTATTCCCGCATTATACTGGTGGGCGACCTAGAACTTAAATGTATTCCCGCATTATACTGGTGAGCGACCTAGAACTTAAATGTATTCCCGCATTATACTGGTGGGCGACCTAGAACTTAAATGTATTCCCGCATTATACTGGTGGGCGACCTAGAACTTAAAATGTATTCCTGCATTATACTGGTGGGCGACCTAGAACTTAAATGTATTCCCGCATTATACTGGTGGGCGACCTAGAACTTAAAAGTATTCCCGCATTATACTGGTGGGCGACCTAGAACTTAAAAGTATTCCCGCATTATACTGGTGGGCGACCTAGAACTTAAAAGTATTCCCGCATTATACTGGTGGGCGACCTAGAACTTAAATGTATTCCCGCATTATACTGGTGGGCGACCTAGAACTTAAAAGTATTCTCGCATTATACTGGTGGGCGACCTAGAACTTAAAAGTATTCCCGCATTATACTGGTGGGCGACCTAGAACTTAAAAGTATTCCCGCATTATACTGGTGGGCGACCTAGAACTTAAAAGTATTCCCGCATTATACTGGTGGGCGACCTAGAACTTAAATGTATTCCCGTATTATACTGGTGGGCGACCTAGAACTTAAATGGATTGAAATTGTTTCCCCGTTCTTCCGAGAAAATTTGCGACAATCGGCAGAAAATTTTCTGCCCCGGTTTTTGGTGACTTCCATGGCGTTGCATCTTGCTGCCCTCATCAATCCTCTGTTCCCCTGCAACAGACAAAAGGATTTGGTCAGTTTTAATCGTGGTGGTAGAGGGTGCCTTTCTGGCGAGCAATTTTTCTCTCTTCCTCTTTTCTTGCTCTTTGTCCCCATAATTGGTTGGCGGGCAAAGTTGCCTGTTGGGGGTCTCTAGCCTACTGGGGATTGGTTTTCAATTTATCCCCTTTTCTGCTTTCTTTTAAAACATATGATGTGGGAGTCTGCTTCTAACTCCCGAAACCACTCCCTTTTGGAGCTTACTTCTTCCAAAATTTCCGGGCACAATCACTGCATTGCCCGGGACCGGCCTTTAAGACTGTTTGTATTATCCTGCACTGGATGAATTCCCCTTTGGTTCCTGGTAGTAAGCTTTTTTTTAAAAAAAAAAAAATCCTTTCAAGACACATTTTAGGAAAAGAAATAGAAGATATGGAAAGGAGAAAATCTTTCTGAACCAATATTTTTTGTGGGAGGAGACAATCAAAAGAACTTATCTGGAGGACACAACTGGTCCCTGTGATCATGGCGTGCACCATAGATTCCTGACCCAGTCTATTTGTATCAATTGATTTGCCCGATGGTTTGACTTGCTGGGGATGATAAAGGAGTGTTCCTTCCGTTTCGAATGTGGTAGTTTCGCTGATCTGTCTCGTCGCCTCATAGTGCCCTTCGAGGGGTTTTCACTAATGAGACTCTCTCTTTTCTCTCATCTCCCGGCGCCTTATGGTGCCTGTGAGGGTTTTCACCAATAAGACTCTCTCATTTCATATCCCTCATCTTACATCGCCTCTCGGTGCCTGCGAAGGTTTTCACCGATGAGACTCTCTCATTTTATTTCTTTCTAGGAATCGGGGCGTTGTAGATACGACCCTCTCTTCTGGAGATTCCTTCGACTATCAATTCATTTCCAGTCTTACGATCCTCTTCTTTGCTGGGGATTGGTGTATTATTCTCGGTCTTATTTGCCTGACTTGGCATCTCTTGAACATTGATCGGGAGGTCTTTGGGACGTTGATGTTGGTTTTGGTGTGGAGTTAAAGAAAGGCTATGAAAAATGAAAATAATTTGATGGGTGATGTGCTACAACTTTTGGAATCAAACCTTTGTTGGAATTTAAAACATAACCTCTGCCCCAGTTCTCTCGCTTGGGGAATTTATTTTTTATACTTATGTTGCGCTATGTGCGTTACGCACGCTGTGCTTATTATGCACACTATGTACCTTATGCATCCTATATTCACTATGATGCATACTATGACCGAGCCGTGAGGCGCCTACGTATCCTCTTTGAGGAATCAGGTCAAACGTAGTTCCCACGGTTTTATATTCCTTGATTTTTCTTTTCTTTCTTTTCATTTTCTTTTCCTTTTCTTTCTTTTTCTTTTCGTATCTTTCCCATTAGTGATTCCAAAAGAGGGGTATTGAAAGAATTTGCTTAAGGCTCAAAGGGGGAAACGAGGGTTAAAAGTGTTTGGATAGAAGAAAGAATTGCCTCCGTCATCTCATTATTCAATAAATGCCAAATACAAACAAATAAACCAAAATTGCCATAATTGAAGAAGTTACGCATAATATCTCTTGACTGCATCTGAATTGATAGCCATGTCGACACATCTACCTTCGACATCTGTCAAACACAAAGCATCGTTGGACAATACTCGGGTCACGATATAAGGCCATTGCCAATTTGGGGCGAATTTGCCTTTTGCCTCGACCTGATGTGGGAGGATCTTCTTTAATACCAGCTGCCCTACATCAAACTTCCTGGGTCGTACCTTCTTATTATACGCTCTTGCCATTCTCTTCTGGTACAGCTGACCATGGCACACTGCTGCCAATCTTTTCTCATCTATCAGGCTCAACTGTTCCAATCGAGCTTTGACCCATTCATCATCATCAATCCCGGCTTCAGCGACAATTCGGAGGGACGGAATTTCGACCTCCGCTGGTATCACGGCCTCAGTTCCATACACCAACAAATAAGGAGTTGTGCCTATGGAAGTCCGGACGGTAGTGCGGTAACCCAACAAGGCAAAGGGTAATTTCTCGTGCCATTGTCTGGACCCTTCCACCATTTTTCGCAGTATCTTCTTGATATTCTTATTGGCTGCTTCGACTGCTCCATTCGCCTTGGGACGATATGGGGTGGAATTGCGGTGTATAATCTTGAATTGTTGGCATACCTCTTTCATCAAGCTACTATTAAGATTCGCACCGTTATCCGTGATGATCACTTTTGGGATCCCAAATCTGCAGATGATATGGGAGTGAACAAAGTCCACCACTGCCTTCTTGGTTACTGATTTGAAGGTTTTAGCCTCAACCCATTTGGTGAAGTAATCAATGGTCACTAGAATGAACCTATGACCGTTGGACGCTGCTGGCTCGACGGGCCCAATGACATCCATGCCCCATGCCACAAACGGCCAGGGTGCTGACATCGTATGTAACTCTGTTGGCGGAGAGTGAATCAAGTCTCCATGTATCTGGCACTGATGGCATTTCCTCACGAAAGTGATACAGTCGTGTTCCATGGTGAGCCAATAACACCCTGTTCGAAGGATTTTTCTTGCCAATACATATCCACTCATGTGTGGCCCACAAACTCCAGCATGTACTTCTGCCATAACCGTTGTTGCCTGCCTGGCGTCTATGCATCTCAACAATCCCAGATCCGGGGTTCTTTTGTACAATATTCCCCCACTGAGGAAGAAACCATTCGACAAACGCCGGAGGACTCTTTTTTGGTCTCCAGAGGTATGTTCTGGATATATCCCCATCCTGAGGTATTCCTTGATATCACGAAACCAGGGTTCGCCATCCGCTTCTTCTTCTATGGCATTGCAGTAGGCGTGCTGATCACGGACCTGGATGTGTAGAGGATCAACATACATTTTGTCAGGGTGGTGCAGCATTGATGCCAAGGTGGCCAAGGCATCCGCAACCTCATTGTGAACTCTCGGGATGTGTTTGAACTTCACCGATCGAAATTGCTTGCTCAGATCATGCAAGCATTGTCGGTATGGTATGAGCTTTAGATCTCGTGTTTCCCATTCACCCTGAATTTGATGTACCAAGAGGTCCGAGTCTCCCAAGACCAAGACGTCTTGGACATCCATGTCGGCAGCCAGGCGCAGACCCAGAATGCAAGCCTCATATTCGGCCATATTGTTGGTGCAATAGAAGCGCAGTTGAGCCGTAACAGGATAATGCCGTCCTGTTTCAGAAATGAGTACTGCTCCTATTCCAACCCCTTTTGCGTTCGCAGCTCCATCGAAGAAAAGCTTCCAACCCGGTTCCTCAGGTAATTCCAACTCATTCGTATGCATCACCTCTTCGTCAGGAAAATACGTTCTTAAGGGCTCGTATTTTTCATCAACGGGATTCTCTGCCAAATGGTCTGCCAGTGCCTGGGCTTTCATGGCCGTCCTCGTTACGTAGATGATATCAAATTCTGTGAGCAGAATTTGCCGTTTTGCTAACCTTCCCGTGGACATAGGTTTCTGAAAGATATACTTCAACGGGTCCAAACGGGATATGAGATAAGTAGTATACGAAGACAGGTAGTGCTTCAATTTCTGAGCTACCCAAGTTAGGGCGCAACACGTTTTCTCGAGTTGAGTGTACTTGACCTCATGCACTGTGAATTTCTTGCTAAGATAGTAGATGGCCTGCTCCTTCCTTCCTGTGTCGTCATGTTGCCCCAATACACAACCAAATGAATTTTCCAAGACCGTCAGGTAAAGAATTAGGGGCTTCCCGGGCTTAGGCGGGACCAATACGGGTGGATTAGACAGATACCCTTTGATTTGGTCGAAAGCCTCCTGACACTCTGCCGTCCAACCTACTGCAGCATCCTTTCTCAGTAGCCGAAATATGGGCTCACAAGTTGCTGTGAGTTGAGCGATGAACCTGCTGATGTAATTGAGTCTACCCAGCAAACTCATTACCTCTGTTTTGTTCCTTGGCGGTGGCAAGTCTCGGATGGATTCAATTTTGGATGGGTCTAACTCAATCCCCCGTCGACTGACGATGAATCCTAGCAACTTTCCTGATGGAACCCCGAATGCGCATTTGGCCGGGTTAAGCTTGATATCATACCTCCGGAGTCTTTGGAAAAATCTCCTTAGGTCTGCCACATGGTCCTCCTGACGCCAAGATTTGATGATCACATCATCGACGTACACCTCAATTTCCTTGTGTATCAAGTCATGAAACAGCGCAGTCATTGCTCGCATGTATGTTGCCCCAGCGTTCTTTAACCCGAACGGCATTACCCGATAGCAATAGGTTCCCCATGGCGTAATGAACGCTGTCTTCTTAGCATCCTCCTCGTCCATTAGGATCTGATGATAACCCGCATAACAATCCACAAAGGATCCGATCTCGCGCTCAGCGCAATTGTCGATCAGGATATGAATGTTGGGTAGCGGAAAATTGTCATTGGGACTTGCTTTGTTGAGGTTGCGGTAATCAACGCACACCCTAATTTTTCCATCCTTTTTTGGGACTGGTACCACATTGGCCAACCACTCGGGATATCGAGTGACCCGAATGACCTTCGATTGCAACTGCTTGATCACTTCTTCTTTGATTTTTACACTCATTTCTGTTTTAAATTTCCTTAGTTTTTGCTTGACCGGAGGGTATGCCGGGTCAGTGGGTAGTTTGTGAACCACTAAATTGGTGCTCAATCCAGGCATATCATCATATGACCATGCAAAAACATCTTTGAATTCCCTGAGAGTTTCGATCAATTCTGCTTTGACATTCGGCTCAATGTGGATGCTAATTTTGGTCTCTTGGATGTTATCAGCGTCTCCTAGATTCACAGCCTCAGTGTCATTTAGGTTAGGCTTGGGTTTCTCTTCAAATTGGCACAGTTCTCGGTTTATTTCTTCGAAGGCTTCCCCTTCGTCACATTCAGATTCATTATCACAAACGACCTCTTGCATCATTGAGTCAGATTCAGATTGATTTATTAGACTAGGTCGAAGATCCGTTGTGCATGCCATGTCATTAGGACCAGTAAAAAGAGAACTGTTCAGAAAGAAAAAGAACAAAACAAGAAATTAAAATGGGACAAAAGAAAAGAACTTTATTAAATTTGCAGGATAAAAAGGGTTCACACTTTTACAAAACGAAAGTAAAATTGGGATTACACCCTTGAATAATCCGATCAAACAAACAAACAAACAAAACATTAATCAGAGCCTACTACCAAGACTCCCCTCGGACAGGAAGAGGAGTAACCGTCCAATTGTTGGTCTTGGCCTCAGGCCCCACGAATTGTATCTCTGCTCTGCTGGAACCCTCTCCAGCTTCCACCATACTGACATCCGCGAATAGTCTCTCAAAACTCTGATTCAGGTCTTCACTTATGCCGATCAAAGGTCCTCGAATCTTTGGGATCGCTGACCCTTGGCACTAGCTTTAACAAAAGACCTTGAGAGGCGTGGCACTGGTTTAGGCAGAGACCAGACTCTCTTCTTCATTTTTCGCGCTTGCTTCCTGTCTGCTGCGGTTGGTTTGAACCCCAACCCGAAAGTTTCCAGATTCTTAGGAAGGGAGACAGGTTGGATTATCCCTTGAAGTTCAACTCCCAGGCCTTTTCCCGGCACAAACCCATTACCCAGCATTTCTGATACCATCATGACTGTTGCGGCAGTCACCCTAGGGTGCGGGATGATTTCTCCTTCAGAAATTTTGTTGGCCGACCCTGTATCGAGAATCTGGTAGACCCAGGGACCCTTGTCATCAGTGGTCTCTATGAAAGGCACAATGGTTCCGCCCATGGTGCATGTTGTATCCTCGCCGTGCAACACGACCTCTTGTCTTTCCCACTCGAACTTCACTGTCTGATGTAGGGTGGAAGGCACCGCTTTAGCTGCATGAATCCAAGGTCGTCCTAACAGCAAGTTGTAAGATACTGTGGCGTCCAACACCTGGAATTCCATGGTAAATAGGACCGGACCAATGGTTAATTCAAGTACAACATCCCCCACAGTGGCGGTTCCGTTTCCGTCAAACCCCCGGACACAGATGCTATTCTCCCGGATTCTTCCACGGTCAATCTTTAACTGGTCCAAGGTGGATAATGGACAAATATTGGCGCTTGAGCCGTTATCCACCAATACACGAGTTACCACCGAGTCTTCACATTTGACAGCTAGGTATAGAGCTTTGTTATGCTCCGTACCTTCCACCGGCAGGTCATCATCTGAGAATGTTACCCTGTTCACCTCGAAAATCTTGTTGGCGATGGTTTCCAGGTGGTTTACAGAAATCTCACTGGGTACATGGGCCTCGTTCAATATCTTTAACAGGGCCCGATGATGTTCCTCGGAATGGAGGAGTAATGACAATAGTGAGATCTGGGCAGGTGTTTTTCTCAGCTGCTCAACCACAGAATAGTCTTGTACTTTCATCTTCCTCAGGAAGTCTTCAGCCTCTTCTTCTGACACTGGCTTCTTGGTTGCCACTGGGTTGGTTTTTCTTAACTCCACCGGAGCAAAACATCGACCTGATCGAGTCAGCCCTTGCGCTTCACAACTGACTTCTTCCACCTGTTTTCCTTGGTACGTCACCACTGCTTTTTCATATTTCCAGGGCACAGCTCTGCTGTCAAGCATTGGCAGTTGGACCACCGGCTTTATGGTCACCCGTTCTCCACATACCCCTTTCAACATGACTGCCAGTGTGGGCAGGATCCCTGGTATTACCAACTTGCTTGGCTCGGGTTTGCTTGCGATGACGGACGGGCTCTTCCCCCATATTACTACCGGCTTGACGCCTTCTCCCTGCGACTGTACATTTGTTCCTCCACTGGTTAAGACTTCTTTTGGGGCAGCTTGGATCATCATCACTGTTTGTGAGGGTTTTCTTAATTCTCCTCCCTCACACACCAACTCAATCATGTGAGTTTCGTGGTGCACTGGCAGTGGGTTTTGGTTGATGTTAGGAGCCTCCGGTGTCTGGACCTCGATCTTATTGGTGTCAATAAGATCCTGTATGGCATGCCTTAACTTCCAGCACTTCTCGGTATCGTGCCCGAGCATCCCTGAACAGTATTCACAACTGATTGAACGATCCAAATTCTGAGGCGGGGGATTTGGTTCCCGAGTATGGACAGGACTAACCAAACCCAATTGTCGCAGCTTGTGGAACATAGTGGTGTAGGTTTCTCCCAGTTCGGTGAAGGTTCTTTGCTTCCGCAACCTGTCATTTCTGGCATCTGGATTTCCCCGGAAACCTGCCCCTGAAGGATTTCTATATGCCCTTGGTGGAGGGTAAGTGTTTTGTGGTGGTGCATATATGTTCTGGGGATCCGGTGCACGCCATTGTGGGCGAACCAGAGGCTGAGTGTATACCTGGGCTTGGTGTACGGAACAATGTGGTTCTCGAGGTGGATAGAAATTTTGTGGTGGGTTGTATGGGTAGTTTGACCTGTGAGGCCTGGGTTGGTTGTAGTGCGGCCTGCCAGCCCTGGACCAACTGCTTGCCTCGATCGTGGCAACCTCTTCTTTCTTTCTTCTTAGCGCACCTCCCGTGCCGCTTTGAATAGCCTGGGTTGTGGCCTTAAGTGCCGAATAGTTTAAGATCTTTTCCGACCTCAAACCTTCTTCTATCATGACCCCTATTTTGACCACCTCGTTGAAAGATTTTCCAACCGTTGTCACCAAGTGACCAAAGTAGGTTGGATCCAATGTCTGCAAAAAATAGTCTACCATCTCTCCCTCTCTCATGGGAGGATCGACCCTAGCTGCTTGTTCTCTCCAGCGGAACCCGAACTCGCGAAAACTTTCCCCGGGTTTCTTCCCAGTTCTCAATAACGTGAGACGGTCAGGGACTATCTCCAGGTTGTACTGGAAATGACCTGTAAAAGCCTGCGCCAGATCATCCCACGTGTACCACCTGCTGAAATCTTGCCTGGTATACCATTCCAGTGCAGATCCACTCAGACTTTGGCCGAAATAAGCTATCAAAAGCTTATCCTTGCCTCCTGCCCCTCTCATTTTGCTACAGAATCCCCGCAAATGTGCCATGGGATCACCGTGCCCTTCATATAAATCAAACTTGGGCATCTTGAACCCAGCCGGGAGTTGGACATCTGGGAAAGGGCACAGATCTTTGTATGCCACGCTGACTTGATTGCCCAGCCCGTGCAAGTTCCTGAAGGATTGCTCCAGGCTTTTGAACTTTCTTAACACTTCATCCTGTTCAGGGGCCTTAACCGGCTTCTCAACCTCTGCCGGTACTTCCAAATGGGGATTGTAAGCCTGTGGTTCCGGTGCGTGGAATGTAGGCTCAGGGGGATAGTATTGTGTATCGTGAGCCTGAAACAATGGCTCACTGGTCGTTCGCTGCAAAGGGGCTGATGCAGGTCCCACAAAAATGGGAATATTGGGTGTTGGGAGAGGTTGATGGGGTGGTGGAGCTTGGGAATCATGAGGGCTTCTTTCTTGATGATAGAGGGGATTTGGGCGGCTTGTGGAAGGGCCAGAGTGAGGGTACTCCGGCACGTGTCCTAGTGTCTCAGGGCTCTTTTGCGTTTTGGCCAGGGCTAGCTGCATTGCATGCATCTCTAGTCTCATCCTTTCAATCTTTTCCATTGCCTCTTTTAGCAACTGGCTCATCGGCCTTTCTTCCTCATTACTATTCTCTGAAGTAGTCATGCTTGTTGCTACCGGTCCTTTGGATCTGGTTTGGTATGAATGTGTTGCCAGAATTCTTTAACAACTAACTGTCTGGTATCAGACAACAACAAACTTTGTTAGTGTTAGAGCTTAACAGATTTGATCATAACACATAGAGGATGCAATGCACCTAGGCAGTTAACCGTTTCTACATGCTTTGCTTCAAACCACATGCGTCATCCCGGTTTGTTCATTCGTCTCTTTTTAAAGTATTTTGCGAAACCCCGCGTTTTATTTTATTTACATTTTTTCTTTATTTATTAAAAGCGGTCGAATCTTATGGGGATTGCCTACGTATCACGTCCCCGCGTGAATCAGACCAGGCGTAGTTCTGCCTCAAAGTAAAGAAACACACAATTCTTGTGAAATCATTAAATTCATTCTCAAAATTTTGCTATTACAAATTACATCAAGCGAGAAATAGCAATCGTACAGACTCCACAGTTCTTAACCCGTTTTGACTAAAAGAAAGGAAAACAACATATGGAAAAGCGACAAAGCCAAATAAACAGGACTCAACCAAAGATTAATTTTCCAACTTAGGGACCCGCGAGGCATCATTCGGCCTTTCCGCGGCCCTAGGTGTGAGGTCCCTCTGCAGGTTTTTCAGCTCATTCATGATTCGGTGGACGCAACCCATGATGGAAACAAGGAGGGTCTTTCGAGGCTTTTGCTCGCATGCCAGGCATCTCATGTAGATGTAATGCCCGATCTCGTCGATCTTTCCCCGAATGTTGTCCCTTTCCGCGAACAACTGCCTTATCTGTCGGTTCTTCAATCCTAGTGTTTGTGCATTGCTGGCAAGCCGGTCTTGGAACATCTCCATCTGCCTTTCCATTCTGGTCATTGCCTCGTAACATTGCCTTTCTATCGGCTTGGGCATCTCGTGTTTGCTTGAAGATCCTCTCTTGAAGAGAGGCATTCGTTTCCCTTAATGTCCCGATGCTCAGTTCATAATCCCTTATGACTCGTTGCAGGCGCTGCCTCCGAGCTATCGCACCCTTTGCCCACTTGGTTCGCAATTTTGCTGTGCTGTCCCTGGCCTTTTCCAAATCTTCCCGGCATTCCGCAATCTGATCCTTTAACCCTGCTATCAATCTTTTATCTGCCCGGCTTCTCAGTTGGCTATTAGCCTCTTTTTTCATTCTCCGGATCTGAGCTTTGAGGATCTCGCCTTCTCTGATTAACCTGCTCTTTTCTCCCTCGTGGGCGGCAGACTGTAATTGGCACTCAAATCTCATATCCTGAACTTGTTGCTTCAGTTTGCCTGCTTTGACAAGATATTCCTGCTCTTTGGCCAACCAGCCCCACTGTTCTTGTGAAGATTTGGCAAATTCTTGCAGGTGAGGTCTTTTGGTCGGTCTTCCAGATGATGTCTCCCCTTTGTACCAGGCCTGATACCCGGGCGAAACTTCCCCTTTTGCCCGATTCATTACACAAGTATTTGCTTCTAAGTATTGACATTGGCTCCAAATTTGACGAACCCTTGCTTTAGGAAACTGGCCGTCGGGACTGATCTGGATTACCTGGATGCTCAGATCCTCGTCTTTCGGCACTATCTGATACCTCCCAAGTTGCCTTAAAACCCGATGCGGCGCGTATGGTTGAATGCTCTTAAGTCCCATTAAGAGAAAATGGGGCCTGGCTGCTGGCATGTATATGACTTCGTCGATCGGTAACCATCCTAGCGCCCACTGTATTTGACTGGCGTTGAGGGTATGGAAATATGAGGTCCATGCTGTGACTCCTTCTGGTAGGTAGGTTTCATTAACTCTGGTATAGAACTCCTCTATGCAGGTCTTTCCAGCGGATCCATGGCTCAGAAACTGGGCTCGGTGACATAGGTGTTCGGTCATCCACATTTGCAACAACAAATTGCAACCCTCGAAAAAGCTTCCTCCGGCTTTGCAAGAAGTGAGTGCCCGGAATATATCAGATACTATCATGGGCGCCAACGTACTATCACTCTGTGTGAGCAACGTACTGACGACCCCTGCTATCTTTATGTCAATATTCCCGTCTTTTCTTGGGAATACTAGTAGTCCTAAGAAAGCTATCATGAAAGCAATCTGTCTATGTTCTTCCCACTTTTGGCGATTACCTTTGCTGCACAACTGGTTTTCTGGCTTGTCGAATCCTCCTATGTGACCATATCTTTGATATATGAAACTCATGCTGCAAAAACCTTTTGCCAAGTCAGGGTTATGGATTGTTCTGACTATCTTTAAGGAATCCAGGAACCGGTGTATTGCTACAGCTCTTGGAGCAATCAGATATTTGTGCCTCAAAGGAGTCTCAGCGCTGCCGATATACCCTGCTATTTCTTCTAAAGTTGGGGTAAGTTCAAAATCTGAGAAACGGAAGACATTGTGCGCAGGATCCCAGTGGGGGACTAGTGCCCTTATGATATCTCCTCGTGGCCTGATATCCAACAAACTCGTGAGGCCTTTCAGATACTTCTTGATTTCGTCATGCCCTTCTTTGCCCAAATCATTCCACCAGAGCCGCAATTGGAGGGGGATTTTATTCATGATTGAAAAGGGTTCATTCGGAATCGTGCTCATTCTGCACATTTATTAATAAGATTTTAACAAACGACACTTATCCTGATAAAAACAAAATATATGCGATTTTTTGTGAATTTTGAATTTTCGTATATATATATATAAAAACTTTCTAAAGAAGTCAATAACGGAAAATATTTTGGATTTTTGTTTCGAAAACTGGGAGCCTGAAAGGACTTTTCTAGACCTTTAGCAAGACAAATACTTTTGCCACAAATAAAGATATATATATACATTTTGAAGTAAAGCAAAACTTTTGAATTTTTCATATATATATATATATATATATATATATATATATATACATATATTTGCAACAAATAATAAAAGTAAAGACAACACAAGACTCTTTTTATTATTATTTTCATAAAAAACCATTTTAAAAACAAGACAAACTCTATATTTCTATTGATATTTTATTTATATTTTTTTTTTCTTTTTTGAAAAACAGAACAACGACTTTTTTGGCAGAGTTTTGACAGTATTTGTTTTTTTTCTTTTTTTTCAACAATAAACGATCAATTCCTAACCGTTATTTCACTCTTTTTTTTTCCACAATATTCCAAATATTCAAACACCGGTCAGCATGCGGGCATGAGACAAATAAATGCACGGACAACAATAGGATGCATCAGAATGGTCTTTTCATATCAGGTTGCTAGTCCTAGACGGACCCAACCCCTGTGTTGAGTCCCCTAAGTCATATGCAACATGATGCAAATAAGCGTTCCTACTAGGGATCCGGCATGAAGTCACGTTATTCTATGTTCAAAACCTGGGTCGGTGTTCTAGACAGTGTACCCGAGCGGACAACTCGAGTTGAGGAAGGAGCTCCTTTCCGGGAACCAAAAGGCCAGCCGGCTTAGAAACTTTCCGAGCCTCTTTTATTTAGGGTACGACACTAACAGAATAGGGAGTCTCAACCAGTAAGCACATCCCCAGAGGTAAGAAGAGAAGGGTTTCGGCACAGTTTATATACAGTTCAAATAATATCAAAGCGGTAAAAGTAGCATTTTGCACATTTAGGCTAAGACAAATAATAATAAAATCAGATAATAAATAAAGCCAAATAATAACAATTATTCTAAGCTCGAATTCTTAACCCTGAACTAGTGGTTCTGGGTCTGGTCCCCAGCAGAGTCGCCAGAGCTGTCACACCTCCTTTTTCCGCGCCCGAGAGGCGCAGGGGAGTTTTTTCCAATTTAAAGGACAATCGAAACGAGATTAGTTTAATTATTTCAGAGTCGCCACTTGGGAGATTTAGGGTGTCCCGAGTCACCAATTTTAATCCCGAATCGAGGAAAAGAATGACTCCATATTACAGTCTGCGTACCAGAAATCCGGATAAGGAATTCTGTTAACCCGGGAGAAGGTGTTAGGCATTCCCGAGTTCCGTGGTTCTAGCACGGTCGCTCAACTGTTATATTCGGCTTGATTATCTGATTTTATACAAGTGTGAACTTATGTGCAAAATTTAACTTTTAACCGCTTTTATCATTTACTGTTTTTATCAAGAATTGCAACGTTGTAAAAATGTATCTCGAACCGCGTTACAATCAATGTACTCGCGGTCGTCGACACACTTTGACTCCGTTGAGATTTGGATTTGGGTCACATCAATGTGCACCCGATTTTAAGGAAATTAAATTATTAAAGGCGCGCCTAAAGCGACTAGCGTATTTATTTTGGGTAGGACCGTGGAATTTTACTAAACGGTCCATCCCGAAGTCTAAACAATTTTTTAAAACAAATATTTACTGAGGGCCCCGCAATTTGCATTTTTATTTGGCGAGGCTCATCTCATTCTTATTTTTTTTTTAAAAAAATGAATTTGCAACGTCATGGACACGCATCTCGAACCACGTCTCAATCAATGTACCCGTGATTAGAAACACATTTCGACTCCGTTGAGAATTGGATTTGGGTCACATAAATGCGCACCCGAGTTTAAGAAGGTGAGATTTATTAAGGCGCGTCCTAAAGAGTCTAACGCATTGTTATTTTTAGGAGAGTTTTGAGATTTGCTAAACAACCCGTCCTGGAAACTAAATGCTTCACTAATATGCATTTAACAAGGGCCCCGTATCTGCGTTTTGTTTATTTTTATCGAGGCTCATCTCGTTGTTATTTTTAAGGGATATCCTATAGCAACTATGTTTCTCGTCGTGGTTGTCTCTATCAATTGAAAGCAGTAAATAGCCTTAGTTGATTATAAAACCGGATTTAAAGTGCTACTACAGAATAATAAAACGTGACTGCATTTATGGACAACTACTCGCAAATTATGGGCCCAAACCCAGCTCATGCGAGATGGCCCGACTTGGGCCCTGTTTTTCCGATACAGGCCTAGCTGATTTTCGATTTGGGCTCGGCCTTCCTGGGGTGGAGGCCTAGAACTGATTCTTTGTTCTTTATCAATTTATATGTGACAAACTAGCAAAAGGGGAAAGAACTATACTAATAGTGGATAGTTTACATGTCTGGCCTACATTAAAGAGTATGTTACACAATTTAAACCTAAGTCTGGGATACAACCTACTGCATTAGGAATATTCATCTAACAGCCTACATATACAACTAACATTCAATCCCCATACATTGATATTTACTAGGCGGGCAAGCTGCTTCCAACATCCAAACCAAAATAAAAAAAATCATTCTACATTACATGATATTTAATGCAACAATCTACGTATAAAAGACATTCTTCAGGTTTTCTCATTTTTGTATTCACCCTCAATTTCCAATTACATCTGACAGTGTATTAGGTGTGTACCTGGTATAGAGAACAAAAGAAGAAAGGAATGATCAGCTGGGCAGTATGCAGTAAATATAGCAGCAGCAGACACACAGCAACAACACAGCAACAACCAACTAAACCAAGTGTTTTCCACAGCCACAGATAACCAACAATATCTCCCAGGATACAAGGACTAGCAGATAGTCGAAACCAAGCCAGCAATCCCAGGAAAGAGTAAGGAAATAACAGCAGTAACTGAGGGTTCAAATGCAGTAAAACTAACAGTTCAACAACCAACAAACAACTCAGCCAATGCAAGCAACAGAACTTGGCCAAGACAGCTTTGACCAATATGCACTCTTGTACAACTTTCAGGCAGTGTTTGGTTACAATGTCTATTGGAAACTACCTTGTGTTTACGCTATTGTGATTTGGGACTCACTAGACCTCTCTTCAGACTAAAGTTTTTTCTTTCTGAAGACTCAAAAGTCCAGCCCTCTTTAAGTTCTCCAATGGCCTCTTTATAGGCCAAATGCACTAGTGCAGCTGAGCTGCCTGCCCTGCCAATTGGCAGAATACCCATACCCTTTAAACCCATGCCTAAGCATCTTTGGTGCCAGCCCCTTTTGTTCCCCACGCCTGGTCTTGTTTAATCAGGAGTTATGGGCATCCCTTTTTTATTCAATTTAAGCCCCATACCCTTGTGTCTTGCTCCCCATTAGTATTAGTTTAATCTTAATTAGTACCCTACTTGCCAGCTTCATTTAAACTAACCTTTTCTGCCTTTTTCAAACCCCAGAATACCCCTGCTTGACCTTGATTATTACTGCCCTGCCTATTGCAGCATCAGGGCATTTTTGAACTGATGAAAGTTCAAATTCAAAACTGCCTGGACTGAACCTTTTCAGTCAGTTTCACAATGCAAACAAACCATTTCAAACAGTGTTGGGGCATTCAGTCAATGGCAAAGTTCAATTAGTCATGCGACATTATTAGCTCATTCGATTCATTAGTTATAGAAAACTGATCGACGACATTTATCGAGTCGACTATACTAATCATAACAGGTAATGATCAGTCGTTCAAATAAACAACACATACAGGGACCTAAAGGGCTTCGGACAACTTGGTCAGTCACTAGGAACCTATATAAGTTTATTCATGCGACGACTATACTAATCGGACATGCTTATCATAGGATACATTTAAATCATACACAGAAACCAATCGACCAAATAAAAGGTCTTTACAGAGATGAAGAAATCCGAATGAAAAATAACAAAAAAATAACAAACAAACACAACGAAACATGCTGACCACTTAATCAAAACTAACACAAAAGAAAGGAAAACTTACCGAAAATGTTTAAATCAAGCAGACCCAAATCTGATTCAACTTCGAACTTTTGAGGCCGAACAAACTTTAATCAGGGTGTTCTCACATGAGAACGCCTTGATTAAGGTCTATTAGACCTCAAACCCATGTCCAAACCGGCCGGATTCCCCAGGTGCATGTGTTCTAAAGTCTGGATTTCCAGATCTGATTTTTAGGGAGTTGTGGGTAGATTCGGACCAAACCAAGTTTGGTTTGGTCACGAGGAAGGTCAGGGGAGTGTCTGGTATGAAGATGGGATGGTTTGGCATAGATCCGGGTTCGACTCAAATCTTCAAATGAAGATTCGAGACGAACGAAAATGATTCGAGGCTCGTGGTTAGTGGATTCGTGTTCAGGACAGTGAGGTGGTCCTAGGGTGTTCAGGAGGCGGTCATCGGCGTTCATGCCGCCGGCTTTAATGGCGAGGGATACTGGGGCGGCTGCTAGGGTTCGGGGGTTTCAGATTTGGGTTTGGGGACGATGAAGGGTGGGGTTGGTATAGGGGGTGTGGGGTACGATAGGAGGCTTATATACGGGGAGGCTGATTGGATCTGAGCCGTTAGATCAGATGATCTCAACGGCTTAGATCTGATCCTGAGAAATGAGACGGGGTCGTTTGGTAGTGAAACGAGGTCGTTTGGTTTAAATGAGGGGTTGGGTCAGGCTGGTTATTTGGGTCGGGTTTTGAAACGGGTTACTGATAGAGGCCCTGAGCCGTTGGATTGGCCTGGACGGATGGCTCAGATCGAACGCCCTCATACGGCGTCGTTTGAATTGCTGCTTAGGCAGCCGGTTTTGGACTGGATTCGAGTGTCTGTTTGGGCCTGCATTGTTTTATTTCTTTGGGCCCAAACCGATTTTCCTTCACTCTTTTGCTTTCTTTCTTTTTTTTTTTTCAAATTAAACAAAAATTCCTAAAACAATGTAAAAATTAAAATAAACCTACACACATATTGAGTGATACCCACAACGATAAACACAAAAATGAACAAATAAAAATAAAAATAAAAATAGTTAGCTCACAGCTGAGAATGAACGATGCACACATACACATTTTTTGAATTTTCTTTTAACGACAGGCATTTTTGTATTTTTGTTTGATAATGCCTAGATGCAAAATGGACAGACCCACAAATGACCAACAACACATGTTACGGAAAGATCGAAAAATTGTACAGCGAAACCATTTGTCACTATTTTTATTTTCTTTTGGAGCGATCGTCCGTGAGGCAAAAATCACGTGCTTACACCAATACGTCATATAACCCCATACAAACTTATCCGAACATTTGAATCACCCAAAATAACATCACAATTACACTCGGATTCAAGGCTAAGAACTTCTAAACTTTCAAATTCCGCAAATGATTCGAAACCTATCAAACTGTGTCCGAATGACCTCAAATTTTGCACACAAGTCAAAATGACACCACGAACCTATTCCAACTTTCGAAATTCCATTCTGACCCCGATATCAAAATTTTCACTGCAGGCCAAAATCGCCAAAATTCTAACTTTAGCTAATTCAAGCCTAATTCTACCATGGGCCTCCAAATCACATTCCGGATGCGCTTCTAAGTCCAAAATCACCTAACGAAGCTAACGAAACCATCAAAATTCAAATCTGAGGTCGTTTACACATAAGTCAACTTTTCCAACTTAAGCTTTTATAAGAGACTATGTATCTCAATTCACTTTGAAATCACTCCAAACCTGAACCAACTAACCCGGTAGATCATAATATAGCTGAAGAACACAAAAGAAGCAGGAAATGGGGAAAGGGGCTATAACTCTCTGACCGGGTCATTACAAGAACACTTGAGAATTAAGTTAAACTACTAGTATTAAAATATAGAAAATTATGTCAAATATCATACACCCTAAGAAATAAGAAATATAGTGCATAATTTACCATGATACCCATATTAATTGGTGTGTAACCTTAATGGATTTGAAAAATAATTTGGAATGAATAATTAATGCGCAAAACAGAAAATTGATATGAGAAAAATGATAAGTAGAAATGAAAATTTATTTTTAAAATACTTGACAACTAAAAGTGGATGGAGGGAGTATGTTTTAGTGAAATAGGCTATTCAATGCTCACCCTAAAATTAGATCATCCTGTGTGAAAGTATTTTAGAGAATTGAAATAACCCAAGCTAAACAAGTAATGAAGTTTTATAATGCAACCACTCAAAGAGAAAGCTTATGAAATTTATTTCCACATTTGAGAGGGGAAAACATAAAGACTAAACAGGCAAACTAGTATTCACCGAGGACCACCTCTTGTTTGGAACAGAATCAGTGCAGTAAAGTTTTACAAATTTTGCTTCTGTCAAAAAAAGGAAGTACACGAACAACTATTCTTATGGCTGCTATTAAGGAATTAGTCAATATTTATTTTATTATGAAAATTTAAACTAAGAATTTCCCTTTTGATCATAGATTTTGGTTGCTTTTTTCCAAAAAAAAAATAAATTGAAAATATTATTTGTTTAGGGAATATGATCAGTTTTTTTAAAAAAAATAATTTTTTTTTCAAGTTGCCAAAAATTAGTTTAGGGCAGTTTTGCGTGAAAAATTATCTTTCACTCACAAAAATTCAACTTTTTTCAAATAAAATGCATGTCCAAACACAACGTCAACTTCCAAAAATTATTTTTCAACACAGCTTTAAAAACTCTTTTTTAAGTTTCAACCAAATCAACTAGCTTAGTTTCAAGATAATTTATCCCGAAAAATTAAATTGAAAAACGAAAATCAGGATACATTAGCTAACTTCTAAATAGCTTTAGAGTGGCTTTTCTACCCAAAAAAAAAAAAAAAAAAAAAGCTCAAGTACATCAAGTTAAATCCAATATCATTCAGTTGGGCCATAAACTTACAAGTATCTAACTTAACACCGTTCCGTAAATACATGCCCAAATAACCGGCCTCCCACTATAGAAGGGCCCAATAGATACCCTAGAAATTCCCAGCCCCCTTTGTGCCATATAAGATCACAAAAACCCTAACATCGCTTTGTCTCCACCGGCCACATTTGCAGAGAGAGTGAGAGAGAGAAATCGGCGAAGATGAAGTACAATCCAAGAGTATCCTCCTCCCGCCGCAAGAGCAGGAAGGCTCATTTCACAGCTCCTTCCAGCGTTCGTCGCGTGTTGATGAGCGCACCTTTGTCATCCGATTTGCGAACCAAGTACAATGTCAGGTCTATGCCGGTGAGGAAGGACGACGAGGTGCAGGTTGTTCGCGGGACCTACAAGGGCCGTGAGGGCAAAGTTGTTCAAGTTTACCGTAAGAAGTGGGTGATTCACATTGAGCGCATTACTAGAGAGAAAGTTAACGGATCTACCGTTAACGTTGGTATTCACCCGTCCAAGGTTGTCGTCACCAAGCTCAGGCTCGACAAGGACCGTAAGTCTCTTCTTGACCGTAAGGCTAAGGGTCGTGCTGCTGCTGATAAGGATAAGGGTACTAAGTTCACCGCCGAGGATATCATGCAGACCGTTGATTAGTTTTTCTGCCACCTCTTGTGTTTCTGTTCTGTTATATCTTATTGCTATTGCTACCTAGTGCTTGTTGGGATAGCTAAAGGGGTTTTTTCTGAGACTCTGAATTTTGTTGCAGTATTTAGTGATAACATTGTGCAATTTTTGCTATAATCAAATGTCATTCTCGTTAAGTATCGTGTTAGCTACATTTTTATCTGTTGCCCTGTGTCTATTACCCCTGCTACTGCTGCTAGTTTGCTTGCTCTACTAGTTTATGCATTAAACATGTTTGTTGGCAAACTCAATCAGGTGACTGATAATTGAGCGTTTGATTTTCGGACTAGCTTTTACGATAAAGCATATGGTTGTTAAAATGGGCTCAAAAATTTGTGTGTCTGATCTAGGTTTGAAGTGCCTATTAGTAGTTCAGAACTATGTAGATTTTGAGCTGTATTCAGGTTTCTTATCTATAGTGATTGCATCCGTTGCCAACTATCTAATTTGTAATTGAAGCTCTGCTGAGAGCCGGTGACTGGTGTGATGATTCTTTGTTCACTGGTAACTAAATCTAATGCTTGATTTTCTTTGGAGCCGGAATCTCTAAATGTACTTGAATATTAGTCAGGAGGTGAAACAAAATGTCAGTACAGTTGTTGCTGCATTTTCTGCTTCTGGAGCAGAATCTGTACCAGTTAGCGAGCTAGCTGCTACTTCAGCTACCAGTCATCTTTAATAGTTTTTCTCTTATACATTCACTGCTGCATCGTGACAACTCAAAGTAGGAGTTCTTGATGTTGAACACCATCGATGGTCTTTTTCTCATATGTCCAATTCTTAGACTGAGATACCTGGTACTTGTGATGGTAGGAGGTACTAGTTACTTAGTGGAATTAGTTGAGTTGTGTGCAGAGATACCTGACCCGGACATCACATTTATCCAAAAAAAAAAATAGGAGTGATTGATGCAAAGGTGAATTCAAGGTCTTAAGCATGTAGGTGGAGAGTGATGCTGTATCCACTAATCTTTATGACAACGAATTTGTACTTGCTATACATGTACTGTTTTATAAACTCATCAATTATTTATATGCAGTTCGAATTGAAAGTGTGTTGCACCTACCATCAGAATGGTGTATCCGCTCCTGTTCTGATGGTTCGGATGGAATAGAACACAAAAGAAAAGCTTTGAAATGTGAGGCGCTAGACTTGTATCTTCTCTATACAAGTTTACATACTTCCTATAATGATACTCCTGTCCTTCTATTCCCTCAAAGTTGCATAATCAATTTGATTTTGTCACTTCTTTGCATAATCGATTTGATTTAGTCATTTCTTATTAGCACTAGTTGATTACATAGTTTTTTCTAGTTCTGTTGTACAGTTTCTGTCCTTTGCTTAGAGTAGTCTCACTGTGCGGACTTAGCTAGATTTTCTTCATTTGTAAAAGGTGGCGTCTTGGCTAGTCGATAGATCACACTTCCACGCCCCAATTGCTGAGACTAACATCTTGTGGCTTCAAACTCCCTGCATGTTAACTATCGAATCACCGCTATACTTCAATTAACCCCAGAGCAGTATGCAAAGTTACAGGATAAAATAAAATGAAAACAAAATATTATTTGGCCTTTGAAACGAAAGTGGATAATCCAGTCAATGGACCATATACTAAAAGATCACCAGAGTAATAGCCAGGACAGGTTTAAGAGCTTCTCTTCAATTGCAATTGCGCCTCCAAGATAACAATTTTGGTTCGCGAACAACATTTCGTTCTGAGCTGTAGAGTTAGTGGTTCTGTTTTGCAGAAAAGCTGGAAGGCTTAAGTTATTACTTCTTAGCTTTCGCTTTTTAAGCCTCACTCTGTACGAGTAATCTTAAGGCATAACACCAGATAGTAGACAGATCAAAGGCAGTTAATAAGCAAATGTACTTCCAGTAAGCATAGGCAAAGAATTTAGTACTATGTGAAAGGAGTCTGGTCTAAGATGACATAGGTAACGTAGTAGGGATGGTATGAAACTTCTTTAAAAAAGTTTCATCTAGTAGTACATTTTTAGCCACAGAGCACGTGGAGATGCAACTATTGAAAGGGCTTCACAGCGAGGAGGCTAAGACGCTCAGTAGGCTCCGAACTTATTTTCGGAACACTAGGACTGGATCTTATTCAGTTTAAACGACAGATTATGCAAATCACAGCAAGCAAATCCAAAGAACACAATTTAGCAATTGAAGAGATCAATGTAGCAAGTTAAATCTAAATTTAGGCAATCGATAAATCAGCTATTGCATCATGCCCCACAAAAAAGCTCTTCCAGAGGGAACACAAAAAACTCTTCATCTCTATACTTTCTCAAAAGGGAATGAAAAGACAAGGAAAACTAAAGAAAGACCATAAAAAGGTCCTAGTATTGGAGCAACTCCTCCAGAAATCATTTAATCTGTGAAAAAAACCACCAGTTTGTTGAACTATTTATTGAGCACCTGTCCTCCAGGCACTACCCAAACAAATTTTTGGTTGTACACATCCGAAGATGCAGTTCAAGGCTTAAAAGCAAGGGCCACACCAAACCTGGGTGTCTTATCCAAGGCCTTGGTGTCAAACTCACTAGAAATAGTCAACAATGACTTCGGAATGAGCTCATGCTGCAGTAGAGCCCCCAGCTTGCCATGATTATTGAGCTTGAGCTTCAGAATTGTCAGGTTATCAACAGCATATGACCCTCCAACTGTGAAAGTGTTCTCATTTGTGGAGAACCTTCTAGTGATCTCTCCCACAGCAGCAGTCTTCTTCACTTCATCTAGATGATGTATATATGATGCCTTTATTGTGTCCCCTTTGTCACCCCTGAGGAAAAAAAGTAGAGCAACAGATATGTCAAACTTAAATCTTCTTAACATTTATGCTTCATAGATATACAAATGCTCACACTGATTAACTTACAGTATTATAGCAGCACAGGAATCTGGTTTTGTCACACTAATGCCAGCAGTATATTTTGCAAGTTTACCACCTGCAGTATCATAACTCGCCTCTGCACCGATGGCGAAAGTGGGAGTACCAAGCGTGACCGATAGATCAGCTGTAGGACTTTGATTCAGACTGACAGCTGTACTAAAGGCAGCATGATGGTGATAGTACTGAACCTCTAGCTGCAAGAACAACCAAATTCAAGTTTCAGAAACTTCTATAATTTCTGGCAATTGATCATAGCAATAACATATGAGTACTTTTCACCTTGCCAGAACTGTAATCAGGGAACTTCAGAGAGGCAATAGTTTTTGTTGAGGGGACAATGTCGTTGAGAGTAAGAGTAGTTAAGATCTGCAAGCAAAAGGTTGAAACATGAAGACGTAAAACAGACAAAAATGACAAAGAGACGGGTATGATTCTGCAAAGAAGATCACGGCATGAGCAACTCACGTTTGACCCTGTATCAACTTTGACATCAATCAAAGTGTTCTTATATTTGTACTGTGCTCCAACATCTCCAGTTGAAAGCCCTCCCTTCTTTACTGCAGTTGATGTAAGGGCCTATATCGAGAAATCAAGATTAAAGAACGGGAAATTGGGAATTCCAGTTGATCTATTAATGTGGCAAAACAAAATAGAGAAAATTTTTGCACATAAAAAGCTGAAACTATCTACTGGAGCGAATAAGACCATTCACTTTAGGAAAAAAGATTTTTTTCAAGTCAGCCAAACACAGGTGCCACCTTAAGGTGAAAAGGCTAAATGCTTTAAGAATCATCCTGGATTTTAGAAGATGGCTTTATGAGAGCTTACTCAAATTCTTTCTGTATCATTTCCCTTTTTTTTTTTCTTTTGGAGCAACACAGGAGATTATTTTATTTCTAAAAAGTACAGCACCAAGAGACTGCTATCATCAGTACAGAGATGGGCCTAGAAGATTGTGCATGGATCTTAAGCAATATCCTAAGAAAGGCAAAAACCATATGATACAATGAGGCCATAAACTGCACAAGCTTCTCAGTACCGTGTGCACTCTCTTGTCTGTACCAGAAAGATAACAAGTCTGACGCATCGAGTTTCAATCTAGGGATAAGCATGTAAACACCAAAGTTTAAGTTTAATTGCTCTTTCCACGCATTGTCATCTTTTTTTCCTTTGAGCAGGTGGGGTGGGGTGGTGGGGCTAAAGGCATCCAGATGAATAGAGGCGTGGCAAGGTGCAGCTTGCATTGGGAGGGGTGGCTGGTATTGGGGAAGAATGGGCGGTCTTGTGGGGAGAGGGTTATATGAGGCTGGGGTTTGGGAGGAGAATGGGAATGGTGCTTTGATTTCGAAAAGGAGGGTGAAGGTCTGGCAGGGAGGGGCTTGCGAACTGTGATGGTGGAAGGGAGACAGTGCATGTGTGTTCAGGTTTTGGGAAGGTCCAACTGGAAGTGTTCACACATTCAGATTTGGGTAAGGGTAGGGGTGGCATTTGTAATGATGAGGAGAAGGCACAGTGGTAAGAAGAAGGTACCATTAGGGAAGGGGAAGAGGAGAGTTGACTGTTGGAGACGCAATTACAATTTTATCGGCTTGGCATAATCATCTACTTGAAGTCAACTAATCTGTCTTCCCTATTATTTTTAAGGTAAATATGATTAGCTCTGTCGGAGTTTTCATAATTTTTAACTTTCTCTAGATTCTCTAAATGAATGTTGATGGTATAAGAGATCATTTCACAACATATCAAAGCTAGAGGAGAGGTCTCATATATTTCTTGAAATAGTGTAGAGGACATTATTTTGCTCAACCTGACGAGAGGTCATCATTCCCTTTGGTTTTCACAACCAAAAAATTATTCTAAAGGTTTACAAGAAGATCAAAAAATAAGAGATTGTATCAAGAATTATGTACAAAGAATATGAGATTGAGAACGTCCTCTGGCGTCGAGGGAATTGCACGTATAGAGATTCAAAAAATAATCGATTTGAAATCTTTATGGGATTCCCAAAATTATTAATAGAAAGTCGACCGCGCGGAATCGAAGAATTACAAATGACCTTACAAAAAGAATTTAATTGTGTAAACCGAAAACTGAACATTGTTGTCACAAGAATAGCAAAACCTTATGGAAACCCTAATATTCTTACAGAATTTATAGCTGGGCATTAAAGAATAGAATTTTCTTTCGAAAAGCAATGAAAAAGGCTATTGAATTAACAGAACAAGCAGATACAAAAGGAATTGAAATACAAATTGCGGGACATATCGACGGAAAAGAAATTGCATGTCAAAAATTAGGTAAAAATTGTCTGCTTAGAAATTTTCCAATAATCAAAATCTTGCCATTTTCCGTCACTCAAAAACTGCAAGAACAGGAATATAATCATTTTCCTTTTATGTGACTCCCTCCATTAAGTTGGACTTTCTCAAGAATTTGCTACTTCTTTTTTCAACATCAAGAACAAACTCCGGCTAAAGCAAATCTTTAAAGAAAATATACTTCAGACAAATACGTCAAATAAACAATGAAAAGAAGAGGTAGAACTTTCTCTCTGTGTCTTGCCAAATCAATACTACTTAAACACCTAGTGTTCACATCAAAATTCTACAGCCTTTTGTTTCAACTTCAAATGTATAAAGGAAAAAGTCAATTGTTAGAATATTACTACCAAATTATTGAACAACATCTTGTGCCAAGTTTGAAGTTCCCAAATACTAAGGTATAGCATTGGTCTCCACTCTCCGCTTGTGTAAGTTTTGGTTTTCATAAAATATCAACAACTTTAAATTTTTTTGATATCTGAGAAATCCATCTAGAGTCTACCCTTTGGACCAATCCAGCCTTCGAAAATCGGGGAAGATGGGCCCACCCCTCTACCCTTCTCCACTTAAACACCATTGCATGACCCTTGATAGGAAGGTTTGGAGGGAGAGCATTAGGGTTGAAGGTTAGTAGGTGGTTAAGTGTTTTTCTTATCCGTTCTGTGGGTAAGTCTAGTTGGTCAGTGTTGTGTTTTATTATGCCAGTGGTACAAGTTGTGCTCGTACTATTTTCTAGGACTTTGTCACTGCACTGATTATTGACACTGCTTGTCCAGGTATATTTTCTGACTCTTGGCTCGCTGGTACTATCTTGCTAGTTATGTTGTTTTTACTATTCTATTGTCGCATTTCATCTTCTTGTGCCGAAGGTCTATTCGAAAACAACCTCTCTACCCTCTCTCTACCCCCAAGGTGGTAAGGTTAGCGTACACACTACTCTCCCCAGACCCCACTTGTGGGATTATACCGGGTTATTGTTGGTGTTGTTAGTTTGCTTGGCATAGAGCTCGAACCTGTTACCTAAGACACAAGTCCCTCTACCTTTGCCGATTGAGCTAATCCCAGAGGGGGCTAAACAGCTCTAATATTTTTCTTTGAAATGGAAGTATCAGCAGCTTTATTTACCACAAATGACGAAAAAATATCCTACTTTACCTCAAATGGTTAAAACACATCCCCTGGGAGACACATATATTAACTCCGATAATATAAAACACATCCACAAATGTTGTTTGTTGATAAGATTTCACAGGAATCAAGGGCTGAGCTAAGTTAAAGGTGATGTTTGATCATTTTGTGAGGTAAACGGAAGAGATGGATTGAAATTTAGCTGCGATATAGAATCAAAGGTGTATCATATCAAAATAGTACGGAATACTATTTCTGCAATAGAATCAGCAATACCCTTAAAAAATTGGAAGCTATAATTAAATATATTTTCCTATATGAGAATATGAGATCCATGGTCAGTGAAGATATAATGTATAGCTTTGCTAAACAGCATTATCCAACTTTTGTGTTTTGTAACTAAAGTTTAAACTTACGCACTGTTATTTTTGAATTAAAAATTCATAACACACTTAAAAAAAGACCCAGACATCTTACAATTTATCATAGACGAATAGCTGTTTTCCCATAGCCATACTGAGTAACAGAAAATTCTAAATAGGAAAAGTAGTTAAGATGTTGGATCAGGGCTTCAAGCCACACGACAACTCAAATCATGAATTGATATAATAAGAAGATTTCATGAAACCCTAAGCGTACAAATTCAGCACCTGAATAAACCAAAAACGAGTTTCTCGCCGGCAATGATATGAACTATTACGAAATAAAGATCAACGAGAGCTAAAAGTCAATAAAATCGTACCACTCCAGTGTCACTGTAGGTTGAAATAGATAGTTTCTGATCGAAGATATAGTCCTTTGTCAGCAGATCTGTCGATTTTAAATCAAATATCAGGTGTCGAGTATCAGTATATGCAGCTATATATGATAATTCATCTTCCTAACTAATATAGTCATCGCTCATGAGTAACAAAATTGAAATTAAAATGAAAAGAATATGAAAGTTTAGTAAATGAATCGGAAAATTACCTCTGGCTTTCTTGCCAATATCAGAGAAAAGTCCAGGTCCCTTGCTCATTTTCTCTCGGAAAGTGGTGAAAATTCGTATATAAACTATAGAGATAGAGAGAAAGAGAGAGAGTAGCGCAGCAAGGCGGAACGTGAAATGGGAGCTGAGAGGGAACTAAAAAATATTGAGGAGAAAGGTCCGATCAACACCAGAACGTGACAGTTCGTGGTTGCCAACATGGATCCAATACAGCCCGTCGTTTTAATCGGACGGCTAATATGTGTGGTCTGGTCTATTGGAATTTTCCTTGGTAAATGTATGGCAACTGATTTGAATCTTCATTAAATCTAAAAAATTATTGAACTATTAAATGAAAACAAAAATTAAAAAGAGATTAGCATTGTCGTATTCGTAATCTACATTTGATAGCGTAGAAGAAAAGGGATAATATATAATTGTTCCATTGGGGTTGTCGCACTTTATCAAATGCACATTTCTACTTTACAGTTTACGGGAGTCCTATGGCCCACCTTAACAACTTTGAACAAATATTATTATCCCTTTTGGAGTCCACATGGCATGAAGAGTGTGTAACACTTGCTTAAAGAGAGTGAGGGAATCAAAAAAGAAAATTAAAAATTTAATTTTTTGCAAGATTTGCTACTAAATGTATTTTTTACTTTTCTTTCTTTTTTGGTTTACTTTTCCTCATCGTTTTCCTTTTCTTTCTTCTCTTCTTCCTTCTTCTTTTAGTAACAGATAGCTCCTGCCTCCTCCATCACTTCACCGCCTCCATCTCCACCAAATCCACCGGAATTCTTGTTCTACAAAAAGAAAAAAAACCTACACTACCCATATTCAGCCATTAAACCATACCCCTACCACTTTGATTACTACAATCTTCACCACATCAATTTCAAAAAATAGAAAAGCTTAGGAAGCTTCAACCAGAAAAATATAAAGACCTGATTGATATCCCACGATTTTGTTTTCCAAAGACTCTTTAGGAAGAACAAAATCGCGAAGCTCCGATTCAAAATATTTGTGGGTCTTATTCGCTTATTTTAGGAGATGAAATGAGTATTGCTGAAATCGAAAGCTTTCTCTATATTTATTGAAATTGTTTTCTCTGATGAAACGAATTAGCAATGAAACTAGCCTTGGAATTACTTGTCTCCTTCATAAATTGATTTCATTTTGTCAATTGGAGAATCTGGGAATGGGCTATTTCTTTTCCAACGTGATATGTATTTGCTGAATAAGTTCAAATATTTCCTTTAATTTTCTAATTGAACTCTATTTTTTTTGTCTAATTTGAAGGCTGGCGACTGTTTTGCTGGTGGTTGAGAAAGTGAGGAGAGGTTAATGGAGTTATGAGCAGGGGTTTGCAGGGAAGGGGCTGGAAATCATTTTGGCCTTTTGGGATAGATGTATTTTTTTTAGCATTTTGACGTGTCAAGCAAATATTGGTGCGCGCCATCACTCCCTGTGTTGAAAGTGGAGTTGGCCTAAAAAGCGTGTAATAATACTACTTTAAAGTTGTACAAGGGGGTCATAGGACTTGCGCAAAGTAAAAGATGCGACAATCCTAATGAGGTAATTATGTATTATCCCATAAGATTCAAACCATACATACACATTACATCTCTTATTTCTTGAAACTTGATTTCGTCATTTATTGTGTAATCCACGACTTATAGTTCGTTTGGCCAAGCTGCAAAAATCAACTTATTTTGAGAAGTGATTTTTTTCAAAAGTGCTTTTCTCAAAAGTACTTTTGGTGAGAAGCAGTTTGTTTTTGGCTAATTAGTTTGAAAAGCACTTCTGAACAACAATTAGTGTTTGGCCAAACTTTAAAAAACTGCTTCTAAGTGTATTTTTCTCAAAAGTGCTTCTTAAAAAGTGCTTTTGGAGAGAAACTACTTTTTTCTGCTTCTCCAAACTGCTTCTGCTTCTCCTCAAAAGTACCTTTTTTCCTTCCAAAAGCTTGGCCAAACACCTCAATTTTTTGCCAAAAGTGCTTTTGGCAAAAAAAAAAACGCTTTTGACCAAAAAGAAGCTTGGCCAAACAGGCTATAGGAAAAGGCGTAATTACATTTGTAGGTTTTAAAGGTATTGATGTTGGCAAAGTAGAGTCTAAAGTTAAAACTTATAGGGTATGTTTGATATGAAAGGAAAATATTTTTTGGAAAATATATTTTAATTTTTTTGTGTTTGATTGGCGTAAATATTTTGGATAATATTTTTCTCATAAACTAAATATTTTTTCCAGTGTCGGCTCAAGGGTAAAGCTGGTAAAGTAGCTGCTTTAAACCCCTATTTTTTGGGGCCCGAAATTTTCCTAATAAGTGTATATATGTTATTTTGTTTTTAAAAAATATTTAGAGTTTTAAATGAGAAATTACAATTTTTCATGGTAAAAAAAAAGATTTAACCACTAAGCATAAATCGAGAAAAAGAATAGTCTTTTGGGAATCACTCTCTAGACCCTATATTGAGAAAGAATTCGATTATTCATAACTCAAAAAAAGATTGAAATTTTAGTTCAATCCCAAAAAGAGCCCTTGATAAAACTTTAACGAACAATAAATTAAAAGTCCTAAATTAGAAAGTATGTCTCAAGAAAGATTAAATGGATTATATATATTAGAAGAAAACGGTTATAAAACTTATTAATAACTTTGCATATAAGAAAACGAGAAAAACGAAAATTAAACGAAATTATATATGTGTCACACCTCCTTTTTAAATACCCGCGAGGGTACAAGGGAGTTTTTTCCAATTAAAGGACAATCGAAACGGGATTGGTTTATTTATTTCAGAGTCGCCACTTGGGAGATTTAGGGTGTCCCAAGTCACCAATTTTAATCCCGAATCGAGGAAAAGAATGACTCCATATTACAGTCTGCTTACCAGAAATCCGGATAAGGAATTCTGTTAACCCGGGAGATGGTGTTAGGCATTCCCGAGTTCCGTGGTTCTAGCACGGTCGCTCAACTGTTATATTCGGCTTGATTATCTGATTTTATACAAATATGAACTTATGTGCAAATTTTATCTTTTAACCGCTTTATTATTATTGTTTTTAAAAGAAATGTGAACATCGCTTAAAACACGTCTTTGGACTGCGTCACATGAAATGCACCCACAATCCGGAATACGTTTTATTTGATGTTTTGGGATTTGGATTCGGGTCGCATGAAATGCACACCCAGGCTTAAGAAAGTAAAATATTAAACACGCGCCTAAAGAGACTATCGCGTTATTATTTTGGGGAAGACCGTGAAATTCGCTAAACGGTCCTTCCGAATTCTAATTAAACCATACATTTTGTGAGGGCCCCGCAATCTATACATTTTATTTGGCGAGGCTCGTCTCATTTTTATTTTTAAAGGATAAACCTACAATGACTATATTTTCTATTAAGTTCGTCTCTAAAATAAAAGAAAATCTCTTAATTATTTACATGCTGAAAAACGTAACTTATTAGTTATTAGTTTACGGCTAATGTGAATGGAAAATTGCGATCGAGTTTGTACAAAGAAAAACTGCTTTCATTTTATATTCTGTTATTCAATAATACTAGAACATGAGATTGACCATAATATCAAAACAGATTAATTATTCTCCGATTAATTTAAACTAACATTATTAGATGAAGAAAGTATACATATGCAACCTCATTATTCATTAATCATTCAACTACATCTTTATACGAAGAAAGAAAAATTATATTCAACCACAAATCTAAACAGGAGGAATTCAACAGGAACAAAGCCTGATTAATATTTCATTTTTTGCTTCAAGCCGAGATTGTACAAATGTGTACCTGGAAACAGCAGTACAAGAACAAAAGAAGGAGAAGTCAGCAGCAGTAATAACACAGCAACAGCAGATTCAGCAACACCGCAAACCAGTACAGTAGGAATAGCAGAAAACCCAGGAGAATATAAACGACTCCAAGTATAGAGAAGAAGTAAAAGGCAGGAAGGTTCTGACTATTTCAGATCTTAAGCAAGACAATGAAGCAGTAACTATTCTTTTTCAACTTCAAAACTCTCCAAAATGAATTCTGCCCCTGTATATTCACTGTATCCAGAATGTATATCGGGTGTATACTTCTCACTCCGCCCCCTCTTTTTTTCTTCTCTCTATCTAGTTTTTTCTCTCTTTTTTTCCACCCCTTCTTCTTAAATTTTCTCTTCTATTTATAGTAAAATTTTCGAAATTTTCAGATTTGTTTTTTTATTATTTTATTATTTTTTTAATTAAAAGAAATCCCACTTACAAATTGCTTTTATTTTTTTAGAAAAAGAAATCCCACCTTTATTTACTTTTATTTTTAAAATTCCAACTTTAATTACTTTATCTTATTTAAAATCCCACTTTTTATTTTTTTAAAAAAGAATCTCACTTTATTTAACTTTTCTTTAAAAAACAAACCACTATCTTTTCTTTTTCTTTTAAAAATGCTACTTTCAATTACTTTAAATTTTTTAAATTTTCAGATACCTTTATATTTATTTTTTAATTCCAACCTTATTTTACTTTTAAATTTTTTAAAACTTTTTACTTTTTTTAAATTTTCTACATTCTTTTACTTTTTTTTATTTTTTTTATTTTTTATTTTTTTAAAATCATTTCCGAAATTACTATATATATTTTTTTAAAAAAATAAAAATAATAAATAAAATAAAATATTTTCGGATTTTTTTTATATATAAAAAAACAAAAAAATAAAACTATTAATAGTGATAATTCACTTTTTATTTTTTATTTTTTTGGTTTTGTTTTGTGTTGGACAAAAATGAAGAAGGGGTGTTGGGTTAATGGAGCGGACCGGATCGACCCGGTTTGAAACGGACCGGGTCATGGGGAAAGTTGGGCAATTATTTGGGCCTGTGGTTTGAAATTGAAGAAGTGGCCCAATCCGATTTTTCTTTGTATTTTTGTTCTCTTTTCTTCTTTTATTTTTCTAAAACTAAATTATAAAAGTACCTAAATTATTATTAAGAACTAAATTAAGTTATAAAAGCGCAAATTAACTTCCAATAACAATTAACGCACAATTAAGTAATAATTAAGCATAAAATTATTCATTTGGACATTAAATGCTAAAAATGCAAAAGATGCCTATTTTGTATTTTTTATTAATTTAACAAATAAACATGCATAGACAAACATACAAATAGTTACACAAAATATCACAAAAATTGCACACCAAGAAAAATTATTTTATTTTTGAATTTTTTGGGAGTAATTCTCATATAGGGCAAAAATCACGTGCTTACAGCTGCCCCTCTTTGCCCGAAGACACGAATGGTTTTCGTGCAAAGATAAAGCGAGCGATTTTTGCCCATCCGAGTACTCCGTGTGAAGCATTTTTTTTTATTTTGAAAAAGATTTGACCGAACCTTTGCTTCAAAGGTTTCCTACATATCCTGGGCTAAACAGGAATCAGGTCAATGTAGTTCGGGAAGTTTTGGTAGCTGGGACTACCGTGGGACTGCAATGTTACTGTTGTTGCATGCTATTACCACTGCTTACCGATCTCTTTGTTACACCGTGCTTAAAAGAAAACAAGAAGCTAGGCTAGACTGCAACTTGTTCTTGTTGCCTTCCTTTCTTGTCGGCTTGTGTTTCCTCCGGTGCTTTTCTTCCGTGAATTTGGGGATGACACTGGCCTTTTGCTTTTCTGAATACCAGTTTTCATCATTTTGCTCGGTCCGCTAGGGACATGGCTTTCTTCATCAAGCTTTTTGGCGGTTCCTCTGGTGGGTACGACTCTCTTTATTAGACTTGTTATGCTGGGCATGATTTAATGTTCACCAGCTGCTTCTTTCAAGACGCCTCTTTTCTTCCTTTTGACTCATGCGCCTGAATTTGTGCTGGGACCTCTTGTTGCAACCTTCTGTTTCCGGTGCTGAGATTTTATTGTTTCCTGCTGGAGATTCTTGTTGTAACCCTCTGTTTTATTGTCTTCTGACTTGATCTTGAAATGTATGACTCTGTTATTATGGGCGGGCTCCCAACTTCAACACTTGAAAAGTAAAGACTGGAATGTATGCCTCTGTTATCTGGGCGGGCTCCCAACTTCAACACTTGAAAAATAAAGACTAGAATGTATGCCTCTGTTATCTGGGCGGACTCCCAACTTCACTACTTGAAAAGTAAAGACTGGAATGTATTCTTCTGTTATTATGGGCGGGCGCCTGGCTTCATCATCTTGAATTTAACAACCTCTATTCTCCAGGTGGGATCCTACAACCAAAACAAACAAAACAAACGAGAATTTCCTAACCCAGTTTGCACTGGGAAGATTTGTGAGTCGTTAGCAAAATTGTAACCTATTTATACTACTGATGCAATGATGAGAGTAAACTAAAGACTAGGCTAGGATGTGCATCTCCTACGAGTAAAACCAAAACTTTTGCTAGCAAATGTGTCTGCTAAAAAAACCTCAATGACTCAAACTAGAAAGTGCTTCTTCTATAGTTGAATCGGAATGAGCTAAACTAGGAAGTGCGTCTCCTAAGGGTGAAAACTTCAAAGAACTAGACTAGGAATTGTGTTTCTTATGGTCGAACTCAAAATGAATCAAACTACGAAGTGCATCTCCTAAGGGTGAAATCTCAATTCCGGAAGCGCGTCTCCTGAAATAAAGTATAACCTGAAAAAGCCAAACTAGGAAGTGCATCTCCTAAAGTAAAAGTATAACCTGAAAAATCCAAACTAGGAAGTGCGTCTCCTAAAGTAAACTTAATTCAGGAAGTGCGTTTCCTATGCACGAAATTAAACTTAGGAAGTACGTCTCCTAGGGGTTAAATAGTCTTAGGAAGTGCGTCTCCTATGGGTGAAACCTTAATGATTTTGAACTAGGAAGTGCATCTCCTATGAATGAAAATAATTTAGGAAATGCGTCTCCTATGCGTGAAATCTTAATTTAGGAAGTGCGTCTCCTATGGGATAAAAGTAAACTTAGGAAGTGCGTCTCCTATGGGCAAAACTAAACTTTAAGGAAGTGCGTCTCCTATTGGGTACAATAAACTTAGGAAGTGTGTCTCCTGTGGGTACAATAAACTTAGGAAGTGCGTCTCCTATTGGTAGAACTGAACTTGGGAAGTGCGTCTCCTATGGTAAAACTGAACTTAGGGAGTGCGTCTCCTATTGGTAGAACTGAACTTAGGAAGTGCGTCTCCTATGGTAAAACTGAACTTAGGAAGTGCATCTCCTATGGTAAAACTGAACTTTAGGAAGTGCGTCTCCTATGGTAAAACTGAACTTAGGAAGTGCGTCTCCTATTGGGTACAATAAACTTAGGAAGTGCGTCTCCTATTGGGAAAAACTAAACTTAGGAAGTGCATCTCCTATTGGTAAAACTTACTTAGGAAGTGCATCTCCTATGGGTACAACTATACTTAGGAAGTGCGTCTCCTGTTGGTGAAATAAACTTAGGAAGTGCGTCTCCTATTGGTGAAATAAACTTAGGAAGTGCGTCTCCTATTGGTGAAACTTTTCTTAGGAAGTGCGTCTCCTATTGGGTAAAACTAACTTAGGAAGTGCGTCTCCTATTGGGTGAAATAACTTAGGATGTGCGTCTCCTATTGGGTGAAATAACTTAGGAAGTGCGTCTCCTATTGGTACAACTAAACTTAGGAAGTGCGTCTCCTATTGGTGAAACTATTCTTAGGAAGTGCGTCTCCTACTAGTGAAACTATTCTTAGGAAGTGCGTCTCCTATAGGTGAAACTATTCTTAGGAAGTGTGTCTCCTCTTGGTGAAACTTATCTTAGGACTAACTTAGGATGTGCGTCTCCTCTTGGTGAAACTATTCTTAGGAAGTGCGTCTCCTCTTGGTGAAACTATTCTTAGGAAGTGTGTCTCCTTAGGATGTGCGTCTCCTATTGGTGAAACTTAGCTTAGGAAGTGCGTCTCCTATTGGTGAAACTTAGCTTAGGAAGTGCGTCTCCTATTGGTGAAACTATTCTTAGGAAGTGCGTCTCCTATTGATGAAACTATTCTTAGGATGTGCGTCTCCTATTGGTGAAACTGACTTAGGATATGCGTCTCCTCTTGGTGAAACTTACTTAGGAAGTGTCTCCTCTTGGTGAAACTTAACTTAGGATGTGCGTCTCCTGTTGGTGAAACTAACTTAGGATGTGCGTCTCCTGTTGGTGAAACTAACTTAGGATGTGCGTCTCCTCTTGGTGAAACTATTTTTAGGAAGTGCGTCTCCTTAGGACGTGCGTCTCCTATTGGTGAAATTTTTCTTAGGAAGTGCGTCTCCTCTTGGTGAAACTAACTTAGGATGTGCGTCTCCTCTTGGTGGAACTTACTTAGGATGTGCGTCTCCTATTGGTGAAATTGACTTAGGAAGTGCGTCTCCTAATGGTGAAACTTATCTTAGGATGTACGTCTCCTATTGGTGAAACTTAACTTAGGATGTGCGTCTCCTATTGGTAAAAATAAACTTTAGGAGGAAATACATCTCCTATGGGTAAAAAACAAACTTAGGAGGAAATGCATCTCCTAAGGGTGAAACTAAAACAAACTTAGGAGGAAATGCATCTCCTATGGGTGGACCAAAACAAACTTAGGAGGAAATGCATCTCCTATGGGTGGAACTAAAACAAACTTAGGAGGAAATGCATCTCCTATGGGTGGACTAAAACAAACTTAGGAGGAAATGCATCTCCTATGGGTGAAACTAAAACAAACTTAGGAGGAAATGCATCTCCTATGGGTGGACTAAAACAAACTTAGGAGGAAATGCATCTCCTATGGGTGAAACTAAAACAAACTTAGGAGGAAATGCATCTCCTATGGGTGGACTAAAACAAACTTAGGAGGAAATGCATCTCCTATGGGTGAAACTAAAACAAACTTAGGAAGAAATGCATCTCCTATGGGTGAAACTAAAACAAACTTAGGAGGAAATGCATCTCCTATGGGTAAAAATAAACTTAGGAGGAAATGCATCTCCTATGGGTGAAATAACTTAGGAAGTGCGTCTCCTATGGGTAAAGCTTAGGAAGTGCGTCTCCTATTGGCAAAACTAGACTTAGGAAGTGCGTCTCCTATTGGTAAAGGCTAGGCTTAGGAAGTGCGTCTCCTATTGGAACAGACGTGGAATGTATTCCCTTGTTATACAGGTGGGCGCCTAATGGTAAAGACATGAAATGTATTCCCTTGTTATACAGGTGGGTGCCTGAAATATGAAATGCACAGACAAAAAGTATTCCTCTCGTTATTCAGGTGGGCGCCTGTCTATACTAAGACATAAAAGTATTCCTCTCGTTATTCAGGTGGGCGCCTGTCTATACTAAGACATAAAAGTATTTCTCTCGTTATTCAGGTGGGCGCCTGTCTTCGAGAAAATTTTCACAATGAGAAAATTTTCTGCCCCGGTTTGATGATTTTCTTTATGGCCTGTCTTTCCGCCATCAATAACGTTCATTTTCCCTGTTTCTAAATCAAAGAAAAATTTGTTAGTTTAAAAACATGGTAAGCGGTCATGCCACTCTTGTTGGGGATAGTTTCCTCTTTCTCCTTTCCCAGCTTTGTGTTCCATTATGCTATCAAACTTGTTGGGGATGATATTAATTGCTGACACTGGCCCATACCTTTTATCAATCTCATCTTGATAGGGATACCCTTCTTGACACGGGTTTTGCGCCTGTTCCTTGTACCACTTGGATGTACTAGTTGATGGCCTATTTTGAAGTCATTTCCCACTGGTTCCGACCAAACAGACTCTACTAGGGAATTTTCTTATGAAAGGAAAAAAATAAAAAGAAACAAAATAAAGACAAAGGAAAAGATGACTCTTTAACAAAAGAAACTATAAATAAAAATCTATCAAACGCAGATACCGACTCTAATGGCCATGACATGCGTATGTGGCCTATCCTCTGCCGTCAATCGTCTCTCAAGACCTTCCCTTGACGATTCCCCATCTGATTCCCAATCTTATTCGACTTGTAGTGCCCGAAGGGTTTTTTCACTATCAAGCCTCTCTCATTTTGGTTTTCTCTCAGCTTTCATCGCCTTATGGTGCCTGTGAAGGTTTTCACCGATAAGACTCTCTCATTTGTATTACTTTCCATCTGGGGATTTGGAGTGTCGCCGGTATGACTCTTTCTGTTGGAGATTAGAGTCCTTTCTGCTGTGGAACAGAATGTTATGTTCGCCGGTAAGACTCTCATTTGTCTGACTTGGCATCTTTTGAAGACTGGTCAGAAGGTCTTTCTTTGGACCGTAATGTGAGTTTTGGATAGGCTAGAAAGAAAGGGTATAAAAGGCTAAAAAAAATACATTAATTTTGGGTTATTAGTTACAACCTTCGGAATTAGATTTATTCACAATAAACGCAACCTTTGCCCCAGTTTCTTGCTTGGGGATATCCTAACTGATTTTTTTTTCATTTTTCAAAACTATGACCGAGCAGTGAAGCGCCTACGTATCCTCTTTGAGGAATCAGGTCAAACGTAGTTCCCAATTCCTCTTTTCATTCTGACTTTCTTTTGTTTGTTTTTTTTTCTTTTCTTTTTTTCTTCTTTCATTTTTCTCTTTTTTCGTTTTTTTTTCATGCCATATGCTTGCGTTTTCTAGTCATTTTTTCTGATTCCGAACGAGGGGTATGACAAAAAATAAGTAAGGCTCAAAAGGGGTAACGAAGGATAAAGTGTTTAGGTAGCAGAATAAAATGCCTTCGTCATTCCAGTCTTCAAACTATGCCAAGTGCAAACAACACAATTTAAACAACGATTTGTAGCCTCTTCCGATGGTGCTGGACTTGACAATTATATTCAACATTTGCTTTTTCATTGGTCCTTTCTAAAGAACCGTTGGGCGACACTCTCATTATCATGAACGACCCTCATCCCAATTTGGCGAATCTTGCTTTTAACGATTTTTCTTCATATTTTACTTGCCCCAGTTCCATATGACTCGAGCTCTGAATAATCTCAACCGTCCTTATTTACTTTAAATGGTCTGATCGGGGTTTTATAATTAACTTTAAGATTAGGCCCCAAACTGTGTGCGCATGTCATGTCACTAGAATCGTCGTTGAAAAAATGATAAAAGGACTAAACAAAAGAAGATTGGAAATAATAAAAGACCGGATTTTGCATTAGACTACCGGCGAAATGGTTTGAATAACAAAACAAAACAAACCAGAATAAAATCCTAAACAACCCTGACAAAACTTAAACAGACCGCTATGACAAAAATGGAAAGATAAGCGGCATGATATTGACACAAAACAATCCGAATTACAATCCTAATGATCCGAACAACAGAAATGAAAACAAAATAAGCCACCACAAGCTTCTCTCCTGTTAACCAAGTAACAGAGCGTCCTTCCACTTTATCAAGACTGGCATCTTAGCCACTGAGCTTCGCATCGATACTGCCAAGACCATTACCAGCTTCAATATCATCAACATCGGTCAACAAGTTCTCAAGAGGATTCGCGTGCTCCCTGTCACTGTCATCGATCACAATTACCCCTTCCTGAATCATTCTTTCTATTTCCTTTTTCAAAGAACGACAGTCTTCAATGTTATGTCCTTGGACATTAGAGTGATACACGCATCGAACAGCAGGATCGAATCCTTTTGCATATGGGTCTGGAGTATAGCCAAGGAGCGGCTCAATCAGTCCTGAAAGCTTTAGCTTTTCAAACAAACTCGCGTAAGACTCCCCAATTGGCGTGAAATTGTTTCCTTGCCTTTGTTTTCCCCCATGCCCCTGTTTTCTAGGGTCGTTGGGTGCTTGAAAACGTTGTGAAGGCAAGAATGCATCACGTGGTGCTGGCTCTCGCCAGCGGGGGTGACCTGATGGTTGACCCTACGACCGGACCTTGTTCGGAGGATAATACTGAGGCGGATTATATGGAGCTCGGGGGCAGGCTTGGGCATGATGGTCTGAAAAGAGTGGCTCTGATGGTGGGTAGTAGGGTTGTGGAAGGTTGTATGGAGTGTGTGGATAATTTGGATGACTGGGCCTGGGCTGGTAGTGAGGGGAAGGACCTCTGAATTTGGACCCAGTACCTGCTTCGACTGATGCGACCTCGAGCGCACCTCCCGCGCCGCTCTGAATAACCTGGGTCGTTGCCTTGAGCGCTGAGTAATTTAGGATTTTGTCAGACCTTAGACCCTCCTCTATTATGACCCCTATCTTTACCACCTCATTGAAGGATTTCCCAACCGTTGTCACCAAGTGACCAAAGTAAGTTGGATCCAATGTTTGCAAGAAGTAGTCCACCATTTCTCCCTCTTTCATGGGAGGATCAACTCTGGCCGCTTGTTCTCTCCAACGGAAACCAAACTCACGAAAACCTTCCCCAGGCTTCTTTCTAGTCCTCAACAATGTGAGACGGTCAGGGACTATATCGAGATTGTATGGAAAATGACCTGCGAAAGTCTGCGCCAAATCATCCCAAGTGTACCATCTGCTGGAATCCTGCCTGGCATACCATTCTAGTGCCGATCCACTCAGACTTTGGCCGAAATAAGCTATCAGCAGCTCATCTTTGCCACCTGCCCCTCTCATTTTGCTACAGAATCCCCGCAAATGTGCCATGGGATCACCGTGCCCTTCATATAAATCAAACTTAGGCATTTTGAACCCAGCCGGGAGTTGGACGTCCGTGAAAGGGCATAGATCTTTGTAAGCTACGCTGATTTGGTTGCCCAAACCATGCAGGTTCCTGAAGGACTGCTCCAGGCTTTTGAACGTTCTCAATACCTCATCCTGTTCAGGGGCTTTAACCGGCTTTTCAATCTCTGTCGGTACCTCCAAGTGCGGATTGTAGGCCTGTGGTTCGGGGGCATGGAGTGTAGGCTCAGGGGGATAATATTGCGTATCGTGAGCCTGAAACAATGGCTCACTGGTCGTTCTTTGTAGGGTGACTGATGTGGGTCCCACAAAAGTGGGAACATTTGGTGTCGGGAGAGGTTGATGGGATGGTGGAGCTTGGGAATCATGGAGGCTTCTCTCCTGAAGACAACGGTGATTTGGGAGGCTTGTTGAAGGGCCGGAGTGGGGGTATTCGGGCACGTGCCCTAGTGGCTCAGGGCTCCTTTATGCTTTGGCTAGAGCTAGCTGCATTGCGTTCATCTCTAGTCCCATCCTTTCCATCTTTTCCATCGCTTCCTTTAACAACTGGCTCATCGGCCTTTCTTCCTCGGTACTATTCTGTGAAGTAGTCATGCTTGTTGTTATCGGTCCTTTGGGTCTAGTTTGGTAAGGGTGTGTTGCCAGAATTCTTTAACAACTAACTGTTTGAGATTCGGAAAACAACAAACTTGTTAGCGTTTAGAGTTTAACAGATTTGATAACAACACATTGAGGATGCAATGCTCATAGGCAGTTAACCGTTTCTAACATGCTTTGCTTCAAACAACATGAAGTCATCCCGGCTTGCTTGTTTGCCCCTTTGAAGTACTTTGGGAACCCCTGTATTTTATTCTATTTTGTATTTTCTTTTTCCTTCGATTTTCATTTTTTCTTTTCTTTTTTTTTCTCTTTTTTCAATTTTTTTTTTGTTGTTGTCGAATCTTGTGGAGATTGCCTACGTATCATGACCCCGCATGAATCAGACCTTGCGTAGTTCGTGCCAATAAAGATAAACAATACTCAACATTTTTTTTTATTTTCATATTAAAACAAACTGGGTTTCAAAGGTTTAAAGATGACCTACAAACTTGAAAATCAAACAACCCGCATATTCTAATCAAAAGATTTACAAACTCAAAAACAAATGCTAGCTTCCTTTCCCCGTTTGTCAAATGCAACCAAACGACTATTTTTGCAAATGTGGCCCCTTCCAAATTTCACATGAATTTTGAGGCCGAGGAGGATTATTTTATGACACTTTACAAACTTGCCCGTTCTTTTACGAAAATAGCCTTTCGACAACTGAAAGATACTCTAAGGCTATTTCGGCAAGAACGGTTTAAGACGCGGCTGAAGCTGGCTTGGCTTATTTTTGACAAAACCCAAAGGTATTCACCTGACCGCTGACTTTTTTCCAAACTACAATAAAAACGTGGTGTTGCAAACACGGCCCTTCAGCGCCTCGGGGACGAAGATTTATAAGGCTGTGTGGGTCGACTAGACCAAAAATCCTAAACATGACCCAAAGGTGGCTATTTATGCAAAGTCAGCCTTCCGGCGTCCCTTTCGGGAACATTCGGCTATTTATGACAAAACAACATCACCTGACTTATTTATGACTCTTTTTATCATTTTTTCAAATTAGAAAACTCAATATTGCAAGCATGGCCTTTCAACGTCTCGGGGACGAAGATTTTTAAGGCTGTGTGGGTCAACTGGACCAAATCTTAAAAAATGACCCGAAGGTGGTTGTTTACGCAAAGTCAGCCTTCCGGCGTCCCTTTCGGGAACATTCGGCTATTTATGGCAAAACAACATCACCCGACTTATTTACGACAAAAATCAATATTTGACATATTATTTGTTTTTTATTATTATTAATAATTAATTATTTTTGGCTTTTTAGCAAAAAATGGGGTTGGACCCGATGAGGGTTGCCTACGTATCTCACATCCGGTGAGAATCAAACCCGCGTAGTTCGGGCAATCAAGAATAAGTAGATGAACTAACTTCCTTTTTTGAATTTGTGAAAGAACTACTTTAAAAAGAGAAAGGAAATATTTTTGATTGATTTTCTTTTTAAAAGAAAGACTTCTAAGATATATATTTTTTTTTTAATTTCCATTTGTTTTTTTTTTCTTATTCTAAAGGAAGAAGAAAATATTTTTCGGAATTTTACCTTTAATAAAAGAAATGCTTCTAAAAAATATTTTTTTTTTGAATTTTGAATTTTCTTTTCAATTTTGAAAGAAGAAAAATATTTTCGGATTTTTTTCTATCTTATTATACATTTTTTTTTTAAAAAAAAATAGTTAAAAGACTTTCTAAAGAAGTTAATAATGGAAAATATTTTTGGATTTTTTTTTGTTTTTGAAAATTGGGGGTCTAAAAACCTTTCTAGACTTTTTGGCAAGACAAATATTTTTGCAACAAATAAAGACATATATATATTTTTTGGAAATAAAAACTTTTGGATATATATATATATATATATACATGTATATATTTGTGACAAATAATGAAAGACTTTGTGACAAATAATGAAAGACTCTTTTTTATTATTATTATTATTATTATTATTATTATTATTATTATTATTATTTGAATTTTCATAAAAAACCCATTTTAAAAAAGTAAGACTCTTTTTAATTTTTATTTTTATGACAAGACAAACTATATATTTCTATATATTTTTTTTTTGAAAAACAAAACAGAACAACGATTTTTTTTTCTATTTTTCCTTTGCTTTTAATAAAACAAACTAATAAGACGTTTTTTTTTCTTTCCAAAATTTCGGCAGAGTTTTGACAGTATTTGGGTATTGGGTTTTTTCAAAAATAAACAATCAATTCCCTAACCGCTATTTCCTTTTTTTCAATTTCACAATATTCATAATATTCAAACACCGGTCAGCATGCGGGCATGAGACAAATAAATGCACGGAAAACAAATAGGATGCATGAGGATGGCCTTTTCATATCAGGTTGCTAGTCCTAGACGGACCCAACCCCTGTGTTGAGTCCCCTAAGTCAAATGCAACGTGATGCAAATAAGCGTTCCTACTAGGGATCCGGCATGAAGTCACGTTATTCTATGTTCAAAACCTGGGTCGGTGTTCTAGACAGTGTACCCGAGCGGACCACTCGAGTTGAGGAAGGAGCTCCTGTCCGGGAACCAAAAGGCCAACCGGCTTAGAAACTTTCCGAGCCTCTTTTATTTAGGGTATGACACTAACAGAATAGGGAGTCTTAACCAGTAAGCACATCCCCGGAGGTAAGAAGAGTAGGTTTCGGCACAGTTTATATACGGTTCAGATAATATCAAAGCGGTAAAGGCAACATTTAGCACATTAGGCTCAAAACATGTAAAAATCAGATAAAGCCAAATATAACAATTTATCTAAGCTCGAATTTCTAACCCTGAACCAGTGGTTCTGGGTCAAAGTATTTTGGGAACCCCTGTATTTTATTCTATTTTGTATTTTCTTTTTCTTTCGATTTTTCATTTTTTTCTCTTTTTTCTCAATTTTTTTGTGGTCGAATCTTATGGAGATTGCCTACGTATCATGACCCCGCATGAATCAGACCTTGCGTAGTTCGGCCCAATAAAGATAAACAATACTCAACATTTTTTTTATTTTCATATTAAAACAAACTGGGTTTCAAAGGTTTAAAGATGACCTACAAACTTGAAAATCAAACAACCCGCATATTCTAATCAAAAGATTTACAAACTCAAAAACAAACGCTAGCTTCCTTTCCCCGTTTGTCAAATGCAACCAAACGGCTATATTTGCAAATGTGGCCCCTTCCAAATTTCACATGAATTTTGAGGCCGAGGAGGATTATTTTATGACACTTTACAAACTTGTCCGTTCTTTTACGAAAATAGCCTTTCGACAACTGAAAGATACTCTAAGGCTATTTCGGCAAGAACGGTTTAAGACGCGGCTGAAGCTGGCTTGACTTATTTTTGACAAAACCCAAAGGTATTCACCTGACCGCTGACTTTTTTTCCAAACTACAATAAAAATGTGGTGTTGCAAACACGGCCCTTCAGCGCCTCGGGGACGAAGATTTATAAGGCTGTGTGGGTCGACTAGACCAAAAATCTTAAACATGACCCAAAGGTGGCTATTTATGCAAAGTCAGCCTTCCGGCGTCCCTTTCGGGAACATTCGGCTATTTATGACAAAACAACATCACCTGACTTATTTATGACTCTTTTTATCATTTTTTCAAATTAGAAAACTCAATATTGCAAGCACGACCTTTCAACGTCTCGGGGACGAAGATTTTTAAGGCTGTGGAGCTGATCTTTGAACCAGTGTTATCCCCAAGTTTAATAAAGGAAGCTGAATCCTCAGCAGACCGAACAAAAAGATTGGAACTTGTGTTTGGAAAGGCAAAGGGCCAGTGTCGCTCCCAACAGGTTTCAGAAGAGGGGATCACCAATTTTGAAGGAATGCAAATCCCCCAGCAGTGTTATCCTCAACAGCGTTATCCCCAGCTCATAACACTTATCCCCCAGCATGTAAGTAAATAATCCCCAGCAGAGTCGCCAGAGCTGTCACACCTCCTTTTTACATACCCGCGAGGGTACAAGGGAGTTTTTTCCAATTAAAGGACAATCGAAACGAGATTGGTTTATTTATTTCAGAGTCGCCACTTGGGAGATTTAGGGTGTCCCAAGTCACCAATTTTAATCCCGAATCGAGGAAAAGAATGACTCCATATTACAGTCTGCGTACCAGAAATCCGGATAAGGAATTCTATTAACCCGGGAGAAGGTGTTAGGCATTCCCGAGTTCTGTGGTTCTAGCACGGTCGCTCAACTGTTATATTCGGCTTGATTATCTGATTTTATACAAATATAAACTTATGTGCAAATTTTATCTTTTAACCGCTTTATTATTATTGTTTTTAAAAGAAATGTGAACATCGCTTAAAACACGTCTTTGGACTGCGTCACATGAAATGCACCCACAATCCGGAACACGTTTTATTTGATGTTTTGGGATTTGGATTCGGGTCGCATGAAATGCACACCCAGGCTTAAGAAAGTAAAATATTAAACACGCGCCTAAAGAGACTATCGCGTTATTATTTTGGGGAAGACCGTGAAATTTGCTAAACGGTCCTTCCGAATTCTAATTAAACCATACATTTTGTGAGGGCCCCGCAATCTGTACGTTTTATTTGGCGAGGCTCGTCTCATTTTTATTTTTAAAGGATAAACCTACAATGACTATATTTTCTATTAAGTTCGTCTCTAAAATAAAAGAAAATCTCTTAATTATTTACATGCTGAAAAATGTAACTTATTAGTTATTAGTTTACGGCTAATGCGAATGGAAAATTGCGATCGAGTTTGTACAAAGAAAAACTGCTTTCATTTTATATTCTGTTATTCAATAATACTAGAACATGAGATTGACCATAATATCAAAACAGATTAATTATTCTCCGATTAATTTAAACTAACATTATTAGATGAAGAAAGTATACATATGCAACCTCATTATTCATTAATCATTCAACTACATCTTTATACGAAGAAAGAAAAATTATATTCAACCACAAATCTAAACAGGAGGAATTCAACAGGAACAAAGCCTGATTAATATTTCATTTTTTGCTTCAAGCCGAGATTGTACAAATGTGTACCTGGAAACAGCAGTACAAGAACAAAAGAAGGAGAAGTCAGCAGCAGTAATAACACAGCAACAGCAGATTCAGCAACACCGCAAACCAGTACAGTAGGAATAGCAGAAAACCCAGGAGAATATAAACGACTCCAAGTATAGAGAAGAAGTAAAAGGCAGGAAGGTTCTGACTATTTCAGATCTTAAGCAAGACAATGAAGCAGTAACTATTCTTTTTCAACTTCAAAACTCTCCAAAATGAATTCTGCCCCTGTATATTCACTGTATCCAGAATGTATATCGGGTGTATACTTCTCACTCCGCCCCCTCTTTTTTTCTTCTCTCTATCTAGTTTTTCCTCTCTTTTTTTCCATCCCTTCTTCCTAAATTTTCTCTTCTATTTATAGTAAAATTTTCGAAATTTTCAGATTTATTTTTTTATTATTTTATTATTTTTTTAATTAAAAGAAATCCCACTTACAAATTGCTTTTATTTTTTTAGAAAAAGAAATCCCACCTTTATTTACTTTTATTTTTAAAATTCCAATTTTAATTACTTTATCTTATTTAAAATCCCACTTTTTATTTTTTTAAAAGAGAATCTCACTTTATTTAACTTTTCTTTAAAAAACAAACCACTATCTTTTCTTTTTCTTTTAAAAATGCTACTTTCAATTACTTTAAATTTTTTAAATTTTAAGATACCTTTATATTTATTTTTTAATTCCAACCTTATTTTACTTTTAAATTTTTTAAAACTTTTTACTTTTTTTAAATTTTCTACATTCTTTTACTTTTTTTTATTTTTTTATTTTTTATTTTTTTTAAAATCATTTCCGAAAAATTACTATATATATATTTTTTTTAAAATAAAAATAATAAATAAAATAATATATTTTCGGATTTTTTTTTATATATAAAAAAACAAAAAAATAAAACTATTAATAGTGATAATTCACTTTTTATTTTTTATTTTTTTGGTTTTGTTTTGTGTTGGACAAAAATGAAGAAGGGGTGTTGGGTTAATGGAGCGGACCGGATCGACCCGGTTTGAAACGGACCGGGTCATGGGGAAAGTTGGACAATTATTTGGGCCTGTGGTTTGAAATTGAAGAAGTGGCCCAATCCGATTTTTCTTTGTATTTTTGTTCTCTTTTCTTCTTTTATTTTTCTAAAACTAAATTATAAAAGTACTTAAATTATTATTAAGAACTAAATTAAGTTATAAAAGCGCAAATTAACTTCCAATAATAATTAACGCACAATTAAGTAATAATTAAGCATAAAATTGTTCATTTGGACATTAAATGCTAAAAATTCAAAAGATGCCTATTTTTATATTTTTTATTAATTTAACAAATAAACATGCATAGACAAACATACAAATAGTTACACAAAATATCACAAAAATTGCACACCAAGAAAAATTATTTTATTTTTGAATTTTTTGGGAGTAATTCTCATATAGGGCAAAAATCACGTGCTTACAATACGTATGTATTTTTTTTTCTAATAAAAAGCTTAAGGTCTCTTATTGAAGTTTTGCTTTATGCCACCATATTTATTGAGCTGCTCCTGATTTTCCCTCCTAATAGTAGGGAAAATATTTTTTAAAAATCTAAATTGAGTATATTTTTCAAAATAATATTTTCTACTCACTAATTAACACTGAAAAATATTTTTCGAAATTTTTTTCTAGTCACCAATCAAACAAGAGAAAATAAATAATAAAACCACTTATTTTTAAGAAAAATATTTTCCTTCATACCATATAAACCCATCATTTTACTGGATTAGTTGAGATGCTAAGGAAACTTGGTATAGGGTAAATTGTAAGTGTTGAGATAAAGAGATTTCCGTTCAGAGCCTACCAATGAGTGTGTATGTGTTTTACAATTTACACAATGTCTTGAACTCACGATACCATATAATCGTACAATGCCAAATGGCCTAACTATTTGCATGGGAAAAAAGACGAAACTGAGCGGACGATTGACGCTCAAGTAAAATGAGCAGAATATAACTGATACAGAACTGTTGATATTAACCTATAAGTAGGGGCTCATAGGTTGGGTTGGTTTGGATTTTTAATTACCAAATCAAACTAATTATGTCGGATTATTAAATCTAAAGACCAAACCAAACCAAACCAATAAAAATTGGATTTTTTTAATCTCGATTTTTTTCGAATTTTCATTTTTTTTTGGATATTTTTTATAAAGTCTTCATCGTACAAAATATAAAATTTGTGCTATAAATATTTCTTTAATCCAGGTAAGACAAAACTATATAAGGCATTTTTCAAGAAAATAATATAAAATATGAGATAAGTCATGACGTTGTACTAATTATTGAATGTTGTAGTTCTTTTTGAATCTCTGAGGTTGATTGTTACCATTTCTTGAATACATAGCCAAATCATAATTCCTAGTAACTGCAGTAGGATTGGTCCCTAGCAAACTAGAGGTAGCTGTTAGGACCAAAAAACTAGGTGTCATGAGGAAAGCTAGCAAAGCAAACCTTCAACGACGATAAATCAGACAACAAAGGAGAAATCTACCAAAAGAGACAAACATTTAACGTGGTTCGGTCAACTGACCTACGTCCACGACGGAGATGAGCAATCCATTATATAAAAAGAGAGTACAAAATATCGAGAGAACAACCTCACAAAGAGGCAAACACAAGTGACACACTAACACTTGTCCCGTAAAATTCTCCCCCTAAACACTACTCTCAAGCCCCTATGGCTACATTGTGGATGCTGCTGAATGAGAAGGAAGGATCCTCAATTTATAGAACTCCAAACCTTTTCCTACAAGAAAAAAGACTAGCCAAATATAGGAGAATTATAATTTTCTTCTACAAAAAGGAAAACTCAATTAAGTTAATTATATTGTCGTTTCCTTCAACAAATAGGAAAACCAAATATGGTAAGAAAATTATGGCAAACACCTAACAATTCTCCCCCTTGGCCGGAATTTTCTGACAAAATAAACTTGATCCACCTTCTTCACATAGCCTTCAACAGGTCGCATCTCCAAATCTCCACCACAAAGTTTGTCTCAACGTGCGTAGCACACCGGTCAAATTTCTCAGACAAAAATCACGATTATCGTCAAATATGTTGCGGCTAGAACTGAACCCGCCAAGATGAACCTGTCTTGAACCTCGCTCTGATACCACTTGTTAGGACCGAAAAACTAGGTGTCATGCGGAAGCTAGCAAAGCAAACCTTCAACGATGATAAATCAGACAACAAAGGAGAAATCTACCAAAAGAGACAAACATTTAACGTGGTTCGGTCAACTGACCTACGTCCACGACGGAAATGAGCAATCCACTATATAAAAAGAGAGTACAAAATATCGAGAGAACAACCTCACAAAGAGGCAAACACAAGCGACACACTAACACTTGTCCCGTAAAATTCTCCCCCTAAACACTACTCTCAAGCCCCTATGGCTACATTGTGGATGCTGCTGAATGAGAAGGAAAGATCCTCAATTTATAGAACTCCAAACCTTTTCCTACAAGAAAAAAGACTAGCCAAATATAGGAGAATTATAATTTTCTTCTACAAAAAGGAAAACTCAATTAAGTTAATTATATTGTCGTTTCCTTCAACAAATAGGAAAACCAAATATGGTAAGAAAATTATGGCAAACACCTAACAATTCTCCCCCTTGGCCGGAATTTTCTGACAAAATAAACTTGATCCACCTTCTTCACATAGCCTTCAACAGGTCGCATCTCCAAATCTCCACCACAAAGTTTGTCTCAACGTGCGTAGCACACCGGTCAAATTTCTCAGACAAAAATCACGATTATCGTCAAATATGTTGCGGCTAGAACTGAACCCGCCAAGATGAACCTGTCTTGAACCTGCTCTGATACCACTTGTTAGGACCGAAAAACTAGGTGTCATGCGGAAGCTAGCAAAGCAAACCTTCAACGATGATAAATCAGACAACAAAGGAGAAATCTACCAAAAGAGACACAAACATTTAACGTGGTTCGGTCAACTGACCTACGTCCACGATGGAGATGAGCAATCCACTATATAAAAAGAGACTACAAAATATCGAGAGAACAACCTCACAAAGAGGCAAACACAAGTGACACACTAACACTTGTCCTGTAAAGTTCTCCCCCTAAATACTACTCTCAAGCCCCTATGGCTACATTGTGGATGCTGCTGAATGAGAAGGAAGGATCCTCAATTTATAGAACTCCAAACCTTTTCCTACAAGAAAAAAGACTAGCCAAATATAGGAGAATTATAATTTTCTTCTACAAAAAGGAAAACTCAATTAAGGTAATTATATTGTCGTTTCCTTCAACAAATAGGAAAACCAAATATGGTAAGAAAATTATGGCAAACACCTAACAATAGCTGCCACAGATTTTTGGCTTTCATCATTGACTATCAATGCATATGCCTGGTTTACTGTAGATAAGGGACTTCTCATTTAAATATGACTTCTAGCTTGTGAATATGAATCATTCAACCCCATTAAGAACTGATATAACTTCAATTTTTGTAAGTATATCACAAAATCTCTTGATTTTTCACAATCACAACCAGGAAGAGGCACGAGTGCCTCAAATTCTTCCCACAAATCTTTGAGTCTTGAATAGTACACAGACACAAAAGCAGTACCTTGAGTTAAAGTTGCAATTTCTTTATGCAAATTGAAGGTTCTTGACCCATTGACTTTATTAAATCTTTCCGATAGATCTTCCCAAACAGCTTGGGCACTTGAGGCATACATAATTTTTCCTAGCATGCCCTTAGCAACTGAGTTCATTATCAAAATAATACTATTGCATTGACTCTTTCCCAATGATTTTCTGTTGTATCTGAAAAGTTTTCCTTCTTGCATGTACCATCACCCATGCCTAATTTGTTTCTTCCTAGTAATGCTACTCTCATAGATCTAATCTATTTCAGATGGAATAGTTTTCAATACCAGTTAGTTGAAAAGAAATGATTTTAATCCCGCTTAACCGGCTAGAGACAAAAGCAATAGATGATTGTAATCAACACCTGCAATTGGATTTCCAGAGTTTTGAGCCACACACTCCCATGTGCCCAGATTTGCAGAGTTCAGCCTTATTTGTTCTCCCATCTACCCCATTGCTTCTTGAATTTCAGAATTCAGATATGACTCTTGTTACAGCTATAAACTCGATCGATTTACAAGCTTCAATTTCTAAGCTTGTGAAGCTCTGATACCATGTTGTAATTCAATAAAGAGGAGAAATGTAACCTTGCTATGAAGAAGACGAAGTACATATATAAAGAGAGACGAAGTGAGAGAGGTAGAGAGAGAATTGGTGTATTAAGTATATTTTCGTGTGTTTACAAATGAGAGCGGTTAGGCTTAAATAGTGACGATTAACTAATATTAGGAATCATAACTAACTCACTAGTAACGGCTAAGCTAACTTTATTAACAGCTAACCACTTAGTGTGAAATGATTAAACTATCCTTTATTCTTTTAAGATTTCTTTTGTACACCCCTGCCTAAAAGAATGTGACTATGGAAAGTTGTCGTTAAATATCGTTTCTCTCGTTTGCACCCTCACTAAATGCGATTGACTAAACGTTTAGAAAAGAGCTACGAGTACTATAAAAGTGAGAACAAGGAGCATGGATTCCGCGTCTGCCAAACCCGAAAAAGAAGCCCCACATTTTCACTGACGGACTTTACCTCAATTAATTTGTCTTAATTAAGGAAAGAGAGTAAGAAAATATATCCATTCCCTCTAATTAAGTTTTTCTTCACATAGTTAATAAGTACTTAATTGGCTTTTTAGCAATACTTTCCATATGAAAGTTACATCAAACATAACATATGACCCCCGTCCATTTCGGTCAACTATGCCATAAAACAAGGTAACAAAAAGAAGGACCGTTCTAATGCGAAAGAAGAAATGAATTAACGAAGCTCCATTAATGTTAAACCAAGTATTCATAACTTCTCTCACCCAAAACTCGGATCCATCTTCTTCACTCTATTTTCTCCCTTAATTCTTTTATTCTCCTTGTCTCCATAAAGCTCCCATACATATCACGTTTTTTAACTTTTGTTTCTGCAAATATATTCTTCCCCCCAACTTGTAACACAATGTCTTGGAAACTTATTCTTATGCCCATTTAACTTTCCTCTCTTTTTCACTTTCCCCGCGTTACTATTTTTCTCAATGCGCTGCCTTTTTCTGTAAGTAACGGTTTGTCTATATATTGCTTTTATATTTGTAGCATATAAGCAGAGAAGAAAAAAGAAGAACAAAAACGGAGAGTTATTTGAATGAGAATTTTGGAGGAGTGAAGCCGAAGCACTCGGAGGATGAGATGCTACGGCGATGGAGGAGCCTTTGTGGTGTAGTCAAGAATCCAAAACGTCGTTTTCGTTTCACTGCAAATCTCTCCAAGCGATACGAGGCTGCTGCCATGCACCGTACCAATCATGTACGATCCCTTTTACTTCTACCATCAGCTTATATGTGTTTTCAGAGATTATCTTCTCTGAACGTATGGACCTCATTGGATTATCCTTTCGTTATACTAAAATTTAGTTTTATGACTTTGCTGCAATAAATTAAAACTTGAATGACCGATACAATTGTTATAAGCTGTGGGAGGCCTGAATGAAGGAATTAAGAGGTAGTTGATTTTGGAAATCCGCAAAATACTAGTAAATACTTACACAATAGCTATATTAGTGACACAGTTGACATATTTTATATAGTGGCAATCTTTTTTAAACAGCTCCGCTTAGTATTTTCTATTTACAAATCCTGATTTCATCTTGATTGTTTGAGTTGAGTTGCGGTGCATTCCAATTTGCGCACCCCTGTAATGCTGTCTAAAAACTGGGTCAAAACTGTTGAAGTTGTCAAACTCCCACATCGGTTGGGGAGAAAAATTGTTGGGATTTTTCCCTTATAAAAGGAGGCCTAATGTTTAGGATTTATACACACCTCTCATTTGCCTTCTTATATTCTTAAGGCATTTGTATCTTCTCTCTTTAGTATTGTCGCACCTCCTTTTTCCGCACCGCTAGGTGCGTAGGGAGTTTTTTCAATTAAAGGACAATCAAAACGAGATTTATTTATTCATTTCAGAGTCGCCACTTGGGAGATTTAGGGTGTCCCAAGTCACCAATTTTAATCCCGGATCGAGGAAAAGAATGACTCCATATTACAATCTGCGTACCAGAAATCCGGATAAGGAATTCTGTTAACCCGGGAGAAGGTGTTAGGCATTCCCGAATTCCGTGGTTCTAGCACGGTCGCTCAACGGTCATATTCGACTTATTTATCTGATTTTAAATACAATTATGAACCAATGTGCAAATTTAACTTTTTACCACTTTATTATTATTATTATTATATTTTTTTTAAAAAAAAATTGTGAACATCGTTTAAAACATGTCATTGGATTACGTCACATGAAATGCACCCGTAATCCGGAACACATTTTTTTTCAATGTTTTAAGATTTAGATTTGGGTCGCATGAAATGCGCATCCGAGTTTAAGAAAGTAAAATTGATTAAATCGCGCCTAAAGAGTCTAGCGCGTCATTATCTTTGGGGAAGGAAGTGAAATTCACTGAACAATCCATCCCAAGTTCTAAGTAATTTTTTTTAAAAAAAATTAAATAAATAAATGAGATTGGAGAATCCTGTAAATTTTTGTATTATTTACATCTATTTATTTTTAGCGAAATCCTTCCTTATTTTAAGAATATCCTTTAATGACTACCTTTTTATTATTACTAAGTTTGTTTATAAATATAAAATCAATATCTACATTCTTGAAAATGACATATTAAATAAAAGAGAAAAACAAATATTAACAGAAAGTAATAAAATTATAATCATAAATACAACATGGAATTATCGAAAAGTAAAAAAAATAAAAATAAAGAAAACTAATTATCCCATAGTTGGATTAAAATTCAAATTGTTAGTAAGACTTAAGCTTATTGAAACTAATTATTTACAAATACTGAAAATTGAAAGAAAGAAAAATAATAACTTGAGTACTAAATCATATTTCTAAAAATTTAAACAATTTAACATTAACTAACTTTGTTTTAATTCATCATGTCCTAATACTTGTTCGCAAACTAATTCATGTTATAACTGAAATTGACTACATGATTCTGATTAACTTATCGTTGATGAAAAACCTTATGAATAAGGAACTTAGTTAATTTTTTCCAAACTGATTCAATAACGCCATTTTTTACGTTATTTCTTCTATTTTTTGTTATTAAACAGTTTTAATTAATAATCAGGCTTAAATATATTTCCTAATAATCTGGTTAAGGCGTTATTTAATATGTCGCTATAATATGCCTAGTTATGCCAAATGACAGTGATTTACAGAATAATAATACATGAATAACCTAAATACAATACAAAAAATTAAATTAAACTAAATTAAAAATTTAATACTCCATTCTTCATTTCAGCTTACAAAATGCCAAAATTACAGTTGTGTACCTGATATTGTCAATATAAGAAGAAGAAAGTCAGCAACGTAATACGTAACACAGCAACAGCAACAATAACCAGCAATAACCAGTCAACGAAAATCCCAGTGACAGCTTTGAAAAATTCAAAAATAAAATCCAGGAATGCCGAAAATAACGGACAGAAACCAAGGGAAACTTTCAGATTTTTGAAAGTCTAGTTAATCTTCAACCCTTAATTTCTACACCTGTATACCAGAATATTTATCAGGTGTGTACTACTTCCTCTTCTAATTTTTAACTTTTTTTTTATTTTTCTTTGTATGTTTTTCTTTTCTTGAGAGTTTCAATGTTTTTTTCAGAATAAATGTTCAGCTCTTTTTTTTTCTCTAATCTTTTTTTTTTCTGTCTGTGTATTTCTCTTGTCCTCTTATTCTGATTTCAAGACTTCTTATAACCCCTCTCATAAAATCTTTCCATTAATTAAAATCAACCCATTTTCTCTACCAAACCCATTATCTTCCCACTCATTCCCATTACATTAAATAACATATCACACCACCCCATTTCATTTTGTCCCCCATGCTTTATTTAAAATAATGCAAGATTCCCCTTTAATTTAAATCTTGTCCCCCCTTTATATTAAATAATCATATCACAACCCACCCCATTTCATTTTGTCCCCCATGCTTCAAATAAACAATTACAAAATGTACAATTCCTAAACTACCCCCTCCAACCTTACTGAAATTACCAAACTACCCCTGAACGTACTACAAATTTACCAAATTACCCATCAGCTATAACACATCATTTAATCAAACATAACCAAAATATAGACAATATGATCAATTTCTAACAATGTTCAAACAACAATATGAACATGGATGAACATCATAACAACAATATCACATGAACATGATTTTAACAATATTTCAACAACAAATCACATGAACACAAATTGAACAACCAAGAACAACTAAAATTTGATTGAACAATATTTTAGCAACAAACAATCCTATTTTCGGATTCAACAACAACAACAAACAAAGTATGAAGATTTCTAAATTCAATCATATTGAACTTAAAATCAACTCTAACAACATTACAACAAACAATTCTTATATTAAACTTTAAACAAGATTATGAAAACAATTCAAGCAATAATCATAAATGGTAAACAAGAAATCAAACTATACAAAATTCGGATTCAAGATCATCCAAACAAAGTATGAACATGAATGAATCTATTTTAAGACAACAAACATGACAGATTAAACGATTAAAACAATATATTCCTTTAATACAACTAAATTCTTTAAACAAATAACAAGATCGACGAAGAAACAATTATGAACTTAAACTTGAACTTAACAATATTAACAATTTCTAACAATACATAAACACATGAAACAAATTGAAGAAACAATTAATTAAATTTCAATTTGAATCTAACAAACATCAAACTAACAAATTCTTACTTAAACAATACAACAAACATGAAATAAACATGAAAACAACTAATTAAACTTCCATTTTAAAATCTGAAAATTGATTTAACAAATAACACATGAACATGAACTAAAAATTAATTCAAACGATAAACAAAACAAACATTTGTTGATTTTAGATTCGAAAATATCAAAACAAAATATGGACAAAATAAAACTCAAAAACTACTAACCGGATCGAAAGACGAACAACGACCAAACAAACAACGAACTTGACGATGAACTTACGACGTATAGTATCTTCACTTGACGAAAAACCCTCGACCTTTGCCGGACTTTAACCGGACTGTCTTGTGTCGTCAACAACAGTACGAAGCGGCGAGCAGCAACACGACGCCAAGAAGCAGCAGCAGTCCGAAGCAGCGAGCAGCAGCAACTGTCGACGACGTCCATGGCGGAATGGACTGCTCCCGATGGCAGCGTGCGAGCTTGGTCGTGACGAGCAGCGGCGATGGGAGCTTCGATCAACAGCTGACTCATCGAGGCTATGTTCGTTTGGTTGTTTGGTTGAGACAGAAGCAACAACGACATAGACGTCGAGCTTCAACGAGCTTGAGCTCGATGAGCTTCATCAATGGCGGATAGGGTTGGGGTCGCGAAAGAGGTTGTGTCGTTTGGTGGTGTTTGGACGGTGCTTGGGTGGTGTTCGACGAAAGGGGGTGGCTGCTGGGTAGCCATGGTTGTGCTTTGGAGTTTTGAGGAGAAGAAGATGAAAAGAGAGAAAGAGAAGAAGGGAGGGGGGGGCGGATAGCTTAGGATAGTTTTAGGGTTTTTTTTTTCTTTTTTCTTTTGTTTTGTGTCTTTGAAATGCAAGATAGGGGTATTGGGTCTTTTGGGTTATGGACTGGGTCGACCCAGTTCGAAATGGACTGGGTCGTAGGGAAGATTGGGCCATTTTTTGGGCCTATAGCTTGAAATTGAAGAAGAGGCCCAATTCCGACTTTCTTTATATTTTCGCTCTTTTCTTCTTTTATTTTTTTCTAAAACTAAATTATAAAAATACTTAAACTATTATTAAGAACTAAATTAAGTTATAAAAGCGCAAATTAACTCCCAATAACAATTAACGCACAATTAAGTATTAATTAAGCATAAAATTGTATATTTGGACATTAAATGCTAAAAATGCAAACGATGCCTATTTTTGTAATTTTTAATTTTTGTAAAACAATTTTAATTACTATCAATTGTAGAATTAAATCCTACATGCAAAATGCGACGTATTTTTGATTAATTTAGCAAATAAACACGCACAGACAAATACAAATAATTATTCAAAATGCCACAAAATATCACAAAATTGCACACCAAAGAAAAATCATTTTATTTTTGAATTTTTTGGGAGTAATTCTCATATAGGGCAAAAATCACGTGCTTACAGCTGCCCCTCTTTGCCCGGAGACACGAAGGGTTTTCGTGCAAAGATAAAGCGAGCGATTTTTGCCCATCCGAGTACTCCGTTGAAGCATTTTTTGAAAAAGATTTGACCGAACCTTTGCTTCAAAGGTTTCCTACATATCCTGGGCTAAACAGGAATCAGGTCAATGTAGTTCGGGAAGTTTTTGGTAGCTGGGACTACCGTGGGACTGCGATGTTACTGCTGTTGCATGTTGTTATCACTGCTTACCGATCTCCTTGTTACACCGTGCTTAAAAGAAAACAAGAAGCTAGGCTAGACTAAAATTTGTTCTTGTTTCCTTGCTTTCTTGTCGGCTTGTGTTTCCTCCGGTGCTTTTCTTTCGATGCTTTTCTTCCTTTTGACACATGCACTTGAATTTGTGCTGGGACCTCTTGTTGCAACCTTCTGCTTCCCGGTGCTGGGGATTTTATTGTTTACTGCTGGGGATTCCTATTGTAACCTTCCGCCTTCTGGTGGGGTTACTGATTCCAAAATCTGTAATACAAGACTAAAAGGTTGCTTCAATGCAAAATTATGAAATGTATGCCCGCATTATACTGGTGGGCGACCTAGAGCTGAAAGTATTCCCGCATTTTACTGGTGGGCGACCTAGAACATGAATGTATTCCCGCATTTTACTGGTGGGCGACCTAGAACTGAAATGTATTCCCACATTTTACTGGTGGGCGACCTAGAACTGAAATGTATTCCCGCATTTTACTGGTGGGCGACCTAGAACAGAAAGTATTCCCGCATTTTACTGGTGGGCGACCTAGAACTGAAATGTATTCCCGCATTATACTGGTGGGCGACCTAGAACTTAAAAGTATTCCTGCATTCTACTGGTGGGCGACCTAGAACTGAAATGTATTCCCGCATTTTACTGGTGGGCGACCTAGAACAGAAAGTATTCCCGCATTTTACTGGTGGGTGACCTAGAACTGAAATGTATTCCCGCATTTTACTGGTGGGCGACCTAGAACAGAAAGTATTCCCGCATTTTACTGGTGGGCGACCTAGAACAGAAAGTATTCCCGCATTTTACTGGTGGGCGACCTAGAACTGAAATGTATTCCCGCATTCTACTGGTGGGCGACCTAGAACTTAAAAGTATTCCCGCATTCTACTGGTGGGCGACCTAGAACTGAAATGTATTCCCGCATTCTACTGGTGGGCGACCTAGAACTGAAATGTATTCCCGCATTTTACTGGTGGGCGACCTAGAACTGAAATGTATTCCCGCATTATACTGGTGGGCGACCTAGAACTGAAATGTATTCCCGCATTTTACTGGTGGGCGACCTAGAACTGAAATGTATTCCCGCATTTTACTGGTGGGCGACCTAGAACTGAAATGTATTCCCGCATTTTACTGGTGGGCGACCTAGAACAGAAAGTATTCCCGCATTTTACTGGTGGGCGACCTAGAACTGAAATGTATTCCCGCATTTTACTGGTGGGCGACCTAGAACTGAAATGTATTCCCGCATTATACTGGTGGGCGACCTAGAACTTAAAAGTATTCCCGCATTCTACTGGTGGGCGACCTAGAACTGAAATGTATTCCCGCATTTTACTGGTGGGCGACCTAGAACTGAAATGTATTCCCGCATTTTACTGGTGGGCGACCTAGAACTGAAATGTATTCCCGTATTATACTGGTGGGCAACCTAGAACTTAAAAGTATTCCCGCATTCTACTGGTGGGCGACCTAGAACTGAAATGTATTCCCGCATTCTACTGGTGGGCGACCTAGAACTGAAATGTATTCCCGCATTTTACTGGTGGGCGACCTAGAACAGAAAGTATTCCCGCATTTTACTGGTGGACGACCTAGAACATAAAGTATTCCCGCATTTTACTGGTGGGAGACCTACAAGACTAAAAAGTTGCTTCAATGCAAAATTATGAAATGTATGCCCGCATTATACTGGTGGACGACCTAGAACTGAAATGTATTCCCGCATTTTACTGGTGGGCGACCTAGAACAGAAAAGTATTCCCGCATTATACTGGTGGGTGACCTAGAACTTAAAAGTATTCCCGCATTATACTGGTGGGCGACCTAGAACCTAAATGTATTCCCGCATTATACTGGTGGGCGACCTAGAACTTAAAAGTATTCCCGCATTCTACTGGTGGGCGACCTAGAACTGAAATGTATTCCCGCATTTTACTGGTGGGCGACCTAGAACTGAAATGTATTCCCGCATTTTACTGGTGGGCGACCTAGAACAGAAAGTATTCCCGCATTTTACTGGTTATATGGGCGGGCTCCCAACTTCAATGCTAACTTAGAAGGAAATGCGTCTCCTATGGGTAAAAGTAAACTTAGGAGGAAATGCGTCTCCTATGGGTAAACTAAACTTAGGAGGAAATGTGTCTCCTATAGGTAAAAGTAAATTTAGGAAGTGCGTCTCTTATTGGCAGAACTAGACTTAGGAAGTGCGTCCCCTATTGGCAAAGGCGTGGAATGTATTCCCTTGTTATACAGGTGGGCGCCTAAAATATGCAATGGACAGACAAGAAAAGTATTCCTCTCGTTATTTAGGTGGGCGCCTGGCTTCAACAACAACTTTGAAAATAAAATCCTATTCGAGGGCGGATGAACCCAAAATATCCTATTCGAGGGCGGATGAACCCAAAATATCCTATTCGAGGGCGGATGAACCCAAAATATCCTATTCGAGGGCGGATGAACCCAAAATATCCTATTCGAGGGCGGATGAACCCAAAATATCCTATTCAAGGGCGGATGAACCCAAAATATCCTATTCGAGGGCGGATAAACCCAAAATATCCTATTCGAGGGCGGATGAACCCAAAATATCCTATTCGAGGGCGGATGAACCCAAAATATCCTATTCGAGGGCGGATGAACCCAAAATATCCTATTCGAGGGCGGATGAACCCAAAATATACTATTCGAGGGCGGATGAACCCACAATATCCTATTCGAGGGCGGATGAACCCACAATATCCTATTCGAGGGCGGATGAACCCAAAATATCCTATTCGAGGGCGGATGAACCCAAAATATCCTATTCGAGGGCGGATGAACCCAAAATATCCTATTCGAGGGCGGATGAACCCAAAATATCCTATTCGAGGGCGGATGAACCCAAAATATCCTATTCGAGGGCGGATGAACCCAAAATATCCTATTCGAGGGCGGATGAACCCAAAATATCCTATTCGAGGGCGGATGAACCCAAAATATCCTATTCGAGGGCGGATGAACCCACAATATCCTATTCGAGGGCGGATGAACCCAAAATATCCTATTCGAGGGCGGATGAACCCAAAATATCCTATTCGAGGGCGGATGAACCCAAAATATCCTATTCGAGGGCGGATGAACCCAAAATATCCTATTCGAGGGCGGATGAACCCACAATATCCTATTCGAGGGCGGATGAACCCAAAATATCCTATTCGAGGGCGGATGAACCCAAAATATCCTATTCGAGGGCGGATGAACCCAAAATATCCTTAAGACTTGAAAATGTCTTACCTCGAATACTTGCTGGGGATAACACTGTTGGGGAATTATTTACTTACCTGTTGGGGGATTCTGATTCTTTCAGAACTAGTGCTTTACTGAGCTCAAGTTTCATCCCTTTGCTGGGGAACAACTTCCTCCATAGAACTTATTATGTTGGGGGCAACACTGGTTCTAAGACCACTTCCCTTGAGACTGACGTTATCTTTATTCTTTCCCGCATGGGTACCTGACTTCCAGAAAATTTTCTAAGCGGAAGGAAAATTTTCTGCCCCAGTTTGATAATATCCCTTGCGGCATGCATTTCTGGCATCAATGCCATTTCCTTTACCTGTTTCAAATCAAACCAAATTTGTTAGTTTAAAACATGGTGGTTGGTTGTGATACCCCTACTGGGATGGCTTTTCCCTTTCTCCTTCCTTGCTCTGCGTTCCACAGCTTGTTGGGGATGATATTATGTGCTGGGGATAATCCCTTCCTGCTGGGGATATCCGTCTTCTTTTGTGACATAACTCGGAAGCTGGCATTTCCCCGACCTTTTAGTCCTAGTATGAATTTCCCAAATCATGCTCATTGCTTCTCCTTGATTTGCCCACTGGCTTTGGCCTTGAGGTTTATAACTTTGGTTTTGGCAAGGATATCCCTTTTGACACTCGTCAATCCTTTTGTCAATTCCCTTTTGCTGGGGATATTTTCTTGACACTGGCCTCGCGTTTGTTCCTCGCTGACTACACCATTTGGATGCACTAGTCAGATCTCATTTTGTATAATTGGGAAGCTGATGACATATTTTGAAGTCATTTCATACCTGTTCTGACCGGACAGACTCTATTGGGGAAAATGTTTTTATGAAAGGAGAAAGATAAAAGATACAAAACAAAAGACAAAGGAAATGATGACTCTTTTACAAAAGAAACTATAAATAAAAACCTATCAAACGCAGATACCAACTCTAATGGCCATGACATGCGTATGTGGCCTATCCTCTACCGTCAATCATCTTTCAAGATCTTCAATTGACGATTCCCCATTGGATTCTTAATCTTATTCGACTTGTAGTGCCCAAAGGGTTTTCACTATCAAGTCTCTCTCATTTTTTGTTCTTCTCTCAGCTTTCATCGCCTTATGGTGCCTGTGAAGGTTTTCACCGATATGACTCTCTCATTTGTATCACTTTCCAGCTGGGGATTTGGAGTGTTGCCGGTATGACTCTCTCTGCTGGAGATTTAGAGTCTTTTCTGCTGTGGAACAGAATGTTATGTTCGCCGGTAAGACTCTCATTTGTCTGACTTGGCATCTTTTGAAGACTGGTCAGAAGGTCTTTCTTTGGACCGTAATGTGGGTTTTGGATAGGGCTAGAAAAAAAAGGGTATTAAAGGCTCAAAAATGCATTAATTCTGGGTTATTAGTTACAACTTTCGGAACTAGATTTATTTACCACAAATGCAACTTTTGCCCCAGTTTCTTGCTTGGGGATATTTTACTTGATTGATTTATATTTTTTCAAAACTATGACCGAGCCGTGAAGCGCCTACGTATCCTCTTTGAGGAATCAAGTCAAACGTAGTTCCCAATTCCTCTTTTTTTCATTTGACTTTCTTTTGTTTTTTTTGGTTACCATTTTTCTTTTCTTTTCTTTTTCGTTTTGTTGTTTTTTTTTTCATGTTTTCATGCCATGCTCGCGTTTTCTAGTCGTTTTTACTGATTCCGAACGAGGGGTATGAAAGAAAAATAAGTAAGGCTCAAAAAGGGGTAACGAAGGATAAAGTGTTTAGGTAGCAGAACAAAATGCCTTCGTCATTCCAGTCTTCAAAACATGCCAAATGCAAACAACACAACAAACAATAGATTTATAGTCTCTTCCGACGGTGCTGGGCTTGACAATTATGTTAAACATATGTTTGTTCATTTGTCACTTCTAAAGCACCATTGGGCGACACTCTCATTCTCTTTTATTATGAACGACCCTCATGCCAATTTAGGCGAATCTTTATTTAACGGTTTTCTTTGTGTTTGCCCCAGTTCCACATGACTCGGGCTCCAAATAATCTCAAACCGTTCTTATTTCCTTTAAATGCTTTGATCACCTTCTCAGGGTTTTATGATTAACTTTTAAGACTAGGCCCAAACTGGGTGCGCATGTCATGTCCCTAGAATCGGCATTGAACAAAAATGATAAAAGGACTAAACAAAAAGATGACTGGAAATAATAAAAGACCGGATTTTGTATTAGACTACCGGTGAAATGGTTTAAATAACAAAACAAACAAAACAATCCAGAACAAAATCCTAAAACAAACTGGACAAGACAACATCCGACTTATAACCCTAATAATCCGAACAACAGAAATGACAACAAAATGAGCCACCACAAGCTTCTCTCTTGCTGACCAAGGAACAAAACGTCCTCCCACTTTATCAAAATTGGCATTTTAGCCACTGAGCTTTGCATCAATACTGCCGAGACCATTACCAGCTTCAATCTCATCAACCTCCGTCGGCAAGTTCTCGAGGGGGTTCGAGTGCTCCATGTCACTGTTATTAATCACAACCCGCCCTTCTCGGATCATTTTCTCTACTTCCCTTCTCCAACTATGACAGCTCTCAATGTTGTGCCCTATGACATTGGAGTGGTAGGCGCATCGCGCTGCCGGATCAAAGATCCTTGTAAGTGGATTTGGAGTACATGCGGGGAGTGGTTCAATCGAGCCAGCATGCCTTAGCCTTTCAAACAGACTGGCATAAGATACCCCGATAGGGGTGAGAGCCTTTTCTCGTTTCAGCAACCTCTTCATTCTTGCATGTTGACAGGGCCGGAAACCTGATCCAGATGGCTTTTGGTAGGCTTGTATGGGTGGGTAAGCATTTCGTGGAGTCGGGTACCTGGGAAGTGAGGTATGGCTTTTGAGGTCACGGGGAAAGAAGTGGTGTTGGGGAGCGGAGAAACATTGAAGAGTGATGGAGCTACTCGGATAGCTGGGAAAGCTGCCATAAATGGGTTGGGATGGAGAGTATGGAGAATCTTCCATTATGGTGTTGGGTGCTTGGGAAATGACCGAGTTCAAGAGGCTTGGCGGTGGAGGGGGTGGTGCTTTTCCCGTTATCCATGCCTGATACATGTCTGCCACATGCTGTCTCAGCATTTTCACTTCTTCTACCAACCTGTTGTTCTGTTCGACCAATTGTTGTCGGTCATCAGTACCGATCCACTCGGTTCTGCGGTTCTGAGCCATTGTCCTTTGATTTTGCTTTGCAGGGAGGAGTTACCACAACCAACCACTTTCTATATATGGACACATCAAAGGGAAGCCATCACGTTAGTGTTAGGGCATTGGACAGACAATCATGTATCAGAGATACAATGTACCTAAGCAGTTAGACAATTGTGCCCCCTGAAAATCTTCCACACTCTCTTTTATTTATTTATTATTATATTTTTTTTATTTTGGTGGTGGTCGAATCTTATGGAGATTGCCTACGTATCATGACCCCGCATGAATCAGACCGAGCGTAGTTCGGACCCAATAAAAGATAAACAATGCTAAACATTTTTTTTTCAATTTTCATGTTAAAACAAACTGAGTTTCAAAGGTTTGAAGATGACCTACAAGCTGGAAAATCAAACAACCCACATATTCTAATTAAAAGATTTACAAATGGCCAATTTCTTTCCCCGTTTGACAAATGCAACCAAACGGTTATTTTTGCAAATGTGGCCCCTTCCAACTTTCGCATGAATTTGAGGTCGGGGAGGATTATTTTATGACACTTTACACACTTGTCCATTCTTTTACGAAAATAACCTTTCGACAACTGACAGATACTCTAAGGTTATTTCGGCAAGAACGGTTCAAGACGCGGCCGAAGTTGGCTCGGGTTATTTTGACTAAAAAAAAAATCCAAACGGTATTCACCTGACCGCTGACTCTTTTTTTTTCTTTTCAAATTATACTAAAAACCTGATGTTGCAAACACGGCCCTTCAGCGCCTCGGGGACGAAGATTTATAGGGCTGTGTGGGTCAACTAGACCGAAATCCTAAACAGGACCCAAAAAAAGTGGCTGTTTATGCAAAGTCAGCCTTCCGGCGTCCCTCTCGGGAACATTCGGCTATTTTTGACAAAACAGCATCACCCGACTTATTTATGACTCTTTTTATCATTTTTCGAATTAGAAAAGTCAATATTGCAAACACGGTCTTTCAACGCCTCGGGGACGAAGATTTTTAAGGATGTGTGGGTCAACTGGTCAAAATCTTAAAAATGACCCAAAGGTGGCTGTTTATGCTAAGTCAGCCTCCCGGCGTCCCTCTCGGGAACATTCGGCTATGTCTTCATAAAACAGCGTCACCCGACTTCTCTATGACAAAATTAAAATTTTGACATGTTTTTTTTTTTTTTTGTGGCTATTTTAGCAAAAGGGAAGGTTGGACACCACTAGACTTATTTATGACAAAATAAAAAATTTTGAAACGTTTTTTATTTATTTTTTTGGTTTTTGACTATTTTAGCAAAAAAGGGGGTTGGACCCGATGAGGGTTGCCTACGTATCTCACATCCGGTGAGAATCAAACCCGCGTAGTTCGGGCCTCGCGAATAAGTAAATGAACTAATATATTATTTTTTTTTAATTGGAACTGTGAAAGAACTGCTTCAAAAGAAGAAAGGAAGTATATATATATATTTTTTTTTGATTGATTTCTTTTTGAAAGAAAGACTTGTAAAAATTCCTTTCCTTTTGATTTGAACTTTGAGAATTTCAAAAGTAAAAGGAAGTTTTTTTTTTTTTTGAATTTCCATTTGTTTTTTTTCTTATTCTAAAGAAATTTTTTTTTTTGGAATTTTACTTTTGATAAAAGAAATGCTTCTAAAAAATATTTTTTGAATTTTGAATTTTCTTTTCAATTTTGAAAGAAGTATCAAAATATTTTCGGATTTTTTTTTTTTAAAAAAAAACATTTTTATTATTTTTGTTTTATCAACAATGGAAAATAAAGATATTTATATTATTTTTTGCAAGACATATCTTTTTTGGAATTTTACTTTGAATTTTCTTGGCAAGACAAATACTCTTTGCAACAAATAAAGATATATATATTTTTTGGAAATAAAAAAACTTTTCAGATTTATATATATATTTGCGACAAATAATGAAAGACTTTTTTTTTATTTTATTTTTTGCATTTTCATAAGCAAATAAATAATAATAAAAAACCATTTTGAAAATAAGACTCTTTTCATTTTCATTTTCATGGCAAGACAAACTATATATTTTTTCTATTTTTTTTTTGAAAAACACAACAGAACAACGACTCTTTTTTTTCTTTTCTTAGCTTTTAATAAAACAAACTAATAAGACATTTTTTTTCATTTTCTCAAAATTTCGGCAGAGTTTTGACAGTATTTGGGCATTTGTTTTCTTTTCAAAATAAATAATCAATTCCCTAACCGCTATTTCTCTTTTTTCAATTTCAAAATATTATTCCTGATATTCACAAGTCAGTCAACACACAAGTCCGAATCAAATTAATGCGCAAGTAGTAACAAGTAAGATGCATCAGGATGGTCATTTTCATTTTTGGTGCACCTGTCCTAGACAGACCCAACCCCTGTGTTGAGCCTCCAAAGTCAGATGCACGTGATGCAAACAAACGTTCCTACTAGGGATCCGGCATGTGGCTTTGTTATACTAGGTTCAGAACCTGGGTGTTTGTTCTAGACCTGGCTTACCCGAGCGGACAGCTCGAGCCGAGGGGGGTAGCGTACCGGGAATACAGAAGCTTCACCGGCTTAGCAACTTGTCCGAACCTCGTTCTAAATTGGGATTTGACACTATACAGAAAAGAAGTCGTACGAAGTACACCCTTCTTCATGATTTAGAAGACTCAGAGAGGAGATGGGTTTCGGCACAGTTTATACACAGTTCACGTAATATCAAAGCGGTAAAAGCAGCATTTAGCACATTATGCTCAAACATGTAAAAATCAGATAAAACCAAATATAACAATTTATATGAGCTCGAATTTCTAACCCTGAACCACTGGTTCTGGGCAAGTCCCCAGCGGAGTCGCCAGAGCTGTCGCACCTCCTTTTTTCGCACCGCTAGGTGTGTAGGGAGTTTTTCCAATTAAAGGACAATCAAAACGGGATTTATTTATTCATTTCAGAGTCGCCACTTGGGAGATTTAGGGTGTCCCAAGTCACCAATTTTAATCCCGGATCGAGGAAAAGAATGACTCCATATTACAATCTGCGTACCAGAAATCCGGATAAGGAATTCTGTTAACCCGGGAGAAGGTGTTAGGCATTCCCGAATTCCGTGGTTCTAGCACGGTCGCTCAACGGTCATATTCGGCTTATTTATCTGATTTTAAATACAATTATGAACCAATGTGCAAATTTAACTTTTTACCACTTTATTATTATTATTATTATTATATTTTTTTTTAAAAAAAATTGTGAACATCGTTTAAAACATGTCTTTGGATTACGTCACATGAAATGCACCCGTAATCCGGAACACATTTTTTTTCAATGTTTTAAGATTTAGATTTGGGTCGCATGAAATGCGCATCCGAGTTTAAGAAAGTAAAATTGATTAAATCGCGCCTAAAGAGTCTAGCGCGTCATTATCTTTGGGGAAGGAAGTGAAATTCACTGAACAATCCATCCCAAGTTCTAAGTAATTTTTTTTTAAAAAAAAAATTAAATAAATAAATGAGATTGGAGAATCCTGTAAATTTTTGTATTATTTACATCTATTTATTTTTAGCGAAATCCTTCCTTATTTTAAGAATATCCTTTAATGACTACCTTTTTATTATTACTAAGTTTGTTTATAAATATAAAATCAATATCTACATTCTTGAAAATGACATATTAAATAAAAGAGAAAAACAAATATTAACAGAAAGTAATAAAATTATAATCATAAATACAACATGGAATTATCGAAAAGTAAAAAAAAATAAAAATAAAGAAAACTAATTATCCCATAGTTGGATTAAAATTCAAATTGTTAGTAAGACTTAAGCTTATTGAAACTAATTATTTACAAATACTGAAAATTGAAAGAAAGAAAAATAATAACTTGAGTACTAAATCATATTTCTAAAAATTTAAACAATTTAACATTAACTAACTTTGTTTTAATTCATCATGTCCTAATACTTGTTCGCAAACTAATTCATGTTATAACTGAAATTGACTACATGATTCTGATTAACTTATCGTTGATGAAAAACCTTATGAATAAGGAACTTAGTTAATTTTTTCCAAACTGATTCAATAACGCCATTTTTTACGTTATTTCTTCTATTTTTTGTTATTAAACAGTTTTAATTAATAATCAGGCTTAAATATATTTCCTAATAATCTGGTTAAGGCGTTATTTAATATGTCGCTATAATATGCCTAGTTATGCCAAATGACAGTGATTTACAGAATAATAATACATGAATAACCTAAATACAATACAAAAAATTAAATTAAACTAAATTAAAAATTTAATACCCCATTCTTCATTTCAGCTTACAAAATGTCAAAATTACAGTTGTGTACCTGATATTGTCAATATAAGAAGAAGAAAGTCAGCAACGTAATACGTAACACAGCAACAGCAACAATAACCAGCAATAACCAGTCAACGAAAATCCCAGTGACAGCTTTGAAAAATTCAAAAATAAAATCCAGGAATGCCGAAAATAACGGACAGAAACCAAGGGAAATTTTCAGATTTTTGAAAGTCTAGTTAATCTTCAACCCTTAATTTCTACACCTGTATACCAGAATATTTATCAGGTGTGTACTACTTCCTCTTCTAATTTTCAACTTTTTTTTTATTTTTCTTTGTATGTTTTTCTTTTCTTGAGAGTTTCAATGTTTTTTTCAGAATAAATGTTCAGCTCTTTTTTTTTCTCTAATCTTTTTTTTTTCTGTCTGTGTATTTCTCTTGTCCTCTTATTCTGATTTCAAGACTTCTTATAACCCCTCTCATAAAATCTTTCCATTAATTAAAATCAACCCATTTTCTCTACCAAACCCATTATCTTCCCACTCATTCCCATTACATTAAATAACATATCACACCACCCCATTTCATTTTGTCCCCCATGCTTTATTTAAAATAATGCAAGATTCCCCTTTAATTTAAATCTTGTCCCCCCTTTATATTAAATAATCATATCACAACCCACCCCATTTCATTTTGTCCCCCATGCTTCAAATAAACAATTACAAAATGTACAATTCCTAAACTACCCCCTCCAACCTTACTGAAATTACCAAACTACCCCTGAACGTACTACAAATTTACCAAATTACCCATCAGCTATAACACATCATTTAATCAAACATAACCAAAATATAGGCAATATGATCAATTTCTAACAATGTTCAAACAACAATATGAACATGGATGAACATCATAACAACAATATCACATGAACATGATTTTAACAATATTTCAACAACAAATCACATGAACACAAATTGAACAACCAAGAACAACTAAAATTTGATTGAACAATATTTTAGCAACAAACAATCCTATTTTCGGATTCAACAACAACAACAAACAAAGTATGAAGATTTCTAAATTCAATCATATTGAACTTAAAATCAACTCTAACAACATTACAACAAACAATTCTTATATTAAACTTTAAACAAGATTATGAAAACAATTCAAGCAATAATCATAAATGGTAAACAAGAAATCAAACTATACAAAATTCGGATTCAAGATCATCCAAACAAAGTATGAACATGAATGAATCTATTTTAAGACAACAAACATGACAGATTAAACGATTAAAACAATATATTCCTTTAATACAACTAAATTCTTTAAACAAATAACAAGATCGACGAAGAAACAATTATGAACTTAAACTTGAACTTAACAATATTAACAATTTCTAACAATACATAAACACATGAAACAAATTGAAGAAACAATTAATTAAATTTCAATTTGAATCTAACAAACATCAAACTAACAAATTCTTACTTAAACAATACAACAAACATGAAATAAACATGAAAACAACTAATTAAACTTCCATTTTAAAATCTGAAAATTGATTTAACAAATAACACATGAACATGAACTAAAAATTAATTCAAACGATAAACAAAACAAACATTTGTTGATTTTAGATTCGAAAATATCAAAACAAAATATGGACAAAATAAAACTCAAAAACTACTAACCGGATCGAAAGACGAACAACGACCAAACAAACAACGAACTTGACGATGAACTTACGACGTATAGTATCTTCACTTGACGAAAAACCCTCGACCTTTGCCGGACTTTAACCGGACTGTCTTGTGTCGTCAACAACAGTACGAAGTGGCGAGCAGCAACACGACGCCAAGAAGCAGCAGCAGTCCGAAGCAGCGAGCAGCAACAACTGTCGACGACGTCCATGGCGGAATGGACTGCTCCCGATGGCAGCGTGCGAGCTTGGTCGTGACGAGCAGCGGCGATGGGAGCTTCGATCAACAGCTGACTCATCGAGGCTATGTTCGTTTGGTTGTTTGGTTGAGACAGAAGCAACAACGACATAGACGTCGAGCTTCAACGAGCTTGAGCTCGATGAGCTTCATCAATGGCGGATAGGGTTGGGGTCGCGAAAGAGGTTGTGTCGTTTGGTGGTGTTTGGACGGTGCTTGGGTGGTGTTCGACGAAGGGGGGTGGCTGCTGGGTAGCCATGGTTGTGCTTTGGAGTTTTGAGGAGAAGAAGATGAAAAGAGAGAAAGAGAAGAAGGGGGGGGGGGGGGCGGATAGCTTAGGATAGTTTTAGGGTTTTTTTTTTCTTTTTTCTTTTGTTTTGTGTCTTTGAAATGCAAGATAGGGGTATTGGGTCTTTTGGGTTATGGACTGGGTCGACCCAGTTCGAAATGGACTGGGTCGTAGGGAAGATTGGGCCATTTTTTGGGCCTATAGCTTGAAATTGAAGAAGAGGCCCAATTCCGACTTTCTTTATATTTTCGCTCTCTTTTCTTCTTTTATTTTTTTCTAAAACTAAATTATAAAAATACTTAAACTATTATTAAGAACTAAATTAAGTTATAAAAGCGCAAATTAACTCCCAATAACAATTAACGCACAATTAAGTATTAATTAAGCATAAAATTGTATATTTGGACATTAAATGCTAAAAATGCAAACGATGCCTATTTTTGTAATTTTTAATTTTTGTAAAACAATTTTAATTACTATCAATTGTAGAATTAAATCCTACATGCAAAATGCGACAAATGTTTTGTATTTTTATTAATTTAGCGAATAAACACGCACAGACAAATACAAATAATTCCACAAAATATCACAAAATTGCACACCAAAGAAAAATTATTTTATTTTTGAATTTTTTGGGAGTAATTCTCATTTAGGGCAAAAATCACGTGCTTACAAATATTATTTCACTTGTATTTTTGGAATGGAATAAAATATTGGTTGTGTCCGAGGAAGTAAGCAAAATTGGCCGAACCTCGTAAATTCTGGTGTTCCTTTTATTGTTGCTTTATTGTCTTATTTATTATTTGGTGGTTGCCATAATTTTGGGTATAGTAGTTGTGACTCATTCACACTATATACACTTGGCTTCCGCAACAATTGGTATCAGAGCCAAGGTACTGTCTAAGTATGCTCTGTGGTTGCAGCATAGTCTGATCTTCCACATCAGAAAAGATTTATCTTGGTAACTGAGTCAAGGTTCTGTCTGAGTATGCTCTGTGGTTGCAGCTTAGTCTGATCTTCCACACTAGAAAGGAAATAATCTTGATTTTTATCGTCAGCTATTAAATAATATTTGTGTTAAAGATGGAAGACAATAAACAAGAAGAATCTACATCAAGTGTCAACAATACGTCATCATTAGCATCTTCGCTTATGACAAGAATTGTGTCAAATGCGAAATTTGCGGTAGAAATTTTTGACGGATCAGGACATTTTGGGATGTGGCAAGGCGAGGTTCTAGATGTCCTTTTTCAACAAGGGCTAGATCTTGCCATTGAAGAAAAAAGACCAGATATTATTGGAGAAGAAGATTGGAGAATTATCAACCGTATTGCTTGCGGTACCATTCGATCCTACCTTGCTAGAGAGCAGAAATATCCATACACAAAGGAAACTTCTGCAAGTAAATTACGGAAAGTACTGGAGGATAAATTTTTGAAGAAAAATAGTCAAAATAAATTGTACATGAAGAAGAGACTGTTTCGCTTCACCTATGTTCCTGGTACCACAATGAACGAACATATCACCAGTTTCAATAAGTTGGTCACAGATTTGCAAAATATGGATGCAACTTTTGATGATGGTGACTTGGCCTTGATGTTATTGGGGTCACTTCCTGATGAGTACGAGCACCTTGAAACTACTCTACTCCATGGGAATGACGAAATTTCTCTCAGAGAAGTTTGTTCGGCTTTGTACAGCTATGAACAAAGAAAGAGAGAAAAACAAAAGGGCGGAGAAGGAGAAACACAGGTTGTGAGGGGTCGTCCTCAAAATCAAATGAGGAAAAAGAAGGGAAGATCTAAGTCAAGATCTAAACCCAACAAAGATGAATGTGCCTTTTGTTGAGAAAAGGGGCACTAGAAGAAAGACTGTCCGAAGTTAAAGAATAAGGCCAAACATAACAATGGAAAGGCCATTATGGATTCAAATGTAGCTGATTGTGATGATTCAGACTTCTCATTAGTTACAACAGAGTCATCAACATTATCAGACGTATGGTTGATGGACTCGGCTTGTAGCTATCATATGTGTTCCAACAGGGACTGGTTCGTGGAATTTCAAGAAGGAGAATATGGAGTCATCCACACAGCGGATAACAACCCTCTTACCTCATATGGCATTGGTTCAATACGATTAAGGAACCATGATGGAATGATCAGAACATTAACAGATGTTCGATATGTACCGGATTTGAAGAAGAATCTCATCTCTGTGGGAGCCCTAGAATCAAAAGGGTTCAAAATCATTGCAGAAAATGGAGTGATGAGAGTATGCTCCGGTGCACTAGTGGTAATGAAGGCCAATCGGAAGAACAATAACATGTACCGTTATCGCGGTAGTACAGTTATTGGGACAACGATAGTAACATCCAGTGACGAAAAAGAGGCAGAAACAACCAGGCTATGACACATTCGCTTGGGAAATGCTGGAGGAAAATCCTTGAAAACTTTATCAGATCAAGGATTGTTAAAAGGAGCAAAGGCTTGCAACTTGGAGTTTTGCGAGCATTGTGTCAAAGGGAAACATACAAGAGTTAAATTTGGTACATCGATCCATAATACTAAAGGCATTTTGGATTATGTACACTCTGATGTTTGGGGTCCTTCCAAAACACCTTCATTGGGTGGGAAGCACTATTTTGTAACCTTTGTTGATGATTTTTCCCGAAGAGTGTGAGTGTATACAATGAAAAGCAAAGATGAAGTGCTGAGAATTTTTCTCAAATGGAAGACGATAGTGGAGAATCAAACATGCAGGAGGATCAAGTGTATTCGCATAGACAATGGAGGTGAATACAAAAATGATCATTTCAATAAGGTCTATGAAAATGATGACATCGTCCGACACTTCACTGTTAAACATACACCACAACAGAATGGAGTGGCAGAACGTATGAACCGGACCTTGCTGGAGAAGGTACGGTGTATGTTGTCCAATGCTGGCTTGGGCAAAGAATTTTGGGCTGAGGCAATTACATATGCATGCCACCTCATTAATCGTCTAAAACCTGCTGCTATTGATGGCAAGACACCATTTGAAAAATGGTATGGAAAGCCTGCTGTAGATTATGACTCTTTGCACGTGTTTGGCTCAAATGCATATTATCATGTGACAGAGTCAAAATTGGATCCAAGGGCAAAAAAGGCTATTTTTATGGGAATTACTTCTGGAGTCAAAGGATATCGCTTATGGTGTCCTATGACAAAGAAAGTAATATTCAGCAGGGATGTTACCTTTGATGAATCTGCTATGGTAAATAAGGTAACAGAAGATACCAAACAAAATGAAGATGCTTATAAGCAGGTGGAGTTTGAGGGAAAATTTATTTTTCCTACACAAGAAGCATAGGAGGAAACAGATGAAGATTATCCTCTGGAAGGAGAGCCAGTAAAGGAGATTCCAACTCAGGAACCTCAACAACAACTTGAATCAATAGCAACCAGCAGGCCAAAAAGGACAATAACGAAACCTGTTCGTCTCATAGAAACGGTTGCTTGTGCAACCTCAATTGTAGCTGATGATGTTCCTACCACTTATAAAGACGCAGTCCAAAGTTCAGAAGAAGATAAGTGGAGGATTGCCATGAATGATGAAATACAGTCCTTTCATCAGAATCATACATGGAGATTGGCCAATCTCCCGAAGGGAAAGAAAGCAATTGGGTGCAAATGGGTATTTGCAAAGAAGGAAGAATTTCCTAACCAAGTAGATGTTCGCTACAAAACAAGATTGGTGGCCAAAGGATATGCTCAAAAGGAGGGAATTGATTACAATGAAGTGTTTTCTCCAGTTGTAAAGCATTCCTCCATTAGAATTATGTTGGCTTTAGTAGCACAATTGGATTTGGAACTAGTTCAGATGGATGTAAAAACTGTGTTTTTACATGGAAACTTGGAGGAAGAAATCTATATGACTCAGCCAGAAGGATTCAAAGTTGCTGGAAAAGAAAATATGGTGTGCAAACTTGAAAAATCGTTGTACGGATTGAAACAATCTTCTAGACAATGGTACAAGCGATTTGACAAGTTTATGTTGCAGCAAAGGTAGAAGAGAAGCAAATACGATCATTGTATGTATTTGTGCAAGCTTAAAGATGGTTCCTTTATATATCTTCTCCTATATGTTGATGATATGTTGATAGCTTCCAAGAATTCAGAAGAAATTGATAAGTTGAAGATTCAACTGAAGAAGGAGTTCGAGATGAAGGATCTGGGTGAGGCAAAGAAAATTCTTGGCATGGAGATAATAAGAGATAGACGTTCAAAGAAACTCTGTTTATCTCAGAAAGAATATTTGAAAAGAGTACTACAACGTTTTGGCATAGATGAAAAGACTAAGCCAGTTAGTACTCCACTTGCTCCCCATTTTAAGCTAAGTACTACTATGTCGCCAAAGGATGAAGCTGAACGAGAATATATGTCAAAGGTACCATACGCTAATGCTGTTGGTAGCTTGATGTATGCAATGGTCTGTACGAGACCTGACGTTTCATAAGCTGTTGGAGTTATTAGCAGATATATGCATAATCCCGGAAAGGAGCATTGGCAAGCTGTGAAGTGGATTCTACGGTATATTCATAATACTGTAGATGTTGGGTTAGTTTTTAAGCAGGAAGACAATCAGTCTGTAGTTGGATATTGTGACTCAGATTTTGTGGGTGATCTGGACAAACGAAGATCAACTACTGGTTATGTGTTTACTTTTGCAAAGGCACCAGTTAGTTGGAAGTCTACTTTGCAGTCAACAGTTGCTTTGTCTACAACAGAGGAAGAGTATATGGCTATTACAGAGGCTGTGAAGGAAGCAATTTGGCTTCAAGGATTGCTAAAGGAGCTTGGTGTTGAACAAAAAGGTATCACAATTTTTTGTGATAGTCAAAGTGCTATTCAATTAGCGAAGAACCAAGTTTATCATGCAATGACGAAACACATTGATGTTCGGTATCATTTCGTACGAGAAATCATAGAAGAAGGTGGAGTCACGGTGAAGAAAATTCATACTACAGAGAATCCTGCTGATATGTTGACAAAAGTGGTGACTGCGGTCAAGTTTCAACATTGTTTGGATTTGATCAACATTGTTGAACACTGAAGATTGAAGATGAAGACACAACCAAAATTTGTTATTAAGAGAAAATTGAAGATGTGGAATTTTGCCAAGGTAGAGATTTGTTGAAGTTGTCAAACTCCCACATCGGTTGGGGAGAAAAATTGTTGGAATTTTTCCCTTATAAAAGGAGGCTTAATGTTTAGGATTTATACACACCTCTTATTTGCCTTCTTATATTCTTAAGGCATTTGTATCTTCTCTCTTTAGTATTATTTCACTTGTATTTTTGGAGTGGAATAAAATATTGGTTGTGTCCGAGGAAGTAGGCAAAATTGGCCGAACCTCGTAAATTCTGGTGTTCCTTTTATTGTTGCTTTATTGTCTTATTTATTATTTGGTGGTTGCCATAATTTTTGGTATAGTAGTTGTGACTCATTCACACTATATACATTTGGCTTCCGCAACAAAAACTTGGTCTCATTTGATATTATTATCGTTGTATTTTAAGTTCTGAATTGGAACTTTATGGAACCATGCAAGTTCGTAAATGTGGCTGAACCTTGTGTTTTACTATGTGTGGCAGGAGAAATTGAGGGTGGCAGTTTTGGTCTCTAAGGCTGCATTTCAGTTTATATCAGGTGAATTTCAATTTATACATTCGGTTTTATAGGGTAATCACAAAATCTAAAAGATTAATTCCTTGACTTTCGAAGGTGTGCAAGTAAGTGACTACACTGTCCCTGATGAAGTTAAAGATGCTGGTTTTCAAATTGACGCGGATGAGCTAGGATCCATAGTTGAAGGCCATGATCTGAAAAAGGTGAAATTTCATGGTGGAGTGGAAGGTATTGCAAATAAACTTGCTACCTCAAGTACCGATGGGCTATCTACACGTGACTATAGTTCTCTAATCCGCAGACAAGAGATTTTTGGAATTAACAAATTCCAAGAAAGTGAGGCTCGGAGCTTTTGGTTGTTTGTTTGGGAAGCCTTACAAGACATGACCCTCATGATCCTTGGCGCATGTGCATTTGTTTCTCTTC